>NC_042520.1:23330493-23638924 GCF_900963305.1 Echeneis naucrates
TGGCATGACCAAACAATGAATGTCCTTATCTATTAGAAAGATTGTATACTTTATTTATACCCAAAGGGGAAGTTTGGGATTATAGCAGTGATCACATAAGCCTACGTGACAAAATGACAAAAGACAGCTTACAAAAACAAACATAATGCTGTAAATATATGAGAGCGGGAAGGAGAGAGAAAGAGGAAAGAGAGAGAGTGAGAGAGATAAGGGATAGAGAGAGCAAGAGAGAGGCCTTGGAACGACTTCCGATTCACATCATTGGGTTCATTCTCACCCATTCGTGCAGAGACGGGAATGTGGATGAAATCTATGGCAGCAATCACTCTGGGAAAACCTGTGAGAGGAGGTGCATTTAATATTCACCTATATACGTAATACAGTCTACATTATTTATTGATGAAGTAGTCTAATAGGTTAATGTCTCCGTGCCATATCATAAAAGCCCTTTTTATGGACTGTATGGGCAACTGGCCATGAAACATGACAAAGGTATTGAAGCTGTTGAAGCTAATGCCACTTTATGAATTGCCCTGTGGTGTGTTTGTACTCTAGTTTTCTGGATTGCACACAGAATACATTAAATATTCCTGGGGCAGACTAATGTGTGCCATATAACACAGCTGCACATTAATGGTACAAAACTGCATTAGTCACAGGGATGGCTGGCACATATGGGCTAACAGGGCTAAGTTTTCCTAAGAGGTGATACAATTGCTCACAAAGTAATCACTTATTGTTTTATTATTTTGATGGAAACTAGAGCAAGACCAGCATCAAAACACGATACAAGATGCAACAGGTACATTTTTTTCACTGACCAAACACAGTGGCATCCTCTTCCATTCGTCAGTATATTGTGGGAGTGTTAATATGGTGGCACGACCCCTTCATTTATGGATCGTTTGTGCTAAATTCACTGAGGCCAAAGATCACAGACCTTTGACCAATGCGGTACAGACGGTTTGTCCAGTGAGCTGCTTATTTAGTAAGAATGAACAATTTAAGGACCATGGAGGTTTTAGCATCAGCAAAATGGATATGATTTTCTTTTAACATAAAAGAAAGTGAACTGGAATGAAGAGTGGAGCGAAAACATCATTGAACCAACTTACAAAAAATGACAAAGAACCAAATCCATTTCAGTAAGTAAAGAAAGGACTTGCTTTCTTGCCAACTTTCTTGCATTCTTTTTTTTTCCTTTGCTTCATTTCAAGACGAAAAGTACTTTTCCACCCACCTGCCCCTGCCTCACCCTGTCATTAAGCCATCTCTACTGACAGGTGAACACAGCTGGTCTTCATCTGCTGCTATCAGCCCAGCATATTTTCACCAGCTCCATACTCACTCCTTCACCAGATTGTTCTTCGCCTTTTCATGCCAGACTCTCCGGCACTCATTTCTGGACCAACTCCCTGTTGCTGACCCAGCTTGTCCACGACCACGTCTTCAGCATATGTGTCTTGGAATCTGGCTTTGCGAACTGTTCCTGAGGATACTTCACCTTCTTCTGCCCTCCACTGAGTTCAAGGCAGCATCTATTGCCCTGTTTTGCTGCTCTGCCCTGATTACACCCCTACGCAACAGACCCCTGTACCCCTTCATGAACTCTGGACATTCCCCAAGGCCTGTTCCTGCTTATCCTCCATCTGTCTGTTTGTCTGCTGTGGTCAGCAATAAAGCTCATTGCTGTCATGTATGGTTTATATAAGGAAGAGATAATGTTAAGGTTTGGGACAGTTTTACGACAGTGATGCTTTACAGTGATAGTCATGACGTTTGCAGCATATATAGAAAAAATCCATTCCATGCTGTAATGTTGATGGAAGAAGATGTATGTGTATGTTCTCGCTGACCAATAAAGCTGAGTTAAATGGAGAGAAGCCTACATTTGACCCTTCTACAATTACTGTCCATTGCAGTTTGGGCTGCATTTGGGTTCTTCAACAAGCCTATTACAAAATTGAAGCATCTATTTGACAAAATTAGGAAACATGTAACATCTCAAGATCTCAAGATTACAGTCCCTTTGTTGTTGACGTGATGCCACTTGTGGACTTGTTGTCGTCTTCTACTGTCTACTGTCTACTGACATTTTCAGTAACTCTGATAAATTCACTTCACACAACACATGTTGTGTGAAGTGAATAGTGAACACTGTTGCTGCTCTGTTGCTGCTCTAACATGTCTCTGATGCTGTTATTGAGCATGAATTGTTGAGTATAATTTATTTGTTTATTTGTTATTTGGCCCACTCAATACGGCCATGGTCTCTGAACAGTCTTAGAGGCATCTCAACTGGGTTGTCCATCTTTTCCAATGCCCAATCACAATCATAGGTCCACATGCCTGGTTACTGTCTCCCATGATTTCCTCAAAATGCCATGTTCAGGTAAGTGACTTGGAGCCCCTGACAATCTGCCAGTCCTGCATCCTGCTTTGAAACCTAGCCCCATGCACATCAAGAACAACAAGCAGGTTGGATGTACTACCAGAAAACCCCCATCTGAAGATGATGATGAGATGTAGCAAGGAGCCTGACCTTGCCAGGCCTGATTCTGGTTTAGGTTTGAATGCAGGGCATTATAGCAATTGAATTTAGATTAAACACACACATGAATCACCTTTTCAGGATCTGCAGTACAGACAAATCATTTCACTTTGGCAGTCAGTTTGAGTAGAAGGAAGCAAAGTTTGGCAACATTCAACACCTGGCTATCAAACAGAAGACTCTGATCAAAGATGACACACAGATTTACGGCAGAATCCTGAATCTTTACTCACACATATAAATATAAAAATATGACCTTGCTCAAAAAAAAAAAAAAAAAAAAAAGATGTCCAGATTTCACATCTAAAACGTTTGCCTTCACAGAATCTAAATTGAGTCACTTGTTACAACCTGATTATTTTATATTGATGCAAACAATACTACTGCACGTGACCTAACCTTAATTCTTTGCCTTGATCCTAATGATTTTCTAAACATTTCAGTTATCGAACCAAACCAATATACTGAAATTAAACCAGCCTAATGTATTTACTTTTAACTAAATTAATATGAATTCAGTTTGCATTGACACCAGTTAATTCTCTATAAAGACACTTGGCCAACAGATTACTTTAAATGTATTTAATCATATTTAACATTAAAACAAATGAAGGAAATTCCTCTGAAAATGGACCGGAGCAGAGACATCTTTCACCAACTCAAACGTCAGCTAACATTAGCTAGCTTGCAAAGATAACTACTGGTAGCTAGCTAATAACCTAGCTAGCTAGCCAGCCAGCTTAAATTGGGCTATTGTGATAACAGAAAATACTGAAACTTTAATTATCTGCAACTGCTTTCCATTTATATATATATATATATATATATTTATATATATATCACTATACACAATCTGATAATTAGCATTTAGATTTTTTTTTTTAAGTAAAATTAACCATCATAATTGAAATATTTTCTTCACCTCCATCATATATCCAGCGTCAGGAAGCAGGAAGTTGCTGACAAGCCAGTTGCATTAAGGGTGTTGTGAAAGAACAAAATAGCAACACACAGCTAATGTGATAAAAAAAAAAAAAACCTGTGTAAAGAACAGATGTGGTGTCAAAATTGCAATATGTATAAAAAAAATGATATACCAACCATATCATATTTAGAAGCCACAGATTTTTCTGTCTTCACATTAACGTGGCCCATTAGTGTGGCCCTGTGCGGCCCTTTCAGCCATCTGCTGAAACAGGCTGACTTGTTTACTTGTTTATCGGAGATGAGAGCTGACCGCTCTTATGTGCAATGTTACCTGGAGTGGCAAGATATTTGTGAGCAGCCGTGTCTGTCACGGTGGTGGTGAAAAAAACAGGACACAGGATGGAGGGCCATTGGAAGATGGGAGGAGGAGGAGGCCAGGACTCTAGGGTAGCGGGCTCCGGAGGCCATAGCGCTGGAGGCGGTGGCCCAGACGAGGCAGGAACAGGAGGCGATGGTGGCGGCAGCCTGCAAACTCAGGAACAAGAGGCTTCCGCCGCGTAGTCCTGGGGGAGCGCCTCAAAGTCGGGAGGCCGTGGCGGCAGCAGGACGGCCGCATAGTCCAGGGGAGCGCCTCCGAACCTGGAGGCAGCGGCGGCGGCCCAGCCAGAACAGCAGATGGTTTTGGCGGCTGCGGGCCAGCCAGAACAGGGACACGGGATGGCTGTGGCAGCTACAGCCCAGCCGGAACAGGACCACGGGATGGCTGGCAGCTAGCTGGCTTAACTGGTGCCCGTATGGACTTGAAGGCTCGCTGTATTGAGCGAGGACCTACCTGGCCAGACGGGTTCCACACAAGGGGCTGTGGGCTGGAGCAGGCTCTGGGCAGGGAGGCTGGAGACCCACAAACCCGAGTCTCAGGGGTCAGGGAGGAGACCCTTTTTTTCAGGGACCAATTTGGCAGGCTGGAAAACAGGTTGGTGGATAGTGTGCTGGAGAAAATTATTGAGTCTTTTGCATATGGTGTGTAAGTGCAGGACAAAATGGCTAACCCACGACTTTTCCTTAAAGTAACTCTGTCGATTGGTGATCTGGTCCATATATATGATGAAGGGGAGAGGAAATTAGGCCATTTAATGCAATTTCAAAGTCTGAGACCTTCCGTTCAAAAAGGCGTTGTGTAACCCTTATTACGATGTAATAACAGAGCACAGGTAAGTAATAATCAATAATAACTGGACCAGTGACAGAAGACACTAAGCTTTTAAGAGCCAGTATTTTGAACATCAATAATGACGCAGACACAATGATTTGAATGTTTTTTTTGAAAGAACAATGCATGAAAAATAACAAACTAAAATAATAAAGCCGGCACTATAAAAATACCTTTTTTTCCCAAAGTTAGTCTTTATTTCGTTATTTCGTGGGGCACTTTTTCAACCGATGTCAGTGTATCACTGTTTATTTTAGTCCTACCACACAGTCTGTGAGAGAAGAAACCAAGGAATCCTGTGCGCATTCAGGTTCAATACCAGTACTTTGGTTCAGCTCGCCACCCAGTTCACATTGGGACCTCTGGGTCTAGGGATCTGAAGCCTCACAGGAATCCAGCAGGAGGTACTGGCTGCGTCCCTTTAATGGTGTCACCACAAAAAAACCTGATCTAGAGACATGCCAGAGGAGATCTAAGTATCGCAGTAATGCAGTAACATTAATAATAACCTGAGGTATTAAGGCTCAATGTGCTTAATTGTCCCTCCATGCACCGCTAACAGTGAGAGACTGCACTAAATATTAACCTCTTTAATTACTAGAAACATAAAGTAAACAAAAATTGCATATAACACCAAATAATTATATCAGCTAAGTGGCTAGGCTCAAGCTAACATGCTATTAGCATCACAAAATACAGCCTCAGATAGGCTTTATGGTGTTTTTCCACTCACTGCTGAGTCGAAGTATGAGTGAGCTTTGCAGCATTTTACTTCGGAAGACCCGCTAAAATAATCGGCTTCTCGTACTACTCTAAATGTAAGCCTAAATGTAACAGTATGGCAGTCAGCAACTTTAACATCATGGAGAATCAATATTACTTCGTTCAGAAAATTATTTTTAGCTCTTACCCAACAGATGACAAAAGATTTTATTTCCCTGTGTGTCCTGACAGCGCTTGAGGTAGCCAGCGTGAGCCGCTTCATAAACAGGAAATGATAACAAGAAGTGGAATCAAGGCTGATCACCTGAGGCTAATGGGGTTCATTGGTTTGTCATTTGAGGATTGTGTCATATTGACCCCTTCACTGCTGCTTGGAAAACACGTTGGCTGTCTTTCTCCCTTTATGCAGAGTTTTGTGATTTTAAACAACTCTTAACAGATGTATTTATTTATGAGTTTATGAATGATATTTATATCAACCCCTTTCTTAAAAGTTCTTATTGTCATCATTTTTAATGCATATAATCAACTTACATTACTTATTTGTTTCAAAATAAAATGAAATGTTTCTTAAGGATTTTAATGACTCTCCAATGAATTATTTATTTCTCAGTTAAGTTGAATCATTTTAAAGGGATAATGCTAGTATTTTAAGGTGTCGTTTTAGAGCTCGGGCTACACTCTCCCCTCCCGAGCTGTATGTCCCTGTACGTGGCAGTGATCAAATATGTTTTATCTGACAGGACAGGACAGGGGAATATACAGAGTTTTCAGCTTCACTCAAAGCATTTGATACTGCTGTAGTCAGTCCATGAAAGAACGATTTAACCACTGTGACCAAGGGGTTTCCAAGTACAGCATAATCAAGTCGCCTTGCCGATTGACGATTCCTCTCTGATCTTCTGACAGAGGTATCTGTTCCTGTTTGTCCCCCTTTGCATGAGTTGCTGGTCTGCACTTTGCAGGCTGCTGAGCAGGTTCAGTGCTTTCCTCTGCAGGTAAGTATACCATACCATAAAGCTCTCCCACAGACACTTTGCCACTGTGCGTGCGTTTTGGTTGGGTGTGGGAGTGGCAATGGCAAATTTGGTAAAGTGATCCGTTATCAGATGGATGTCTTTGGTCCCACTTTTATCAGGTTCAAGAGAGAGAGAGTCCATACAAAGGAGTTCAAGGTGTCTGTTGGTGTTAATATTGACCAAGGGCGCCGCTTTCTCAGGTGGTGCCTTCCTCCACACGCATCTACCACATGTCCTAAGCTTCCTCTCCACATCCATAGCCATTCTCGGCCAGTAGAATCGGGACCTTACGAGATCCATTGTACGGTCCACTCCCATGTGACCCATATGGTCATGCAGGCTGGTCAGAACGGTGTCACGGAGCTTAGCTGGGAGCTTAGCTGGGAGGACAAGCTGGTAGATTGTTTTGGGACCCTCTTGGCGACGTCTGTACAAGACTTCATTCAAGAGCTCTAGGCGATTCAGCTCTCGGAGCAGGAGTGGGAGGTCAGGGAGTTTTTTCCGCAAGGTGGGGGGTGGTATGTCCCCATGATTGATTTGGGAAATGACATGCCTTATACATTGGACTGTCTATTGTTTATCTATAAGCTATAAGCTCTGCTTCAGATACATGGGGGATGACTGGAAATCCTCTGAATTGACCTTCTTGCTCATAGCTGTTGGGCACGGCACTAGCAGAGACAGCAAGACATTCAAACAGGGCAACATTGTCAGTGCTACTGTCATCATCACTGACACTGTAGATAAGCTGCCTTTCACAGATTGCTTGCACATTTGCTTGATCAACTGTGTCAATGCTCTCTGGATCACAGAAGTGATCTTGAGTGAACTGAAGAATGCGTTCTCTCTCCTTCTGAGATTTGAGGTCATCCTCCAACTTTCCATGCGGCCTGCGGGACAAACCGCCCACATCACCGTTCTGCTTTCCAGGCCGGTAAAGAAGTTTGAAGGAGAATGTGGACAATGCTGCCAGCCATCTATAGCTTGTTGCATCCAATTTTGCTGAGGTCAGTGGGTGGCTATCAGTAACAATGGTGAAATGGTTACCATATAGGTAATCACTGAACTTTTCAGTGACTGACCACTTTAGTGCTAAGAATTCAAATTTATGCGCTGGGTAGCGATTTTCACTATGTGACAGCCCTCGTCTTGTGTAGCCAATAACTTGGAGCTGACCCTCTTACTCCTGATACAGGACAGCACCAAGCCTGGTGGTACTGCTCTGATTTCTGTTTCATCTTTGCCTTCTTTTGAGCAGGTGGGTAACCCGAAGTTAGATCATGGAGGGGCATCACGATAATGGAATAGCCTTTAACAAACCTCCTGTAGTACCCAGCAAACCCGAGGAAAGATCTTAATTCTCGCAAGTTCTGGGGAAGTGTTAAGGGAAGCGATTTTCTCTGGATTGGATTGTACTCCATTCCTGGACACCACATGGCCAAGGTAACGGACCAACGTCTGAAAGAAGACACACTTCTCCAGGGACAATTTTAGACCAAACTCTTTTAGATGAGAGCACCTTCATCATCTTCTCCTCATGTTCCTCCAGGGTTCTGGAGAACACAATCAAGTCATTGAGGAAGACCAACCATTCCTTTAAATGCATATCTCCCATGCACTTTTCCATTAGTCTTTGAAATGTGCTCAGAGCATTCATCACTCCTTAAGGCATGCGATTGAAGTCCCAGAACCCGAGAGGACACACAAAAGCAGTTTTTGGTTTGTCTGCCTCTTCAACCTCTATCTGATAGAACCCTGATTTTAAATTGAGAACTTGCCCTCAAGCTTGGGAAGAGAGCATGCATCTTTGATGGTCTGGAGATTCAGATGCCTGTAATCTATGCACCAGCGGACCTAGCCATTTTTTTTCCTGACCACCACAATTGGTGACGAGAATGGTGACTCCTGTATTGAGAAGTTCCTGGATGCCTTTCCGAACTGCCTCAAGGTCTTGTGGGTGGATTGGTCGAGGGCGCAGTTTGAAAGGAGTTTCATTAGAGAGCTTTGTGTGTTTATGTGTGTATGTTTGGCCAAAATCTGAGTCATGTTGCGCAAGAAGGTCAGGCATGTTGTTGAGTTGCCTAGTGATATTCTTTCCACTCAGGTGGGACTGGGGACTCGCCAAAGTTAAAACTTAGAGTAGGCTTTTGGGAGGACTCTTTCTCTGGTGACCTGCAGAGTGGCTCTGTGCTCTGTGCACACTGTGCTCCTTTAAACAAGATGGTCTGGTACATACAGATTTGCGCTATTGTGCACTTTGCAGGAATGGCAACATCATGATCAGACTCGTTACAAACCACAACTGTTAGCTTATAGGGCTGCCGTTGGGGAAGATCGATCAGGTCAGCTTTAACCTGCTGACTCAGTCCCCCTAGTGGTTGGGATGCCGGCGTCCGAAATTAATTAATATATGAAAGGCATCCTTTATATCGTGAAAGTAGGCAGAGTTTAATGAAAATTTCAACACAGACGTTTTTAAACACACATTCAGCTACATGCACAAAAAAATTTTACATTTCTAGGTGCTACAGTTTTACCAGAGTTACTGAAAACGTCAGTAGACAGTAGACAGTAGAAGACAACAAGTCCACAAGTGGCATCACGTCAACAAGGGACTGTAAAGATATGTAAAGACGATTACACCGTTTCTTTTACCTCCTAAAATTCATATACTGTCATAGAAACAACACCAAAGTGAAAAAACGTTGTTTATTTCCCAGTAAAGGTTTCAACAAGCCTGCTCACCAAAAACAAAAAAAGTTGCATGTTGTTTTCTATCGCTGTGAAATATGAACATTCTTCGATCAAACCCAGACTAAAACACTGAATAAAACCACAAGCTTGGCCTCATTTTAAAGCTGAAGTTTCCTCTGATGTATAACAATCCCTGAGTGGGCTGTTTTTCACCCCAAATAAGCCCTGTGTGGCCGAGTTTATTCAGCGCCAAGCAGACTTGAGGCACACAACGCCCACAGTGACGCACACAAGTCTTTGTTGTTGTCCTCTATTTTTCTTCTACCCGGTTTTAATCGATATGTTACGATTGTTTTTGTTACTATTCTGGAAAAGTTTGCCATTTTTTCCACCAAAATGGCGAAGAGGATGTTTACAGCGACTGAGGTACTGCAAATGCTGGAAAGGGAGGACGAAAAGTTGGACATCAACAGCTCGGACCTGGACAGCGCAGACTCGTTCAAAGAAGACGCTTTTGAGCAAGGGGAAGATGTCTTGCTCAACCAAATGTGAGTAATTACCTATATGGTATTGTTGTTCAGTCACAGACCATGCAATTTTTTTCAAACAGCAAATTAGAGTAAACACAAGAAACTTGTGCGACAAAAAATGGAGCCGAGTCATTGACTAACTCCATAACAACAAACTTTCACCCTGCCCTATGCATCCTAAAGATAATATCTTACTAAGCCTGTGAGCAGTGATAGCTAAAAGATAAAGATAAAGATGTGTAAGTGTAACGCACTCATAAGATATAATTGATGACTGCTTTTGAGTGAATGAAGAATGATTTTATCTATTTTATTTTCGTAAATTTATGCTCACCCTGAGGTTTCTCCATTTTTCTCCCTGTTAATAGGATTTTCCTTGAGGTTTTCCTCAGTGGATGTGTGGGACAAGGACAGAGGATGTTGTGATGATGCTATGTAAAGCCCATTGAGACAAACCGTTTGTAAAAATGGGCTATACTAATAAAATTTCCTTTCCATTAGTAATCGCAAAAAATATTGCTTTTTTCAGTGATGAAGATACCTCTCATTCCAGTCCCAGTCCTGTTCCTGGACCCTTCACTGCCCTTATACAGTGTCCAACCAGCCCTTGTTTTTCCAATGGCCCTATTTTTCAGGGAATGACTCAATTCAATAGATGTAAAGGTACAGATATCTTCTTTCATTTAAGCCATCAGCCATAGTTCTGGGATTAGTACTTCTGAAGTTATAAAGCTTTATTTTCAGTGATACCAAAACAGGTGGAAATTGCCAAAAAGGGGTTAACAAGCAGCCCACCTGGCAAGGAGGATGAAGATGGGTCTTTGATAAGAACTGACTTCTCATTCTGGAACCTGTTCACTAGAGCAACTCCTTCCACTACAACAGTTTTACCAGCTGGGATTTGGGAGGCCTTCTCCTGTAGCCTCACCACACTGCAGGGCTCAATGTTGTTTGCCTGCTTGTGTCCCACCTCAAGTATATTGAGGACTGCTCTGCAGCCGTGAGATAGGCTGATGCATCATTCCAGCTTTGGAATAGATGTCATAGAGCACATCAAGGGCATTAGTGCCTATGAGCACAAGGGGCTCTGTGATGGCTTGAAAGTCAGGTATGACTAGGGCAAGTGTGTTTACATCAACTGGTGGCCCCACAAGCTCTTTTGGGAAAGTTACAGCCAACTCAACATAGCCCAAATAGGGGACTGACTGACCCGCTGCTCCCTCTACCTCTAAGAGGTTGAACAGTGGCTTAATCTCTTGCTCTGAGAGATACTATGTGTAGAACGACTGAGGAATGATTGTTACTTATGAGCCTGTGTCAAGCAGGCAGTTAACTTCTTCACCTTTTATGGTCACTTCAGCTGTACTCTTGGTGCCAACCAACCACTTGGGAAACTGGAAAGGTCGGTTTTGACACACATGTTCCAGATTTGAACATGGTCGGGCTTTGACCTTTCCAGCTGGGGGTTTGCTTACATCTGAGGGACATTGTTGACTTTCCTCAGCCCCTGTTTGTCCCGCAATAGGGCCTGCTACTCGTTTAAAGGCGGGCTGGGACCATTTTGTGTTTCCCACCTGTGCTACTTTTTCTCCTCTGGCACACAGGCATACGCACCATGGAACTGTAACTTTGATTTGTGCTTTGTAGCACCCATTTGCTTTCACTTGCTGTCTGTCTTCTTCAGAGTGTATCATCAGCAGGAGATCTAAGAATATGGGTGGACTGCTTTTCTGCTTTTGTTCGAGTTGCAGGGTGTTGAGCAGGGTGTTATGGCAACACCCCCTACAGAACTGCTTAAGAAGACGTCTGTCTACCTCTGTGTGTGCAGCCCCACCCCTTTTTATGGCTAGGTTTATGACTAGCTGCAGTCGATGGAGATAAGCAGAAGGTCTCTCACCCAGATCCTGGAGGGTGTTCAGGAACCGAGTAAAAAGTCCCCATCCTCCACAGTGCCAAAAGCTGTCAATACGGTCTTAGATAGAGTCCTATTAACTCCTTTTCATGGCTATCAGCGCCAAGTAACATAAATATCAGCTGCCTTACACTCATCTTAACAGGCTTTATGGTGTTTTTCAACTCACCACTGAGTCAAAGTATGAGTGAGCTTTGCAGCATTTCACTTTGGCAGACCTGCGAAATCATCAGCTTCTCGCACCACTCTACAAAGCCTAAATGTAAAATTATGGCAGTCAGCAACTGTTTAACATCATGGAGAATCAATATTACTTCGTTCAGTAGATAATTGTTAGCTCTTACCCAACAGATGACAAAAGATTTTATTTCCCTGTGTGTCCTGACAGCGCTTGAGGTAGTCAGCGTGAGCCGCTTCGTAAACAGGAAATGATAACAAGAAGCGGAATCAAGGCTGATCACCTGGGGCTAATGGGGTTCATTGATTTGTCATTTGGGGACTGTGTCATATTGTGCCCTTCACTGCTGCTTGGAAAACTCGTTGGCTGTCTTTCCCCCTTTATGCAGTTTTGTGATTTTAACTCTTAACAGATGTATTTATTTATGAGTGTCACGACGGAAAACGCGGTGCAAGTGCATTGCAGGGTGAGGACCCAATTGCAGGAGCCAGAAACCAGGTAGGTGACGAAAAAGACTTTAATCTGAACTAAATCTACTACATAAACTGAACGAGAAAACATGGACAAAACGACAGGGCATGGGCAAAACAACAAGGCAGGGCATGGACAAGCAACGAGGAACAAGCAACAAGGAATAAGCGACAAGGATCCGACAAGGACTAGACTGAAAACAGGACTTAAATACAGTGCTAGACAAGACACAGATGATCCACATTAGGGCAGGGAAGGCAATCAACATAGGACACAACCAGGAAGTAAAGTAATGGGGAACACGAAGGAACCAGGACTACAAAATAAAACAGGAGGAGAAGTTACAAGGACAGGACAGAATTAACTCCAAACCCTGACAATGAGTTAATTGAATGATATTGGATTGGTGACCTGACCAGGGTGTACCCCACCCTCACCCACTGTGAGCTGGGATTGGCTCCAGCACCCTTGTGACCTAGAAATGGATAAGCAGTAGAAGCGGCCTTGATTACATGCAGCCACCAAAACAGAGAGTTCCAAGCTGGATGGTTTCAGTTTTTCCTTTTTTTTTCATTAAGTTGAAGGACCTTCTGGGATTTTATTTGATCAAGACAGGACAAAATGTGAGGTAAATCATCTGGAACATCGGGCCTGAAGAGGATGTATAGCTGTGTATCATCTCCACTGCAACGAAACTGGATGTTACGTCTTTTCTTCAGAAAATTTGACTGAGTGAAAGCATGTAAATACTTTCACAGTAATGAAAACTGGCCCCTGGGGGACAACAAAGGCAAGACAAAATGGGAGGACGTAGCATCTTGATTGCAATCAAGATGCTCAAGGGAACTTAAACTAGAATAAAGCAGACAGAAGCAGTACAAAGTCTACATACCAACTAAATAGGGTTGGTATATAAAGAGGAAAGAGCCAATAATCAGCTGGGCTGGTGGGGCAAAAAACTGCAGTACTTTCAGGAAAATGGAGGTGGCAGGGTCAGAACCTGCAGGATGTGGTAATGAGTGGCAACAACAGATGACAAAGATATAAAACTGACCCCACCCCATTGCCTTTGTAAGATTTCCGGTGGATTTGTCATTGAAGGTATCCAGTTACCAGTTTGTATCTTGTATTGTGATTGTGATGTTCATAACTTCAACCCTTGAACACTGCTCTTTCACTAAACAGAGCTGTACACTTGTTCAACCGATCAGACAGACCAGAAATGTCTGGATAGGTAGCAGCCGATGATTTGTCAGTCCCACCTTAAAAGTTAAGCTGTGCTCTGAAATGCTGACAAGGGTGGCAAGTTGTCAGGTGAAGATTATTCATAGAAAATAGTAGTGAAGATGAAGGAAATCAGCAAGGTAAGATAAGGAACCAGGGAATGGGGTCACGGTTCTACAATACACATTGTCTTATTATAAGAGGCCCCAAGGCCAATTACCTGCCAGCAGGTCTGGCTTGGTGATGGGAACTCCTGGAACAATGCTATCATTGCCAATGAAGGTATCCACTTACCAGTTTGTATCCTGTACTGAGGTGTTTAGCCAGGAAGTCTTGAATCGTTTCTTGTAGCATCTGCTCATTTGTGTCACTGTAGGCGTGTCGCCCTGACAGTCCATATGGTGTCTGCCGTCTCCTTCTGGTGCTGACACTTAATTGGCTCACAGTTTGACTGATGTGTTCCAATACCTCTTGGGGAACTGGCATCTGTAGGCTCAAATGTAATTACAAATCAGTGTCCTATCAAACAATCCAATGAAACTAAAATCATTCAAAATTTTCTTGAAATTATTTTCTAAACTTCACAAAACTTTTTCTGTCATAAAGAAACATTTTCTACTATTTGACATCTTTTTCATCAATCATGTTGCTGATAATTTATGCCTTTATCCTTTATTGATTTTTATATTATTTATTATATTTCTCAAGGGTCATTCATTGCTTCTGACACATGTTAAGGACCTGAGCATTATTATAAATACATTGGGCCTTAGTTTAGTGTTTACAAAGATAAACATACAATTGCTGTGCACGTTTCAAGGGAAGTACAGATTAAATTTGCCGGAGGCTTAAAAAATCTTTAGAAAGAGGTCAACAAGTTTTGAATGAAACAATTACTCTGACTCGTCCACTACAGTCATGAGAGCCTTGTAATTATTTACACTGGTCGTAAAGAATCATTACATACCTACCCAATTTGCACTTATGAAAACCATTATTAACACTATTTGATGTTGTTCTTGTCAGTACTGAACACATCCATGAGCCCACACTAATGATATCAATAAATTTTGATTGGAGTCAGGAGTTATCCAAGCTGCAGTCAAATCAATGAAACAGGACTAAAGGTGTGAGTTAGAGCGACTTTGACTTCTATAAAAAGATAACTTGCTATTCACTAGAAGCCTCACCAAGAAAAAAAAAAAAAAATCAGAGTTGAATCTAGATTTCATTTAGACTGGAAAGTGTTTCAAAGTCATCTGAAAGAGTTGAGATATTCATCAGTCCATGGTCAAACAGTCTGTAAATTGAGAAAGTTCTAGGGATTCTGCTTCAGGGCCCCGTGATGGACTGGCAACTTGTTCGGGGTGTACTCCACCCTCACCCGATGTGAGCTGGGATTGGCTCCAGCACCTCCCAAGACATGAGAATGGAATAGTGGTAGAAGATGAGTGAATGAAATAATGATTCTGCTTCACCTAAAATGATGCAAATAACAGTTACAAATTTAAAAGCAAGGGTCAATCGATATGGTTTGTGTCAGGGTTGATTGTTAACATTCAAGGCAGCTGATTTGGAATCAATATTTTCCATAAAATTGCCACACTTTTAGGTCTTTTTATAGTTTATCAATCTCCACAGTCAATGGAGTTTATTTAGAGACTTTAGAGTTTATTGCTGCTCTGTTTTCCTCACAGGGGTTAACTACCTACTGTAAATTTGAACTTATGCAATCAGAGCTCTCTGCTCCCTTTTGTGCTCCTCTTGTGAATTCCCTTGTTTATTCACTATTCAGATCAGCTAGTTAATTTAGCTTAGCTTTCTTGGTGTGTCTTGGAGATATAAATGAACTTGCTCAGTGTTGCTGTACCACCAAATAGGGAGATTTTGATATTCATAACTTCATAACCATAGACTCTTCTCTGTCACTAGCCAGAGCAGGAAACAGAAGCCTGTGTGAAGTGTTTTTGAATATTATTAGTATTTGTTCAACCAGTCAGACATTTCAAATGTCTGGACAGGTAGCAGCATAAGAGTCAAATTGGCACATTTTTAAAATTATTTATCTCATCAGGTAAATAAATAAATAAATAAATAACGATAGCAGCATTTGTAAAATGCTGAATTTTTAGCCTGAAATTTGTCAGTCCCATCTTAAAAGTTAAGTTAAGCAGACAAGGCTGGAAAGTTGTCAGGTGAAGATTATTCATGTCAGATAGTGGTGAAGATGAAGGAAGTCAGCAAGGTAAGCTAAGGAACCAGGGACTGGGGTCACAGCAGGCATAAATGCATATGAGAGGACACAAGGGTCAAGAAACATCAAACAATAACTTTCTCAAGCAGACGCATCTCACAAAGGAACAAAGTGGCTCAGTCGCCCGACTGCTATAATGTGTGAAGGGTGGGCGGCAGAGCTGGGTATCTGAAAAGGGCTTGACCACAGTGGAGATGTGCAGCATCTTCACCTGGCAGAGTGACGACGAAAGAAATGTGGGGGCGTGTCAAAGGAGGCTGCTGAGGTAGCTGTGACAGTAGCTTGTCATATTGCTACCATCTTTCTAAAAAAGGAATAAGTATTGAGATATAAGTGTACTACTGCTGAGGGCAACAGACAACCTGGCAGCTATGAGGGTTTCACTGTTGCTTATATGCTTGACCCGATATGCGCAAGAGAATACTGGTGTGTTTGTTTACCTGAAGAGAGCAGCACGTGAAGGCGCATCAAAAATGTTCCTAGAGATCTGGCCTGTCAGATTAATGAAACATTTAAAACATTTTACCAAAACACAGATAATCAATACAATACAACACAATAGTAAATAGTAGTAAACTTCATAAATAAATAAAGCAATACTATTTCATACAATTGGGGAAAATATATTTTTGAAGTTTGAAAAGGATCCTTCAGGCTTTTGAAAACTTTAACAGGCTGCATTTTTAGTTGCATCTAATAGGACATATAGAAAGGTATGAATCATAAATATACTTCAGCCTTTTACAATACACATCTTAATATATGAGGCCCCAAGGCCTATTACCTGCCAGCAGGTCTGGGTTGGTGATGGAAACTCCTGGACCAATGCTATCAATACAGTCTTCCATGCAGAGGGCAGTGGAAACAACTTTTATCGGGCATTTGTCTTTGGTTTACGAGCAAACAAGGCAAACAGGATAAAATAAAAAGTCCAATTTAGCTTGGCATCATAAAAGAGTATGATGCAGAAGAAACAAAAAACATTTCAAGTCAACATTAAGCAAAATAATCTGACAGTAAATAAAAGGAAGTAATAAATATGGAGGACAATAATTAGGGATAAAACAGTATAAATAAAACATGTAACAGACATTACCATCAGCTAACCCATAGAACAGAGCCAAAAGAGAGGATTTACAGAAGGTTACAGAGTTACAGTGTCTGATTCTGTTGGGTGGAGTTCTAATGGGAAATAGGCCCAGTCACCTGCAATCATAACCTTTGATCTCAATTCTCAGTTAGGCACCAACACAGTCAGCAATTCAGAGATATAATTGGGGGGTAAAGCCTTTTAATAGAGATAATACTGACATTGAACCACATGCTTAACTCGATTATCATAGTTTAGGAGACAGTAACCATGGGGACGTCCAGGCTCTGTGATTGGAGCAGTTGATGGGTATATCACCAGTCAGAGAGGGGTTAGAGTCAAACATACTGACAGCATCCTTACAATGACAATCACAAATTTTGGAATGACGGGAATATACATCAGACAGGAACTCAGAGTTGAATAAGCAACCTTCATCAAACACGGGAAGCAGCAGATGTCACAATGGGAAAACCACATTCATTAGTGGCTAATAGATGATTCTTAGCTTTCTATCACAAAGGGATATGAAGATTCAAGCAGTGATAGCTGAGTTTAACTAAACTTTTGTTCCAAAATTTTCTTCTTGAAGTGATGCTGCTTGTGAAGTGACAACGTGAACAGAGTGTTGCTTAGAGTGGAACAACTCTGCAAAAAACTTGGTACTGTGGCTATGCAAACAATGGGGGAACAGGATAGAATGTCTTGTCTCCTGCTTCCAACATGCATACATGTGAGGCAGGTACCTCACAGGGATATGAAACTATTGAAGAGAGTTTAGTGTTGCTGGCCTCATTGCACCTGACAACAGCTGAGCTCTCAGAAGAAAAAAACATCTCATCATCTAAAATAACATCACAGATGAATACACTGCATCCTGTTGGAATATCTAGAGTACAGCATCCCAAGAATAAGACCGAAAGGCAACTGAACTTCTTCAAATCTTTTGCTTTTGCAAGAGTAACTGGCCAACACAGAGTGTGATGACAATAGCGTCTGCACTGGCCATTAACTTCACAATATTTGGTTTTGTAAGCCACAAAAACACACATAGAGACGTGTGCCTAAAAATGAAGTACTCAGCTATCATCAGGAACACTGTAGTTCCTGCTCGTGTGCCAACTCATCATCTGAAACTCTGCTAAGTTTTTACTGGCTCTGTAAATGTCAGTTGAGATTTCAGCCTAGAGTGTTAATTAGTATTATTAGTACTAATGGAGATTTGTAAATGTTTTAGGTGAACAGTGGCAGCTGCCAGACGCCACAGTGGATCAGAACAGAAGGAGCTCAAATGCCACAGCTGATGCCAGAATTGAAGTGGAAGGATACCTGGAAGAAAATAACATAAGGCAAAGGGACGATGCCCTGAACTACAGGAACACACACAAAAAACCGTGTATTCCCATCTTGAGCAAATGGCACTGAGGTCCCTTTGTTCATCAGCATCCTCTTGTTCCAGGTGTGCTCAAAGGCTTGAGAAGTCACTTCTGAAAACAGGAAATGCTTCAAGCCAGACTCAAATCAAAAAATAAGTCAAACACAGACAAACAAATCCAAATCTCAATACAACAAGAATCCACACCATGAAGTGTTATATTAGTATATTTTATGGTTCCTTAACTTCATTTAGGAACAATAAGTAGGGCCGTCATATATATTTTTTTGTCATCAAATGCCATTTGATGACAGCATTTAAGTAGCATAAGCTTTTCATTTCATTATTTATTGTTATAACTTTATTATGCGATATGTATCACAAATAATAAAAAAAAAAAAATGTCACCTGCTTTGAAAATATCCATCCATCAATCCATCTTCTGCCAACAAACAAAGACAAATAACCACTCACACTCAGACCAACAAGCAATTTAGAGTCACAAATTAAGCCAAAACAATGGTGGTGGAAGGAAACCAGAGTACCCGGATAAAGGCGACGCAGACAACATGCAAACACACAGAAAGGCCCCAGGCTGGGAACCATACCAATGACCATCTTATTGTGGGGCGACAGCTTTGAAAGCATGTTCTTTCTAATAGCAGGTAAATTTTACCTGTTAATTGGTTTTAGGTATGCAATGACCCCTGGAGGTTCTAAATTATGGGAGACTGATGTCATTTCCCCTAAGTGTTCCAGTATCTCCATGCATGCATCATTCAGTTCACATATAGTTATGTTCACACATTGTTTACGGAATTCAGTCTATGAACTTGGAGATAAAAGTGAGATAAACACAGAAAAGTAATGTTCACCGGGTTCTGACACAATTATAGTCTAATAAAGAACAGCTCTTTCCACTTAAGCCCTCTAGTTACAGTCACTGACACCCAGTTTTTCGTTTGGGTCATGAATAAGAAATAAATTGCTTCTCTGTTTATTCAGTTTAAACATAAAGGCATGACTGAAAAGAGGGGTTGAGCTTGCAGTCACATTTCCATGTTCCCTCAGAGCGTCTCTCCCTCTTAACCAAAGTGGTTTACCTATGCAGTAAGTGACATGCATATGTGTGTTTGTGTGTGTGTGTACATCTTCTCTCTATTTGCTTGTTGTGGCTCCAGAAGGGTGCCTACTCATCCACCTCCTGCTGTACTGTTTCTGGCAGCATCTTCTGTTGTCCTCTGTACTCAGTGTATGCAGTCTAGTCCTTGTTACTTCCCCTTTAGATCCTCTCTATGCCACCTGCTCTGCTAACCTGTTAATGATAGAGAGAATTCATTCTGATGAATTTAAACATTTTCTATTTGAGTCTGATTGATTAAGTATTTTATGAGATGTATGGATTTGCTTTCTTTTATTTGGTAAACCTGTTAAGCCATTGGATAATCTTAATTTCCCATCCACAGAATTACCAGGAAGGAACATTTTATCATCTGCGGTGAGAGAAGTCCTGATCTATGTGTGGCTGTGCATGGATTTGTAATGTGGATTAAAAAGTAAGGCGTTAACTGTGATAGATCTCTCAAGTAAGCAACCTGCAAGAATGATTTGTAGCCCTGAAAGTACGTCAGCTGTGTCCACCGTGCTGTTCACTCAGCAATCAGTCACAAATCCATCTGCTTCAGTTTCCGCCACTTAGAAACTCAAGCCTCCTCAGCGCGCACAGGTGAAGTTTCTTCACACTGACATCCACAATGTTCTTATCAGAACTACCTGGATGATCAGCTGCAGCACAAAGCTGCCAAAAAAAAGAAGCCAAACAGTAACTGTGGCTTCTTCTTTCAGTCCTGTCAACTTTTGACTAAAAGGTTGTGGTTGTGAAGAACATCTACAATTAACACTGATTTTTCTGTTGCCCTGACACATCAAGAGAGAAAGTGTTGTGGAAGTCTTGTGGAAACTGAACTGGTGAGGAAAAAATAAAAAGCTACCTTTACCTTGAGCTCCAACTCCTGTTACAATAGTTCAATAATTGGATGTAACAACATTGTGATACCAGCAGGGGACCACAAACACAAATACCTCCAAAGCATCAATGCCAGCAATGAGCTAAATGACGTGACAAATTAGAATATCCAACAAATTAAGAAGCTGCGGCTGCTTTGTAAAGACACATCACTTCACAAATCAGTTCAGAAGCATTTTTGATTTGATCTTTTTATTTCAAGCTTAAAAACAGATAGTGACATCAATAGAAACAAGTGAAAAAGAAAAAACAACTAAATCCAGAATATACCTAACAAACAATTAGAGCAGCTCGAAAAGGAGTAGGAAGAAGTTAAAAAAAGATTTTTTAATCCTACCCCCTATATCTTTTTATCTAGTTATAAAACAGTATCATACCACAGTTGCTATGAGTCAGACATTATTATATTATATTAATTTTTCGAATAATATACACACCTCTACATCATTACAATTATTTCAGTAGAATATTATGCACATAAATACAACTCCATACCTTGTCATTGTTATTATAGTATATATATATTGTCATTATAGCTATCATTATACGACCACATTTATATAATACCAGAATAGTATGTCTGTTATCGAATATATACATATATCTATCTATATAATATCATACATATTGCTATACTAACATACAATGACCTCTGAATTTATTTTTCTGTGCGGTCGTTATTGCTTCGTCAGGTCTCCTGGGGAAGCTCTCCTCTTCAGAGCCTCCTCAGAACTCCACCAAATTCAAGACGCATAAAATTTAATTTTGACTACTTTTATTTGGGGGCCGACCCATGGGTGTGGTCTGGTTGTCGGCGCGAATTTGGTCCAATCGAATTTCTCCCTAGAGCTTTTGGGGATCGCAAGGGCGCTGTTTGGATTTTAACTAAACCTTTCATTTACCTAAGTTTGGACTTATATATAAAACAAAGATAAATGTATCGTTTTGATAGGTACAGTTTTGCCTGCTTGTTGTTGTTACTTCGGTGGACATGGTTTTATCTGATTCACTGTAAAACACAATTAAATGGTTATTAGGTAATCACGACATTACAGAGCACACAAACAAATGGACTAAGAAAAGAACGTTTCCATGCACGTCTGGATTGGCTGTGGAAAATCGGAAACGTATTATTGACTGTGTATGAAGTTTCTTTTTTTACAGAACAGTTATAAGCAACAACCAATCCCACAGATTACGCTGCTCAGACAATATGCCACCGGTTCCGGTGGTTTGTCATTCAGGTGGCGCTGTTGTTACATAATTGGAATAGATCCTTGTCCGGTGTAAATTCTATCTCAGCCAACCATCTCAAATAAAAATGGTTCGAACAGCTGTGAAGTCCTCTTCTAACGGGGGAATCAGTTCGGCATGTTTGCAGTCTCTTATTTGATCGGAATATCCAATTTCTTATTATATCAATCTTTGTGTCCTTGTTGGCCTGTATGCATTCCAGAGCTGCAAATGATAATGTTATCGGGCCGACCCGAGTGGAGGGTCAGAGAAGGGCTACCTCTCTGCGGGGTGGAGCAGGTTTATGCTGATTTATGGCATGAACTGCAATGTATTGTTTGATAAAGGTCCAGGATGGCACTTAGCAGAGATCAGGGAAATCTCTGTAGATTCTCTTTAAACAGTCTCTTTAAAGACGAGATCGGAATCTCCAACCCCCCTTTCCGGACCTCACCACAATTCTTAATTCTTTTATTTCCTCCGCTAGTTTCAATATTTACAAAAAAGTTATTACATTTACTAACTACTTCATTCCTATCATTATAGTTTTATTATAGTATTATAGTTTTGTCACTATCTATAAAATACTGTGGGTAATTAATATGACTAGATTTATTTCTAATTACGCTGTTTAAAATGTTCCATATACCTTTTATAATGTGCTTATTATTTTCTAGTAAGTTATTATAGTAATCTTTCTTACGATTCCTAATAATATTGGTTAGCTTATTCTTATATTTATCTTCTAATTCCTTAGTTCTATGCTTTATGAATTCCCTATATAGTGTGTTTTTCTTTTTACAGGCATTCCGCAGTCCCTTTGGCATCCACTGATTATCGTTGTACTTATGTGTTTTACGGTATTGTCTAATTGGGCAATTTTTATCATTCATTATATATATTATATATATATTATATTATATATTAGATCCCAATTTTGCTGCAATAGCTCCTTGTTAGCGCATTCATGGAATCCTCCATTCTAACCCTTCTGTACAGTGGCCTATAGTCCTTATGCTTTTTATTGTTGTCCTTATAATCGTATACCTTACCTTACCTTACCTTATATATTGTTCACTAGTAGTCCACTTACTGTGTTGTTTTCCATTTAATTTGTAAATATATTATCAATCAATGTTCCAGATTGCACTGTGATTCGGCTAGGTCTAGTGATCTTCGGGTATAGGTCAATGCTGAAAAGAGTATTAATAAATTCTTCAGTATTCTTATGATTATTGATTTAAAAGATCTATGTTTGTCTCCCCCAATGAATATGATTTTCTGGTTTGTCATAGTAAAGTGCTCCTCCATTCAGCTGCTAAACATGCCTATGTCTGATCCTGGTGTTCTGTATATACAACCTATTAAGATACTTCTTTTTGCTCTACTTATCCCTACTGTTAAACATTCAAACACATTATCCGCAGCAGTTGACATGTTTTTGATCACTCTAAAATTATAAGTCGCATCTACATATATTGCTACACCACCACCATTTTTATTCCTCCTATTCATGTATAGCAACTCATATCCTTCCATCTCAAATTCCATGCCTCTTTCGTTGTTGAACCATGTTTCAGAAATTAAAATGATATTGAAGGCCTGTGTAAATTGTTTTAAATAGTCCTTTATGTTGTGAAAGTTAGCATACATGGTTCTGCTACTGAAGTGAATTATTGATATTTCGTAAAAGTTCTATTGTATTGTTCATCTGTATAACAGTTGCAGTCATTTCTAATGTTCAAGAGGAAGTTGTTGTCCAGGTCAATGTCATTTCCAATCTCCAGCTTCTTGTAGACTGTATAGCTGAAAGTATGAAGCTGTGCAGTTGTGTAGTTGAAGGTATTTATTTCAGTCTGTTGGAATTCATTGATTCTTAGTGTTGCTCGTGATTCAGAGTGCTGTATTTGTGCAAAGTCCAGAGTCATGTGGAGTGTTATGCTTCATGCACCCATTGCCGTTCAATGTTCTAGGGTTGTTTATGTTGCTTAGGCCTGCTGGTGCGTGGATGGATGATCAACTTGTCATTCCACAGGTAGGCGATGTCTCCTTTTTTTCTTGGCGCATTCAATTCTGGCATCAGCTCTTTGCTTTTTCTTTTGACTGTGTCTGTGTAGTCCTCGTTAATGAATATTCTTGTCCCTTTAAGCGCTTTTGCCCGCTGCAATATGGCATCCCTGTCTTTGTACCTGAGTAGTTTTATGACTACAGGCCTTGGTTTCTCACCTTCTCTGGGTTTCCCTATGTGATGTGCTCTCTCTATCTCTACCTTGTGTTGCAACTGCAGTTTCTCTTTCTGAAATTTTTGTGATCCTCTCCTCAGTATCAGCCCAGGTTTCTCCTGGTGCTTCTGCCACTCCATCAAATACCAAGTTGTTTCTTCTCGACTGTCCTTCCAGGTACTCTAGTTTGTCTGTCATTGTCTGTCACAAACTTTAAAGATGTCAGCCTGCATTGTGTTAACTTTCTCACTCTATCCAAACTGACAAAACATTGTTATAGAGGGAAATATGCATATTTATCTGTAATTACAGTACGTTCCCCTAGCCTGAGCCCTGACGAATACTGTAACAATTAGCTATTTATCTTTTTGTTGTAGGTGGCAGCCCAACACAATGTTGAGTCAATACTTAACAGAACTAAACACTTTTAGATTAGTTTGTGAAGGAGTCTTGATTTTATGTCAATACCTCTGGGGCAACTAAGCTTTGTTGGATGGTCAGACATGCAGGTCTGTGCCACAGAATCAGTCTGGACCTCTTCACCAACACAACTACACACTACCCTCTTTAGGTGGATTCTCCACCAAGACGACATCACTCTGTCCAAATTTTCCCATTCTTTTCAGAGTCAGTACAAACAAGTTCCTTCCATTACTTAAAGTTTGTTAAAAACTTAAAGGTTATCAAAAAAAAAAAAAAATCTTGATTCTTTTATAATTTTGCTATAAGAAAGCTGGGTAAGAGAGCTTTCTAAACATGTAAATCTCAGTTAAGTTGTGCATATAGTTGATATACTGAGATAATACATTTACTGTTGATGTTTATAAGGCAGAAGGTATAAGGTACCTTTAGTAATGCTGAGTTATATTTTAATGTAAATTTAAAACCGTTAAAAGATTTGAATCCTAGCAGTGCTATTTTAAAATAATTTCTTTGTCCGACAGGCAGCCAGTGTAAAGATTTTAGAACAGGAGAAATGAGCCCATACTTCCGTGTTTTGGTCTGGACCAGGGCAGCAGCATTTTGGATCTGTTGAAGCTGTCTGTCCTGCTGTTAGGAGTTTCTCCCCTCTGGGTCCAAGAACAAGTGGCCTGAAGTAACAAAACAGAGAGAAATAATTGTTAATATGATTGGCATCTGCTGGCCGGCCCTTTCTATTCATCAGCAGACCTTTGTTTGTTAAAGGTGGTCAGACTCATACCCGGACCACCGCGATTCAGATAGGAAGGGGCCTGTGTTACAAAGATGGATTAACATGCCTGAAATCTCTTTTTGATATCTGGCTTCCCTTACCTTACAACATCAACTAGTTAAATGATACCAGGGTTTTTCCACCTAGATCAGTGCAAACAATCAATTGGACCATGGAGATGAGCTACATACACGATAATAATAATACTATGGCAAGCTATAAAATGTGAATGCTATCAACCAATAAAAAAATGAAACAGTTGCAGCTGCCAGAAATAAAGTTGGCAAAAAAATTGTCAACTCTAATGCGTAAATTACCATGATTTACTGTATGTGTCCCATAATTTTAGGATTCTTTTTTTTTTTTTATTGATTCTTTGACAATTTTATCCTTGTTATTTCAAACACAGTGGAGAAATGTAGACTTGGGAAAAATCAGTTTACTTAGTCTGGAAAATGAAAACAGTTAATTCAGTCACAAACTTCTCTCGCTCTCTTCTGAGCTCCTCTCACAGTTCTATTGCCCACATCAAGAGGCTAGTCTGGGAAGGGGCAGGGTATCTTCCAAGAACACTGAACTAATATACCTGCTGAGCTCTTAACCTTGAAATTAACGTGTTCTGGGGCAGGTTAGGCATTCTGTGTATGTTACAATGGCAACGTACCATTACAGAAAGTAAATAAACTTTGTGAGACTGAAACCCTGAAGTTACCTCACTAAGATGAAATCCAGCTTTACGATACAGGCATCTAGTCAGCCGCCACACTCCACATCAGAAGGTGATGATGCAGATGAAGTGGACTTAAACCTGGCTAGTCTCAAAATGAATCACTTATTTGGTGAATATGAGTCCAGATGGGCAGATGACTAGCTTGCTGTTTTGCTATATCAGTCCCAAAAGAGATAAGAGACTAAAACAACTCATAACTTTCTCAGAGTTCAATGAAAGAACAACCAATAAAATCATTGGGCTTCAATTTGGAAACCTTCTGTCGTTACTGTTTAGTTAATATTAGTTCATCATTTTGTTGGAAGAATTGCATTGCAGACTTCTTTAAATTTACAACTTTTCTGTTGGAGTCAAAGTGACGAAAAAGCAGAAAAAATGCAACATGTTCAACAACCTGCAGACACAGAAAAGGGCTAAATGGATTCTGTGGGGTTTTTGTTTTATTTCATTCCATATAAAAGTTGCTGTTTGGATTTATTGCTGTTGGGTTGTTGGGTTGTTGGTCTGTTTGTTAATATTGAAACACAAACATTTTGTATTTTGACATCCATCCATTTGCATTTGTGAGTCGGTACAGACGATTCACATTTCTAGGGAAAAGAATAACAATAATTCAAATGTATCTCTCACAGTTCTTCCAGTGCAGCTTGCCAAAGTTCCCTGAGTCAATATGGTTATTATTTTAACAGCGTATCAATTTGTATTTTCATGATTCTTATTGGGAATCTGAGCATTGCACCACAGCCTAAGATACTGATGAAACACATGTGAGCTCTTTTGTCTACATGCTCGTATCTGAGAGAGATGCTCTGCTGTGACATGAATAAAGAGGGGATGGTTTAACATCAGTCGGGGTGACAGAATGAAAGCTTGGATGTAGACTATGAGAGTGGAGCGCATTGAGCTGCTTATTATTTCCGCCAGCAGATAGGACCCGAGTCAGATAACCTCCCCTTCACCACAAGACCTGGGAAGAAGAAAGGCAAAACCACGCATCCAAAAAGACCAAACACAGAGAAGGAAAGTGAGACAGGGGAATCCTGGAAGACAGAGATCCATCTGCATCTGCAATGAGGCAACAATAGACAGGGAGAGAAAGAGAAAAAGGTTTCTGAGCAGCTCATTGTGCAGCACAGACAGCATGAGATGCGCACATTGCATGGCTGCTCAAGACCTTGTGGAAACAAATAAACAGCGAAGTTAGAAAGAAGCAGTCAGCTTGAGAAAGTTGGTATGTTACATCCCAGGTTTAATAAATTCAGAACAAGACCAACCACCTGGGGGAGGGGTGGGGCTGGGGAGGTTTTCTAAGAGTGAAACTCTCAGAGGTGAATGCAGAATGCAGAGACAAGGAGAAGCAGCCAGTGAAGGCAAGTTAAAAACAGTGTTGCCAGATCTTGCGAGAGAAACAGGCAACCAGTTCTAATGAAACAAGCCCAAAAAAAGCGATTCGACTTCTAAAAAAAAAAAAAAAAAAAAAAAAGGCAAACAACTGACCTAAACCTAAATATTAAGTAAGAGAGAGCTAATTATATATACATGTATATATAAAACACTAAATATCTTTCATCTATTACAAGAGAATGCTGGGCACCTCGTTAATAATTCGTCAGGTCTTTGAACATGGATCAGTTGCACCATTACTCTGGTTACTGGTTTTAGCATTTTCACTTATTTATCAGTTGAGACAGATCCAGTTAGTTCACAGAGATTATCGACAGCTCACTGGTTTGCCTCGGCTCATTTTGTTTTAAGATAGTCAAACCGATGTACATAAGCCTCACAGATGAAAAAGCTGTGGAGTTGGAATATAGTTACAGCTAGGTTGACACACATAGAGAGAGTAAGTGATGCAGCCGGCTTAAATATAAGCTTATGGTTAGCTCAAAAGTACGTTAGGAGCGGGAGCGAAATACGTGAAAATGGCAGAAAATGTTAACATGAATGACAGTGTCCCCGAAGAAGACACCTCAATGGACACAGCCCAAGGCTCAAAAGACAAAGACTTTGTTAAGAAGAAAGGTCTGAGGAATTCAGTAATGTGGGGATATATTGGTTATTTAAATTCCGACAAGAAGCAGAGTAGCGTAATGTGTCGAGCTTTTGACTGGTCATAATTGAGACTTTTCTATTTAGTATACCCTATTTTATTTTTTTGTAGTTGACCAAAGAATTTAGTTGTCGATTTGTTTGTGTTCTCCTGTAACACTTTGTAACACAAAGGAACCTTGAAACTTGACAGAAATAGTTATTTGATTTTGTTTGTTTCGTTGATTTTGTGATATATCGACTATCGATATCGACTGAAATGAAATATTGTGATAGGATTTTGTTCCATATCTCCCAGCTCTACTCTGAAACCTATTGAATGATCTTTGACATTTGAAAACCTCACAACGATTAATACTCAATATCTCAGCTTCATCATTGCTCATCACTAGCTCCACTGCTGCTGTTTCATTTGGGTTGCCAGGTCAAAGTAGACAATCGCTCATATCCCAGCCTTATTTCTTCAACAACATTTTGTTGAATACATAGTTTTTTGGGGTTTTTTTCCCCCAAGTTTTGCAACTCATTGTTGCATTGACTTTAGAGAGGGCTGGTAAAATGTCAAGATTGTTTGAGATGGGTCAGTAGTGTATATTGACAAATGTCAAGAGTTCGGAAACACCTTGACATTCGTGAGGACATGTCCCCACTTCCCATGGGCTAACACTAGCTGCTCTGCCTGCCTCATGATAGAGGAGATCAGCAGCATTAACATTGGGCCTAAAAAAGCTGGTACCAAGCATGCAGTTAGAAAAAGCTGGTAGCTGCAGTCCACCCCTTGGAGGGCAAGGAGCTAAGCTAATAGGAGAGCAAAAGACAGCAGCGGGGATTAAATGAAGCAAATCTGAAAGAAAATGGTATAGACAATGGATAAAATCGGAGGGTTAGATGGAATTAATGAAGAGACCAAATAGAAAGAAGAAGGAGCAGAAAGCAAACTCCCAATGTGTGTGACAGGGAACAGCTCCTTGTCGAGGAGGTGAGCCATTTAACTTGGTTGTGGTGATGTGGCCCCTCATTGTTTCTCCCTCTAAGGAGAACTCAGGATCAGTGGACCTGGTGGAGATCCAGGACTATGATGTGTGGAGACAACATGACTGAAACGTTTGACTATATGTCGTTAAACTACAGAGTATCAGCCCATTAGGAACTACTGCTCTGCCTGAATGTTCCAGTTGTGTTCAGCCAATTGAAACATACAATTAGTGCTGGCAACATAATGAATTTTATATGTCACCGTCAATGTTACCACAACTTTATTGATAAAATCTAAAAATTTACCATCAGATAAGATGCCATCTAACTGATATTTTTTGATGTTTACTTCATAACAGCACAACAGGCAAGGCACAGTTCATTAAACAAGTATTATGAAATAAGATTTACATCTATGATAAATTAATTATCTGTCAAAACAACCATAGATGTTACAGTACATTAAGCCTTCAGTGCTGAAGGAGTTAAATGCCAACATTTAAAAAGTTGAAGATCCACGTGGACACACACACACACACAGAAAATTGTTGGGGAAGAGGGCTTTTTATGAGAAAAGGTAAACTGTTGGAGGAAAGAATGAAAAACTAGAAACATGGGAGCAAACGGACAGACAGTCACGATCAAAGGTTTACAACAGGGACTTAAATACAAAAGTGAGGTGAGGGCAACTGAACACAAGTTACATTTTAGGTTTGAGCAAACAATCACACCAAGAGCAAATGCTGTTTGGAGAGAAGACATGGGAATGCTTGAGTAGCGAGTACCTTACACGATAAAGGTAATCATTATACTTCAAATTTTGAATCCTTTAAGGTTGGCAAGCATGTGGCTTGTGTTTTGTTTGTTTTTCCTCAGGTTGAAGAGATTTTCAGGAGTCTTAGGAGAGAAAACCAGAAACCTGAACTCTTTCAGATTCTCTCCTGGAGGTAACAGAAGAGAAAGCTACATGAGAAGAACCTTTCTACCAGATAGGCTGGCAAACTTTTTTTAGCCCTATCTAAACTATCATTTATATCACAGTGCATATTATTACATGTAATTGGAAAAAAAATGAGGATTGTGTCTTTGAAGTGAGCAAAACGACACACGGTGTCCATTAGCACACGCATTACGATTTATCAAACCTAAAAATAATTGCAGGGATTATGATTGCATCTAAATATATTACGTTGGAAGGACAGGTGCAAATCATCCAAGCTTTATGCACAATGGCTGTTGTCATTGTCGCCAGGAGGAGAAACAGGAACAAAGAATGCAGACGCAGAGAAAGAATTTTTCTCATTCGCATTAGTATATTTGGGATGAAAGAAGAAAAAATTATTCAGACATATCACTGAGCTTGTGTACAAGAATTGGAAACACAGCCACTAATTAAACATGCAGGTGACTCCAGCATATGTCTCAAAGGTGACAGTGCATATCCCCTCCATCCCTTCCTCCTGACTCCGATACTCAACCCTCCCACTCCTGGAGAGAATCGATACAATGTGGCCCATACATGCACACAGAACATAGTGGAGTGCATGTTTGGGCCAGTTCAGGTGTTTATTTGCCTCCTCTACAAGCACTTCCAATTCAACTGAATCAAATTTCATTTTATGTTTTCGCTCTTCCTTCACACTCGCCATGATGGAAGGGGTGGCAGCGTGCAAACTCCTCATTTAAATACTGTTGTTTGCACCTGTAGTCACTTTGGCAATTTCTCTTATCTCACCCGCAAAACGTACGCAAAGCGTGCAAAATCTTACCACAAGCCCGCAATTTTGCGCCCCTTATGTGGAATCTTAGTAGATAAGGCCCTAAAAAGTCAATGATGTTGCTGACCTCAGTGTGTGACAAAGAGACTATTCGGGTAAAGTGGGCCAAATGGGTCTTTACTGCAAAAATAAACGAACGTAATCATTAAAAAAAACAAACAAACAAACAAAATAACATAAAGTGTGGACATCAGTGGCATAAGCAAGGCACTACAAGGATGAAGGATAAGTGTCTATATAGCTGTTGAAGTTATCAAAAAGCATTAAACCCAACCATCCAATCTCTGACTGGCAGCAGGGTGTGGAACTTATAATCATATCACAAATTCTGAAGGTAACTTACTATTATATTTTTCTGAAACGCTCACCTCTGGCTCCTCCTATTTGCAACAATCCACCACACCTGAGGCCCAGATGACCCATGTATACACTGAGCTTTGCTAGTGTAATGGGAAGATCAGTAATCATGTTCATGCCTGGTAGACTGTTGATACTTGAACGCAGCATCTCAGGTCCAGGCTAACCTCCCTGGTTAAGCTGAGGGTATTTAAAGCAGCTCTGACTCTGAGGTAGGAAATGCAACCTTAACTAGTTTTAAGGTTACTCCAATTTTGGCATGTTTAGTGACCGTTGCTTTGTGTTTCTGCTGCTGGTGAATTAAAGTTTACGTCGGATTTGAGTTTACGGATGATTAAGCTGTAGGGCTGCGTTAGCCTGTGCACCTTTTCCTCAAGGTATGGCCTTTTGTGAGCTCCGGTAAAGAGGGGGGGGGATTCCCATCTCCCACACCCCTAAGGTTTCAAAGAGATTGTTGCCTCCAACAGAGATTTCCCAGCTCTCCGCTAACTGCCATCCCAGACTCATATTACTCTGGCATCGACAGACCCTACTTTCCCGAACAATATATTTATTGCAATTTATTGCTATTCATGCCACAAATCAGCAAAACCTGCCCACCCACCCCGACCCTTCTCTGACCCTTCACTCGGCCCTCAATATGCCGTGAAACTAGAGGGAGAAATTTGATTGGACCAAATTCGCACCGACAACCAGACCACGCCCGTGGGTCGGCCCCCAATAAATAGTCAATTCAAAATTTATCATGGCCAGAAGTTCGAAAAAAAAAGTTGGAGAGAGGAGTTCTGGGGAGGCTCTGAAGAGGAGTGCTTTTCCATGAGACCTGACGGAGCAAAAAAAAAAAAAAAATTAAAAGAAACTCAGAAGCCAGAACTACAGTTTAGCCGCTAAACTACAAGGGCTCAGTTAGAACTTAAGCAAAAGGCTGTTTGCGACCGGAACAAGTTTAGCTGCACGGCACTCAGCCTCCAGCGTCTCGAGTTGCCGTGGTAACCGGGGCCGCTTTTGCTGCGCGCGGCTCCAATCTGTTTTCATCAGGAAAGAGAAGAATAATTTGGACATAATTTGGACCAAAATTTTATCTTCAAACCCGCTCTTTAGAAAAAACCTTGTATTTGACAGACGACCTTCCGTTCATTCGCCCAAGTTCTTAAGTTAGTCACCAGCTGCTCGATTATCATTGTCACGTCATGTCATTCTGTTTACATATCCGAATTCCCTTGTTATGCTTTGATCTGCACCTGTATATAATGAGCACGTTTTGATTTATCTCTTATTAATTAAAAAAAAAAAAAAAAAAAAAAAACAAATTAAGCCATTGTTACACTCCAGTCAATCCACCGTAAAGAACGTCCCTTCGAGATTGAGACTTGATAAGAGGCAAAAAAAATATATATAAAATAAAAAATACACAATCCTAGTCACAACAGGACTAACTGAAATTACAATCACCCATGTTTTTATGACAAAATGCTGACTATTGATCTTTCTGTAATTGTAGGTGAATGTCTGCTGCTGTTTTGCCTTCATATCTTAGCCAGGTCCAACTGGTGTGCTACTTTTTCCTTGCCCTTCTTCCCCTTTAGTGGCATTAGTAGCAAACTTACAGTGGAGGCTAGGCACGCTAGAGTGGTTCCTCTCACTGATTGTAGCGTTAAAGCACACAGGGACACTGTTTGCAGTGATTGCAGATTGCCATGAGTACTGTACGTGTGGTGGGTAAATTGTTGCACTCCTAGAATGAACTCTTCATATCTCGCAGCTACTGGCTTCTGGCCACTTTTCCCTTCTTTTCCCTATTGTGGTTGTGTTTGTTTTTTTTTTCTTAAAATAATTGGATGCATTTAGTGTCAGGCAGGGACTCAAGGCAGGATCTTGTGATTCTTAGATTTTATTTGGAACACTGATGACCTCAAAACAGAGTGACAAAACAAAAGCCTTTCTTCCACCTGAGAAACATTAGGAAAATCAGAAACATATTTTCTCAGGATGATGCAGAAAAACTAGTCCACGCATTTGTAACTTCTAGACTGGACTACTGTAACTCATTACTATCTGGATGTCCAAACAAATCTCCGAAAGGCCTTCAGTTGATTCAGAACGCTGCTGCACGAATATTAACAGGAACTAGGAAAAGAGATCATATCTCTCCCGTGTTAGCTGCTCTTCATTGGCTGTCAGTAAAATATAAAGTAGAATTCAAAATCCTTCTTTTAACATATAAAGCTCTCAACGGCCAAGTTCCATCATATCTCAGAGAGCTCATAGTTCCTTACTGTCCTAGCAGGCCACTCCGCTCTCTAGATGGAGGTTTACTTGTGGTTCCTAGAGTCTCCAAGAGTAAATCTGGAGGCAGATCTTTCAGTTATCAGGCTCCTCTTCTATGGAACCAACTTCAAGTATCGGTCAGGGGCGCGGATCGATACTGGAAATTTCAAGACCAGGCTTAAAACTTTCCTGTATGACAGAGCTTATAGTTAAAAAGTTAAAGTCCTCTACTCTTTAGCTATGCTGCTGTAGGCCTAGGCTACTGGGGGAAGGACTGAGCATCTCTCTTTCTCACCCTCTCCCTTTTTCCCCTCCCTCTCGCTCACTCTCCCTTCCTCCCCCCTTGCATGTGCTGATAAGAACCATCCTTCTTAAAAAACACAGTTTCACCCAGTTCTAAGCATTTATACTGCATTTACTAACCATGTTCTGCCAAAGTCTCTGTCTCTCCCAGTTCCTCTCCTCTCTCTCCCTGTCCTCATCCTGCAGGTGGTGACTCATCTCCATCCCATGTTCCTGCAACACCTGCTGGTCCCATATTTCATGAATTCTGTACTACAGCTCAACTCCATGAACTTCATCCTGCAACATGTTCCTGCCTATATGCCCCCCCCCCCAATGCCTGTCTCACTCTCTCTCTCTCTAGCCAACCGGTTGAGGCAGATAGCTGCCCCCCCCCCCCCCCCCCCCCCCCAAGCCTGGTTCTGCTCGAGGTTTCTGCCTCTTAAAGGAAATGTTTCCTTGCCACTGTCACCACGTGCTTGCTCATCGGGGGATCTGTTGGGTCTCTTCAAATAATTTTATAAAGAGTTTGGTCTAGACCTGCTCAAGATGTAAAGTGCCTTGATGTAACTTTGTTATGATTTGGCGCTATACAAATAAATCTGATTTGATTTGAAAATTACTAGCTCTATCCTGGTCACAAGGAGAAAAAAAAAACACTCCAGGTGGAGGGAAAAAGGATAATATATAAAAGGCAAAAGGACTAACACAAAATGCTTCATGAGAAGGAAATCCTGACCTAATAAAGAAATAAACAAACAAACAACTCACACCACTAAGCGGAGGATCTAAGATAATCTATCAAACTTACTGCTCAAAATTAAATGAAGAGGAAACTACTGGCTATGAACTTTAGCTGGAAAAAATCTAGACTATGGTACAAAATTTACAAACAAAAAATATCACGCTTCTCGAGGTGCAAAGGCTTACTAGGAAGGCTTTGGGTTTGGATAAGGGCTCAGGCACTAGTCAAAGGACAAAGACACTTTAACACAAGACAAGGGGAACACAGACTATTTAACCACATGGAGAGAAATGGGGAACAGGTGGAGACAATCGGTAATCATGGTGACACATGAGGAAGGGCAAGTGCTCTGAAACGAGAGGAGAGTTAGAACTTTCAAAATAAAACAGGAAATGACAGGACCACACAGAACCAGGACAAGACAACCTCACCGCGGTGACATTTAGACCCTTGTTGTGTTTTATAAAAGAATAGTTATTGTAGAGTTTTTTTTTTATATTTCTGTGTTTTCATTATTTGATTAACAGCTGTTTTACTATCAACTTCTCCACAGATGCTTCCAGTTTTAATACTTAAATTTACAAGCAATAAATTGGCTATTTTTTAACCACATCTGTCTTGTCTCAGTTGTTGAATCTCTGCAGCATTTCAAGTAACAGGTCTAAGCTTAGGTTCAAAAAAGATGTATTTAGTGGCGTGAAATTCCCCAGGTGGTACTGTCAGGTTCTGCTGACCTCTATTCACCTAGGCCTCGCCACATTTGCAGGGGACAGAGTAACATTTAACTGCTTCACTGATAAAATATTGCTGTTTGCTGAAGCAATTTATCATTTAAACTGGTCAGTCCTGGTCTGGCTACCACAGACAGCTGCTGCTGAAAGCTCTCAAAGGCTCAATTAAATATTTAAATACAAGCCAGGCTCCATCTGGTCAAGGTCAAAAGCTAACTTTAATTAGGAATATTTCATAACTACTGTCTTTCTTTTTTTTCCCCTCTTCCCCCTCAGGTTGTAAACATGCACAATGCAAACTGTCTGATCACACATCTCATTCTCCCTGCTGCTCTGTCAAGCAAGATAAAAGCTGGACTTTGCATTAAAAACCATGAACCAAACCCTACAGCATAATTCAAACTTTGATCTTTGCTTTACTTAATTAACAGCAATATACCTGTGCATTATTACTCCTGAACTCACTATAATCTTGTGCAAAATGAAAAATTTGCAGGTATAAAACTCATAAAATCTCATTAAGCCAAATGACTGGTTTTCCTGTTCGTTTTAATGATGATCATACTATAAAATCAAAACCTATTTGAAGGTATTGAAATGAGCATATTACACAGCATTCAAAATATTTACCAGGATATGTTGTATATCCTATAAGTGGAGGGAGAGTCTTTAGCAGTGGCTTCACTTTATAGGCACTGAATGTACTTTTAAAGGTGTATGATTTTTGACATGCTGTATTTGTACAACAGCCAGGAGTAATGTGCTCTCTCTGCAGAGTTGTGGTTGGTCAAGGTTTCTCAGCCAAAGGATGATGTTTAGTTTCCTCTCAGACCTCTTTACAGTGTGCAGTTAGGCAATTGTTGAATTTTGTCCAATTGCCACCAAATAATGACTTGCTTCCCCAGCTTGAAATGTAATCATGCTGATGCAAGATCTGGCCTCCAGGAAAAAGGCATACTTTTTGGAAAAATAAGAAAAAGGTCGCAAATTCTTTCTCAATTTATTTCTCAGCAGTTGGAGTGTATTCATGTATGTACCGCACTCGCTCCTTTTCTCATATTCTTTTTTACCTCATGATGAAACATAATGCATATCGCTGAGGGAGGCAATGACAGACTTAAAAGAAGCTTGTGTATATTTGCGTATGTTTTTGACATGTCTGCCTGTGTCTCATCCTCTTCACACTGCCTGACATCTTCCTATACTCTGTTTCTTATCAAAGCACAGCCTGAGCCTCCAAGCAGCTCTTCCAGCACAAAGAGAACAGATTAGTGACTTCAAATGGGAATTTAAGAAAGGGTTAATCTCTGCACTGACTCCTTTTCTCAGATGGAGAAAAAAAAAGACAGATGCTATCTTAACGTTCTAAACCATTTTCCATTTTAACAACTGCAATTATTTCAGCCTATTTGAATTGGGAGAGGGGGAATCTTTTTTTTTTTTAGTTCAGTCTGTCTGTCATTGCTTAATTGTGTCAGCAAAGTGGAACAGTGTGCCAATGTGACCTTGCACTTGTTCAAATCTTTGAAAATGAGTCTGGATTTACAGGCTGGGAGGTGCAAGCTGCAAACTTATTTTAGTAACTATTAAGATAGTGAGATGTATCTGGAACAGTCTTTGAATGTCTCAAACTAGTCACCCCGCCCAGACTTGGTTGATCTACTGCATGTTGGTGTCAGAAAGCTGCAGCAATGTAACAATTCTCAAATGATGAATTGGTATGCAGCTATAAATGCCAAACAGCAGAGTCAGACAGAGATTGATCCTTAATAGCTGACATCGGTAGGGCTGTATCTTTAGCAGGGGAAACCAAGGCATATGTTTGGTACCAAAGGAAAAAAAGCCACAATCAACTATTATGTTAGCACATTTTGTAATGACTAGGGATGAGCAAGTATACCACTATCCATATCTCTATCTGTTCAACCATCTACATTATCTGTATCCGTATTTGTACTCGGAAGGGGCAGGACTTAAAGCAGAAGTGGTCGTGGTTTATACGAAACTTGTATTTTTAAGCCTGAAATTGATATGAGTTGATCAGAAGTTGCTATATTTATTGTAAGCCTCAATATGTTTTTTTATTTACAGCTTAATTTGTATTACACCAAGGTAAGAAGAGCGAGTTGACCAAAAAAATAAAAAGCCAGACCCGGTGAAGAAACAGGTCGTTGTAAATATTGATGTATGTCACCTCCGGCCATTCAGTGAGATCATTTCTCCATGGCAATGAAGGCAAACAAAAGGGACAATGAGAAAGACCCACAGATGTGAGTTTTTCATGTTTGGTACAGCTAGCATGTTAAAATAATCATCTGCATAAGCCCCCCCTAAGCCCACCCAAGCAAAAACCAGAATGCTCTGACAGCTCATCCGCAGACATCCCAACCCTCCCGTGAGTGGTTGCGTGCGTGTATGATTGATCATGTGCGTACACTAGAGAGCTAGTGTGCGTGTCTATGTGTGACCGACAGACAGTTAAAATTTGTAAGCCCCCCAATGAAAACTCCAGCCCCCCCCAGCTCCCCCGATTAAGAATTTCTGGCGCCATTACTTTATTCTTGTAATTCTTGTGTTGCTTTGCTGAATGCACATAGTGAGCTCTTGGAGACAAACTTAACTTTCATAATTTTCAAATTCACATATCGTATGACAGTGTTACATGGAGTACTCCAATAGAAACCAGCAATCTTGCCATCCATTATCCATCCTGCTTCTCCATGCAGGGCTGTAGGGGGTCTTTAGCCATTCGCAGCTGGCATTGGGCGAGGGAAAAGTAGCATTACGAGTTGGTTGCAGGGTCAATGTACAAAAACAGAGACAAAAATAACTGCTCCAGCAGTACTCAATGGTTTTTCAATGGGTACAATGCCTGAGGTCTCTAATAATCTAGGATTGCCATGAGTCCTGGGTTTTAGAAATCTGGGTAAGCAAGGTGCAGTACTTTGGTAGAAATCCAGAGCCTGGCCTGAAAACATTTCCAGGTTTCCAGTAATTTGGGGGGATTCAGGATTTTTTGGTAAAAAAAAAAAAAGAGTATATTATGTACTGTGATCAAGTTTGACATCATTGATGGCGAACACAAGTAATATAGCCTCAGTGGTTTCCAATTACAATAAATAAATAAATGTGACTGACCAATAGAGTTCAGGCTGTCACTGAGGTCAATTTGATGATCACGATTAAGTAAGTGACACGCTGAAAAAGCACATCCCACCCATAGAGTGACAATGATGCGGAAGTATCCTTGAGCAAGGCACCAAGTAATAAAAAGTGCAAGTGCGATAAAGTAAAAAAAAAAAAAAAAAGACTTTAGATGCATGTGTTCACATACTGTCTGCCATAAAAAAAAACATGTCACCATTAAAGAGATGCTATTTTATCAAAACCCCAACAAGATTCCTATAAAACAATATTGTGTCTTGATAAAAAATAGTCACTGACAATTAACGAAGGACAAAGTTATTGAAATTCAGCTCTTCCTTCTGTGTATGTGTTTGTGTGTCTGCCTCCGACTTGTAGGTCTAGCGTAAATGTGCGGTTCACTAAACTGAGGGTCAGACGTAATAGCAGGATGTCTGGGTGAAACGGTGTAATCTCTGTCCTGTGTTGTTGTGGTGGAGGTAGATAACACTGATGTCAGACCAAAATCTCTCCCTGCTGTCATACAACTGTGTATTCTGAGGATTAAAGGCAACAGCAGCCTCCAGCTGATAGCAGGTTTCCAGCAGCTCTACATGATGTTGCAGACGACTCTGAAACTGGACAGAGGGATCAGTGGTGGAGCAATTAGCCAGAACAGCACTTCAGAGTAATTCATAATTAGGTAAGCATGCTGTACTCTGCAGAATTGTGCGTCACACTTTCTTTGACCTTCACAACAGCATGCACTTATCATGATAAAACACAGCAGAAAACACAGATCCAGATCAATTTGATATGCTACTCACCCTTAGGTGTGTGTGTCTGTGTGGAGAAGCTAAGGTTGTCTGCCTAATCAGGTGCCTGGTTCTGTGACAGACACAAAATGAGACACAGAGATATGGGAAACACTATCTTTACAGGACTACTCTACCTGATTTTAGCCATTGACAGCAAAAAAATAAACAACTAAAAACATCATGTGTCATCTCTTATTCTGTCAATATATTGACATGATATCTGTGCCTGCTCTTCATGCTTTTCAAAATTGAGACTTACTGGATAGTAGCATTGAAGCATTGAAATGAAAATAATATAAAAACTCAAAAAGAACTGAAGTCACCTAAATAAACAAGATTTATACCCTTTGGTGAATTCTTATTATGATTTTTTTGCCTTGTTGCACAGATTTTACCATTTGTTAGAGATTTGTACATGCTTCAGTCACTACTATTTGGGCCTTTATTATGTAAGTTCCTGTGAGCCAGAGATAGGAAGGTCAGCGAAAGGCAGCTAAAGGCCACAAGTCAGGGTCAAGCAGACTACATTTTAACAACATGCACTCAGCCAGGTGAACCACTGGTCAGATAATGCTGAGACAGCACTCATTTAAGGCATGACTGTTATTATGCCTACTGTTATGGCTGTACAGTCAGTTATTTATTATTGTACCTCTGAAAGTACAAGTGCAGGAGATTCCTATTGGTCATAACAGAGGGTTGAGGTGTTGTTGACACTTTCTCTTTCCTTGCTTTTTGGACCAGCTGTAGTCTGAAGCGTTTTTTGTTGTATGAATTGTACCAAACCTTGATTTCAGAACTAAACAGCTTGGATTTTGCTCCTTGAGTTTAGAGTATCAATTCAGTCCAACATTCTGAATACTTTTTAACATGAAAATGTCTGAAAATCTATCCATTAAAACCTCCTTTAAATATATCACTTATTAATTAAAAAATTCAAACAACTTTTCACTCAACTAGTTAGAACTCTAAATTCAAATATCGACTGCTGAATTGAAAAACTCTCCTGTGGATTTTTTTCCTCACTTCAATAAAAGACGATAATAATTGACTGAATAATTCACTGAAGAGCTTTTTTTCGCCCAATTGCAGCTCCTAAACAAATTACCAATTAAGACAGGAGAGGTGAAAAAAATATTAAATGAAAGTGAATTCTGGTCATCATTCCTTCTGTAGCCTTTAGCTAACAGAAAAAAAAAGTGTTGCAATGCTTTGCTGGATTATAGGGATCACAGGAATCACTGATCTCATGATTGAGAGCCACATGGCAGCAGGTGCTGTTATCCATCAAACTGACAAACAAGACTAGGCTTGCCAGGTTTGCTCATCATCCAAGAAGTTGAACTCCTCAGCAGCTGAACTTCACATGGACAGGGGTCCATTTGATGTTCATTTGAAAATTTTGTGAAATTATAGAGCAAGCTGTCAGTAGTCCTAAAAAGTCATGTAACTTTCAATTTTAGACATACATATATTAGATTTAAGTTCCCTCTCCAACACTTTTGTCCTCTTTTTTTCAAACCGTTAAACGTGTCTAAGGGACTTCAATCTGAGATGCCTCCAACTGTCGTGCCACCTCTGGGTGCTCACCCTATTTACTCCGACAGGAATGGATAGGGATGAATGCAGATGTTGCGCAACATGAATTAAATGAAATATAAGAATTAAATAATTTGACTGACTGTAAAATTAATGAAAATGAATATTCACAAGCCCAACAACTAATCACATTATGACTGTGATTCTAAGGATTGCTTGTGCCACATTGCTTTGGCTCCGCCCAATGTTAAGTAATAGTAGGAGTAATGAAAAATGATCTTTTAGTTTCAGAGAGCCAGTGAACAGAGTAGAGCTGTGACCATTTTAACCAATATTAAGTTCTGTTTTTGTACAGAAGGGATCTGAATAAAATTAAATTTTAATGTCTGACACACAATATCAGTATTCTTTCTGTATGCTCAGTGTCTCACTAACTAACCCAGCAAATCAAGGATGAGAAGTTATTTCAGCTTGGAAAACCTGGTGCGGCACCCGGGGGCGAAATAGGTGGGAGAAAAGCATTGGTGTGTGTATGTAGGGTCAATAGGACACGGGACCTCATTACTGGCTCCTTTAGCCAAGTTAATGTGACCCAGTTTGAAGATGACAAATGTCTAACAACCCATGTAATAATCTGCAGCAGTGGAGTTTAAACAGAGACGGTAAATGATCTCGTAAAACATTTAAATTTTCTGCTGCAAATAGAAAAGTCAGTGGATGTTGCAGTGGTTATGTATGTCATTTGGCTGCCAGCCTTTTCCATTAACAGTTGGTCAAGACCTCCAGGAAAACAAACCCCCCACCCAAAACAACAACAACAAAAAAAAAAAAAAACAAAAAACAAAAACAAAACAAGCAAAAAAACAAAAAAAAAACAAAACAATTTTTCCCTGAATAGAGATCTACCTCCTCTTTTTCTCTCCTCTGTGTATATGGCTGTAGCATTGCCACCAGCTCTATTTCTGTTTGAGTACTATGGCTATCTGCCAACAATGGTTATCCTCTCCAAACTTTAGAAGGCAGGGATGCTATGAGTTGATAAGGCAGCCATTTCCTTATCAGGATAGATAAGAGATAAAAGTATGGACAGAGGCTGTACTGTTAATTAGAGCATCGATTCAACAGGACTCTGCTTCAGTGAACACTGGCAACACTCTGAGGCGGGTGGAGCCTGGTACATACAGGTTATTTCATTACACCCACACACACATACACAATTTGTCCTGCTCTAGCAGTCAACAGGCCACAGTCATGACAGCAAGGGACAAGGACAGGCCAGGGACCGCTGATAAGCAGCCACAATCAGACAAGACACACAGACAGTGTACATGCATCCGTTGACACACCCTCAATTCAGAAGCACAATAAAATGTAGTGCATCAATCACCAGACAAAAGGTCAGCAGAATGATAATAGTCTCATTGAATCAAAGGTAGAAGCAGTGATCAGTTCAGGGTCTTTTACTTGTTTTTCTTCTTGCAGCGTTACAGACCACTTTGGTCCACAGGACTGATTCAAAGTTAATTGCATGAAAAAACTGGAGATGTAATTAGTAAAGAAAGAAGAGGAGCAAATTGATTTAAAGAATGTATTGATCCATCAAATTAAAATCTGGATCAGGATCAGGAGGTGGTTGTCAGGGTTAGGGCTGTTGCCCCACAATAAGAAGGTCGCGGGTTCAGTTCCCAACCTGGGACCTTTCTGTGTGGAGTTTGCTTGCATGTTTGCTTGCGGTGGTTTCGTCCCATTGTCCAAAGACATCATGTTTAGCTTAATAGGTGACTCTAAAGTAGGTCTGGGTGTGAGTGTGTGAGTGGTTGTTTCACTCTGTGTGTTGGCCCTGTGATGGACTGGTGACCTGTCCAGGGTGTACCCTGCCCTCACACAATGTGGGCTGGAATTGGCTCCAGCACCCCACATGACCTAGAAACGGATAAGCGGTTGAAGAAGAATGAATGGGTTGTTTGTGCATCCATCAGCTTATGTTCCCAGTAAAGCAGTTTATTCAGTAACTAGGGTAACCATAAAATATGTTTTCTCCACTAAAGTTACAGAGGTTGTGTTCATTCTGTTCACACATCCCGCTGAAGTCATAGGATTTTCTGCATTAATTGTAGACCATATAATCTGATCTAACACAGAGATTAAACATTCAAACCTTTGATTTAATAACTAATCCAAACTCCAATAGCAGTACAACCACAAACCAGGTCATGGAGAGACTGGAGCCAATCCCTGGTGATATTGGACAGTTACATCACTCACTGGAGCCAATGTGTACAATGTCTTCTCTAGACATCACTTCCAAAAATGGTGACTGAAATTTGGCCCTGAGGGATACACAGACATCATGTGCTGGCCAATGGGTTAGACTGATCCAAAATTTGCTTTATAAGCGTTCACACAAAGTATGTCTCCAACTCAAACCATTTTGGAGCGAGCAATTTAAAAGAATTTGTTTCTTAACAAGGAAACGTACAAATACACACCTATGAGCACTTTAGAGTCACCAGTTAGACTAATGTACATATCTTTGGACAATGGAAGGAAGCCAAGTACCCTGAGGGAACCAACACACTCAATGCAGAATGAACTAACAGTGCACCACTGTGTTGCGGCCCTTGCACAATGTTCAGGATGAAAAATGGACCATACCTATAGAGCCGCTTCAGCTCAGACTTATTATCAGGTCGTCTGGTGTGAACAGTTCTCTGCAGGGTCTTTATTGGATGAAGGATATCCTCTGGCTGAAACTCTGTGGTGGTATGTGTGAACAGGCGTGTCATATTGCTTTTACACGACAGCTCTGATACCAACTACCTGACTTTAAGGTCCAATATAGTCCAAAGGTCAATCCCTGTGTGGTCTTTGATTATAAAGCAGGTCTAGGTTCTGTATTAATACTGAAAAAGTGCTGTCAGGACTGCTGTAACTGTATGATGTCATTGCCCCCAACACCACCAACCTGGAATCAACTTTGCAGATTTGGTTTTTCAACTGTCAACTTGAAATCTGTGATATTTTTTTCATTAAATCCAGTCTGAAATTAGATGATTAGAAATGTAATTTATTAACTCATTGATATCCATCCATCCATTATCTTCTATGCTTATCCTGACAGATAAGCATATCACCATCCTCAGGAAAGAAATGCCCCATGAATTTAACCTAGAAACGTTCTGGTGTGAGGGGGCAGTGCTAACCATCATCTTATGTTCCCAGTAAAGCAATTAATTCCATCTTTGTGATGGAAAAGAGTAAGTGTAAGTTTAAACATGCCTCAGAGCGTTTAACTGGCAATAAAAATTATTTTTTACATTATTTTTCATTCTATGAATGTTTCATATTTCTGACAACCTCTGCATGAATGGCTCTACGTCTGAACACACCAACACAGCCTGAGTGAGTGTCACCTCTGTAATGTAAGGTGTGAATACACTATTAACCACTTTTACCGGCTCAATGCTTTCCATGATTCCTCCATCAAACAACACAGCATAGCATTCGGCTGTGTCATCTTAATGAAGTGCCCATGTTGTGTGATCAAGTGTTGCTAAGAAACAAATAGTGAAGCGAGACCGAATCAGACAGGCCGTTACACTCACCTGTCTTCTACATTATAAATTTGCACATCCCTCAGCATCACCTTCATTTCCCCTCACCCCACTTTGAAAATGACTTCAGGCTTCAACTTAGTTGTTTTTATCTCACTTTTATCTCACTCACATTTTTAAAAATGTTTTTAAACATTTTTAAACAGCTCACTTTTAACAGCATTGGCTCAGCCATTACAAACAGCTGCTTGTTATTCACAGAGCGGCGCTGTCAAGACACACACTCAGTAATCATTAGTACATTATTACATTATTTGTGTGATGCTCTCGTGGTGACAAGACCTGTCCATTTGCACCTAAACACATTCCAAAGTACACAAACCACTTACGTGGTCAAAATAAATCTCAACTCTCATTCCAAGTGTGGAAATGAGCTCCCATTTCCCTTAAGTAGCATCAGTCAATTTAAAGAGGGTTCCCAGTATATTTGGAAGACAATGGATTGGGCCTGTTTGAGATCACAGCGGTCAAACCACTCATGGCTCACTGAGAAGTTGATAGTGAATCAGTGATGTGCCTCAGATTCATCATGGATGAATGAGATACAACCAAGTTTCAACCCACCACAAAGTCACTCATTCATTTGTGAGATGCCATTTTGAGGTTGCCATTTTGTTGCTTTGCTGTCAACATCTTCTGTTTTGCAAGAGAAGAGAGGAGTTGAGTGATGGGTAGATCTGACCGCCTCTGTTCTCTATCCTGGTTGTCAGGCAGGATTATTTTATGGTCTATGTTTCTCAAAATGGGACCATAATTTAAAAATTGAACATCATGTTTTATTTAGGAAACTTGAAAATTGAAAACGCTTCATGTTTTTTAAGTTAATGCAGGGTATTGATCCCAATTTCCCATGGTTTTCAACCATATTTGACTTTTTTTGCAATGAGTGGATTTACCCCCTGATGATCATTAGGTAAAGTTTTAAGGTTATTCAGGACATCTGCTTCTGCGTTTATGCAAACTTCTATTTTATTCCACTTTTATATAACCCTACAAAATAATAGCTCCTTCTCCTGTAATGTTAATGATTGGAAAGAAAAGAATATCAAACAGAACATAATGCCTAACATCCCACTTAGGCACCCTTCATTTAAATGTTTCAGTTCAATGAAAATTCTTAACTATGTTATAATTACTCAACATGACGAAAGTATAATTGCGTAACATTATTAATCACTGTTAAGAGAGAGAACTAATAGAACCTGTAGTTATTGTTTATTAATTCATTATAGACTGATTTTCTCCTGTTCCCACAAATTACACTCAATGCAGCATTCAGAGAGATGGATCAAACCATGACTATTGCAGGGGAATGTAAATGTAAAGGGGAATGTTCTATATCACAAGAGCAGCAAGTAAAATTTCACCAAAATACAGTTGCAGCCCACTTAAAGCAAGGAGAAAGTGAAAGAAAGTAAGTAAGAAAGAGAGAAACAAAACCGTTGACAGCACAGGGAGTTGTAGAGAGGGTCACCTCTAATAATGGAGAAATAAGAGCGCAACCCCGAGGAACTGTTTAGCAGTGAGACTAAGGAAGGCCAGGAAGGACAAACACTCATTTCTGTGGAGGACGATAGAAGCAGGAATTTAAAATGAGCCAGCAGGTCTGAGAATTAGAGAGATAATCTGCTGGAAAACCTGTGGGCTTGACTGACATTTAGGGAAGTAAGAAATCAATAATATGCATCAAAGCAGCAGAAGATCACACTAATTAATGAAGGATAGTACTTTTTACAACTGAAGTCTTTTACTGTTAATGTCCTGAAATAACATTTTCAGTTATGATGCATTTTACCACCTTCTGGGCTTGAGACAGAACAGTGATGTCACTGCATGGATCACATTGGGGTCTAACAGTACCACTGTCTCTCCCCACACTGGGACACTGTGCTTGACCCAAAAGGTCCAACCTCCTCCAAGGTGAGGGACTTTCTGAAGCAAGGAGTTATTGTTAAGTTGAAAAAAGACATTACTCCCTGACTACACCAGTCACAACATGCAATATAATGACAGTATGACATGTACAGTACAGGCAAAAAGTTTGGACACACCTTCTCATTCAAATAATTAGGAAAGTGTGTCCAAACTTTTTGCTCACAAAGTCATGCTTTCATCGATTTGAACACAGCTATGCCATATATGTATATGAGCCATAACTTTACATACATCATGGTGACTGTCTAGAAACATGCAAAACCGGTTGACAGTTGTAAGTGAGACAGCGAAACTGAAAATAGGTTTCTGACAAGGTAACAAGAACAAAAGCCACCAGCATGATTGGTACAAAGGGAGATGTGCAATAATTTGGCAAATAACTTGGCATAGATAGACAGATTTTCCCTGATGGTTTTCTCAAGTAAGTGTAGAACTCTCTGTTCTTTTGGTGCCTGATAATAATCTTTAGTTCATATGAAACTGCTTCAGTTAAAATGTGCAACCATACATAATGCATTATGATCCATTTTATTCTGTTTTAATTGTGATTTATCACATAACAGGCCTCTTCTTGGAGTTCTTGGTATTGGGTGCCTGAGGCTATTCTCTATTCACTGTGTGACCCTTCCACTTACAGGGGCCCTCAGGATCTCTGCTCTGGCCGCCCCCCCCCCGATCCAGAGTATTTTAATGTCTGTGTAGATGACCAAGAAGCCTTCATATTGGATACTGTTTCCCCTTAGTTCTACATTATTCCCTCCTGTATGTGATATCTCAGGCATAGATTTAGTTACAGACACACACACAGAGACATATTTCTACCAATGTCACCATCGAGTCAATATTTTCATTGATCTAAGATGTTTTTGTTATTTTTGACTGAGTTGCCAGTATGTTTATGCAGGTGTAAGAGGTTTTTAAAGGAAGCTTTTTTAATGGTTAAAATTTAGAGGATAAGAGTCAGTAGAACTATTGGAATTGCAGAATGGTTGCAGCACTGGTGTGGTTGAAGCCTCTGGATGGTAATGAACCAATAAACCGCAGCCTGAAGCCAACATAAAGGTAAAATGTATGATGACATTTTACTTTAGGGCTTGGATGACTACATATTTTACTGTTATATCACCAAATGTCAATTCTTAGCATATTTGCTCACCAAAATGTTGGTAAGAATGTTCCTCATGAGAACTAAAGTGTCAGCATAATCAATCCTAACATTTATCTTCTTGGCATTATTAACTATTCCTTGAACTAATCTGGTAAAATGCAATTATATCAGGGGAATCACGAAAGAACAGGCGAGAGATGAGAGCTGAGGACTCTCTGGTGAGCTCTGATGTCCAAATAAACTAGAATGATGTTTTGTGAGGTCACTGCAACCTTGACCCTGACTCACCAAATTCGAATGAGTTTCTCGTTGAGTTCTAATGAAAAGAATGAAAATTTGAAGAACTTCTCTGAAGGCATTACTGAGTATTAATCCACATGGTGAAGACAGAGTTTTGTGAGGCAACAATGACCTTTAACCTTCACAATCAAATCAATTTATCCTTATTTATGTGTCTGAAAGTATGCCTTATGCCTAAAAAGTTTTTGAGAGGGTTTGAATAAAAACATTTAATGATGCATTGCTGTCTCTGTCTTTAGTTATGTAGCATGAATCAACAGATTGATATAATGTAGAAGCTGTAGACACACAGTGCCAGCTTCTATGCTCTGCATGTTGCACATCAGTCTCAGCTACACACACACCAACCTGCATTGTCATTTCTACTTATTAGTTAGGAAGGAGTTAGGTCCAGTCAGGATGCTGTCAAGATAGCAAAATATGAAAAATGTAAATCCCCATACATTTTGAGGTGCAGATCCAGGAATACTAAGTGAACAGAAATAAACTATAACTGTTTTCAATATAAGTGAGAACCAGTTTGTTGGACACAAAAGAAATAACTTATTGCCTTTGAAAAAAAATTACATCAGACTGTAGCTTCTGTGAATCCAGCACTCCTGCTTGATCTGACTCCAAACACACCGTGTTATTAAGAAGGGTGAGCAGACATGATCTAAATGCAGCTGTCCTCCCACCTCCTGACTTCCTGCTCCTCTTGTAAGTTGTTCGATAAGCTCAGTGAAGGGGAGGAGCTTTAAGTTGAATAAAAGTGTGCAAAAAAGAGCCATTTCAAGTTGCAGACTGATAAAATACCAGGCGTTTTAACCTGAATATTACTTGACTGCTATGACAAAAACAATAGGGGGGAGAAAGATCTACCGCCTGGAATAAATATATATGTGTATACATATATATATATATATATTTTTTTTTTTTTTTTTTTTTTTCTTCATTCGGCAGTCTGAATGACAAAGGTCTTATGTAACAAGACTGTGACAGCATCGTGGGCTGTATGTCTGGTCTGTTCATGCATCCTCTCCTCACAGATCTTGGTGTCAGACTAAGGTAAAAGTGGTAGTCTTGCATACAATCATACAATCAGGGAAGTTCCCTGTGTACCTGGAAAGGCCCCAGTCCCAAGGTTTGGACCCAGATCTTTGATTTGACGTTGCCAACCACCACTGTCCTACTCGGAATATATGAATATATTTGCTTATAACATACATACATACATATATAACATCTTTAATGACTTATCCATTTCAGGGTCAAGGGGCTGCTGGAGCCAATCTCAGCTCACCGCACTGGGTGAGGGTGGGTTACACTGTGGACGGGTTGCCAGTCCATCATAGGGTCAACACACAGAGACGGACAGAGGCAAACATCACTCACACTCAGACTCAGATGGACAATTTAGAATCACCAGTTAACCTAAACATGATGTCTTTGGACAGTGGGACGATACCAGAGTACTTGGAGGAAACCCAAGCAGGCACAGAGAGAAGATGCAAACTCCACACAGGAAAGTTCCAGGCCGGCAACTGAATCACGACCTTCTTATTGTGGGCAACAGCACTAACCACTATGCACACTCCACACTGCATATGTGTGTGTGTACTAAATGTCAATAGGTTTCACAGTTATATTCCATTTCATGTGGTTCAATTATGAATGTATTTTATAATGTGTGTACCGGAAACAACTGCCACACACAGCTAACACACTTAAAAGTTTGTGCGCAATAGGATTGTAAAATGATCGGAGAAACCTGGGTCCTTGTGTGCTCATCAAACTTGTCAAACGATTATTCTAAATTTTCTTCAAACCAACAGAGGTTTTGGAGTCTGACACATCCATTCCTGCCAACCTTCTCCCACTAATAACAATCTTCATCTTCCATATAACAAGGTTTGGCCAAAGTGCCACAATTAGTAAAAGGGCCACATTATTCCGTCCTATATAGCTGTCAAATCCAACTACATTGAATGAATATGAGGCATATATTTATATCAACAGAGGCAGAAGGGAAACTCTTTTCATTTTTTTCCTACTCTTTATCATTAATGCCACTGAGGTGGTATTTAACTCTAGATGGCGATTCTATGGTTCCCTAAGATGACTAATTGTGGTGTGATGACATTTTCAAAATGTCAAGAAAAGTGAATCTAACAAACTCTAAGGAAGCTCAGTCTGCTGGGGTGTGAAGGGAGGATCAATGTATTTAAACGGAATAACAGGTTAAATTCTGATTTAATGAGATAGGTTGTTGCCACAGTGTTCAACATGTCCACCTTTCATGCTTTGTGTTTTGTGATCCCACACTTCATCAGCATCCTCCAGGTGAACCCAGTCAGGCAAATTACCAAAAACTGTGCGGCCTGCCCCAAACCTCCTGGGCAGCAATGCTGTGCACGAATGCCCTAAATAATCACACTTCATTGAACGGTGGTGAAGGGTAAACCAAAAGGATCCATTAGCAACTAATGAACATGAACAGCTGTGCTGTTTATTCTGGCGAGAGTGAACACACCAGATGGTTGTGAGGCACCGAAAAGCTATTTGCCAGCCGCCAAAAAGCATCAAGAGAAGAAGATTTTTATTATTATTATTATTATTTTTTATGGCGGCACCTGAGGATATGTGGCACTATTTACTGCTGGTAATTCACACAATACACCCACTGCTGCTGCCACTTCATTTGAATATTTGAGGGTCTTTTATGAGAAAATCTGCTCAGATTTTGTCAGACAAAATTCCTGAGGCTAGATTATCTGCTACATGGACTAACAACACATTGAGCTGAACCACCTGACCAGTCTTGGGGAAACTGGGGAACAAATGGATAGGGTGTATACCATGTTGGTTCAAAGTCACTGGTTTTACTCCTGGCCAGCTGGGCATTTTGCTAGTCGTCATTGCCCTACAGAATTGCCTTAAATCTCCGCTGTCCCACAGAGAGAGGCTTACAAATGGCCAAGAAAGAATTGATTAAAAATGAAATATATGCAATTTATTGATGATGACAATACATTATTAACAAAGCCAGTCACAAAGTTCCTCCACCTAAAGCAAGTCAGCCTAAGACAGCAGACATACCATGAATCCTGAACCCTAAACACTGATCGGACATAAAAATATTACCACCTTGAACTTGTTGTTGGTTCTTAATCCATTCAGAATCATTGTTGCTGTGTGGCAGGGAGCCTTATCCTACTGAAATAGACAACTGGCTTTAGAGAATACTCTTTCCATGAAGGACTGGACTTGGAGTTCAGGTAGGTGGTCTGTATCAAAGTAGCATTCACATAAATGGAATCAGTGTTTCCAGCAGAACATTGTCCAAGGCATCACATTGTGTCGACCAGTGGGTTTTCTTGCTATAGTGGAAGAAAACACCGGTGCTATGTCCTCCCTAGGTAAGAGATGCAAGCACAATCAATCATCCACATGATTTCAAAGAAAACCTGATTCATCAGAGAACAGTGGTGATGATCCTTATGGCTGACTTGTGCTCACTGTTATTAGCTTAACCTTTAACACACTATAATGTGCTTGTGGTGGAAGGGCAGAAGAAGGTTCTAGTGACAAATAATTTAAAATTGAATAACAAATGTTTACAACAACCATTTCAATTTGTGTGAACTAAGCTGAGCTTGGCAAATTTGCACAGCTTGGAAAGGTGAAGTATTTTGATGCCCGTACAGAAGTAATTTTTTCACATCAACAAAAGAAGCATGTAAAAGTCAGGTTTGGTTTTGCCTTGACCTAAAATTCAATCAAGAAGATGGATGCTGCGCTCTCTACTGATTGGTTAGAGCTTAACACAGCATAATATATAACCCAGCAGCAACACAGATTTCTTCTGCTATGAGGAATTATTCCATTAATTATTCCTTGAATGTTATTTCAGCTGTGATTACTTTTTCTTTGTTAATTAAGTTGTTTAGGTAAGATGGAAACGCTGTTTATTTCTGCTTGTATTTGTTGATCTGTTGTGTTTCCAGTTCTTAGGATTTGCCTTGTGCCATAACACAGGTCTAAGGCTGTGAGAAAAAGTGAGGGTACACAGGATAAGGCACACAATTACATTATTTATTCACAAGGAAATAATATGACTAAGACAAGAAAGCCAGGAAAACCACAAAATGTGGTTGTCAGTACAATCAGAGGGTTCGCGATATATGTGTGTGAGAGGCATGCACAAAAGTTGAAAGCAAATGTTTGGTCCCTTTAACGAATCCATACAGAGTTTAGTCTAGACCTGCCTTGATGTAAGTTTGTTATGATTTAGTGATATATAAATAAATTTGATTTGATTGGAACTAGCACTTCAGCCATCATGTTAAATTTGAAACAAGGGGCTGCAAAAACTTTGTTTTATGTGCAGTGGTATTTATTTTATTATTTCTTAATATAAAATTTCTTTACATGCATCATGCACTTTATCTATGATGCACTGATGTCGCTCCTGATTCCTTCACGGGGGATTCAGTGTTCATTTATTAGTGTATTTTGCATCTTTTAATGGCCTGGATTTGATCTACTGTCATGGATTTATTTTAAACTATGGCAGCACAGCGGCATAGTGGTTGGGACTGTTGCCACACAGTAAGAAGGTCACAGCCTGGGGTCTGTCTGGAGTTTGCATGTTCTCCCGTCACTGTGTGGCTTTCCTCCAGGTACTACAATTTCCTCCCACTGTTCAAAGACATCATGTTTAGGTCAACTGGTGACTTTAAATTGTCTATAGGTCTGAGTGTGAGTGTGAGTGTTTGTTGGACTGGTGATGGACTGGTGACCTGTTCAGGGTGACCCCACCCTCGCCCAGTGTGAGCTAGGATTGGCTCCAGCACCCCCCACGACATTCATAAAGATGAATGAATGAAATAATGTATGGGAAGGAGTGTTTCTTTGTCAAGTGCAGAAGCCCACTGAAACAATTTGCAACACACTATATTGACGTGGCATGAAAGAATTAACCTGAATTGGAAATACAAAGTAAAATCCAAAAACATGAGGCTAAATTCTGCAACCTGAGCTCAAGCATGAGGAAAATGTGAGCGAGCTGTGGAGATGTGTCGTTTATACTATATACAGTACAGATAAGTGTGCAGAGACTAGGTGAGTTTGGCTACAACAAGAACAGATAAGGAACAATAATTGGACAAATGGTTAAGCTGAGTGCACAACAAAACTGGAAACACAATGAAACAGCTTCAAGATTTTACAGATCTTAATTAGACTTATGCAGTCCCTTCTCAGTACTTGGACTGCAGTCTCCTCTCCCTGAAAGCTCCTGAAAATCCCCATTACTGCAACATAATAACTAGGCTATTATCCTGGAAGAAAAACTAATTTTTATCATTTATCCAGAATACCACCAAGCAGAACTTTCCAAAACAAACCTGGGTCTCTTCCACAGGTCCAGCACGCCTTCCACCAAGCTCCCACCCCAGCAACATTTGGCCACTACATTCTTATCACAGCTGAGTCCAAATCTAACAAATTGGAATGAGCTTCTGACTCTGCCTTATGAAACTATGTTGACAAGAGTCCACTTCAGTCCAATTCACCAGAGGTCTGCGATGACAGCAGCAGAGAAACGTGGGTCCCCGCTTGACAGAAAGTAAAAAAATCCTGCATTTGATCAAAGCTGCAGCAGAAATTAGGAAAAAAAATCACAAGTTAGTTAATAAACTTTTGCTGGGCCTTAGTTTAACGTGTGTGTATGTGTAAGTGTTCGTTGGCCGCTGCTCTTCTCCTCCTGGAGAGCAGAGGGGCTGCATGCAACTTAACCTCCCATGTGAGCATGAAATAATGTCAGAACTTCCTCTAACTTACTCAGGCACTCTAACAGGCTTGACTCCCTGGGAGATGGCTCGCAGGTAGAGAAGGTTCCACTCAAATCCACTCTGACCAAGCAATAGAGGCATCCACACACACACACACACACACACACACACACAAACACACACAAAACTTTGACGTGTTCTCTACCATCCAGCAGAATGGACAAAATAAATAGGGAGTGCTTTATCTATGAAATTCCTCATTCTAGACTTTAATACAAATGTAGGATTCAGGTGTTTCAAATTCTACCCCAGACCAAAAAATGAAATTAATAAAAAAAAAAAAAAAAAAAAACAAGAAATGAGAAAAGCAATAGATAATATGAGGTGCAGCATGATAGGTGTGGTTTGCACCAGAACTTACGCTTAGCACAGCAGCAGCAGAGGGAGTGATGGTAATGAATAATGTGATGCTAGGAAAATCTGATGTGAGAACCAAAATCCGAGCTCATTTTCACAAGCGACACAAAGTCACACAATTTGAAAACACTGCAGAAAAAGAGAAGAGATCTTGTGGGTTGAAAATGTTCACAACTGTGTTCTGAATACAGTTACAGGAAACCATCTAGATGTACATTTGCATAAATAAAATGACAACTGCAAAGGTTCAATGCCACATTTTTTTCAAGTTCAACCAGGAAACTGTGTTATTGTCACTCACAGCGAGTTCTCAGATGGGCTCTCACGTTGCAAAGTGATGAATTTGCATGTCCTGACTTTTGCAGGATAAATGTGATTTAGAGCTAGGGCTTGGGAAGTGAGAGAGAGAGAGGGAGAGGAAGACGAAGGGGATGTTCAGCTCAAGATAATTAAATAATGCTGCTAATTACTTTGCGTAAAAGTGAGTGCAGAGAGAGCTCTAGTTCAGTTCAGACTGGACAATCAAGTTTAGTGGCTTTTCTGATGATGCCAGAACAGAAAATAAAATGACTTGCCATTGTCTTTTGCCTGTTGCTTTTTCTGTAAAACTTGACTGATGGTTATAATGAACTTACTGGGAATAGTATTGGGACCTGTGGTCTGTAGCAAGTAGAGTTACTGCTGTTACTGATTCTCACAGATTTTAACATTTTCAGTCATAGTTTTTGAGATTAGAGAATCGAAAAGAGAGGAGTTTTATTGGCCGTTGGTCTGCAGCTACATTGGAATTGTACTTTGGATACTCAAGTTTGTTTTGTGGGTTCTAACTTTGTTATTGCTTTAAAATGGTGTTTTATTTTAAATTTTTTTAGACCGAAGACCACTCAGCTAGTAAAACAGAAATCACAGAACTCCCGAACTCCCAAATTGTTGCATTTTTGAAATGATACAAAACTGGACTTACAATGCAGACACACAAAGACAGGCAATTTAAGCCATATATCAGCAAAGCAAATGGTCCATAAGATGAGGGCAGCACGTTAAAAGGATTGTCTAAGTTCAGGTGGCTGTCTGAGTAATTGCTGTTCATCTCGATGTCTTCAGGAGGTAGGTCAGTGATAAAACAGGAAATGTGATATTAAAAAGGCAAAAAAGCAAAGAATTCAGACTGCAAACTGAACCGGGGTCTCAAAATAACAAGATACACAACTTGGCTGTTATACGTATCAAAGCTTTCACTGTGTTAACTGCAACCCAAGGAGGGGCGGTCCTCTGGTCACATTGTATCAAACCATCAAATGCACCAAAGGCCTTAGTCATTGTGTTGGCATTATAGTTAATTCTCTTTAACTGACCTGCTCTTCAGCCTGATTTTATCTGTTGTAGTTGTTTAGCAGTTAACATTCTGCCGATAACTAGAGACATTTAGTTCCATCTCAGAGCAGCCTATTGTTAGCGTCATTCATACTTTCCCTCGAATGTCAGCTGATCATCTTTGACATATATCCTCAGTAGTTAAATTGGCTTGTGTTGGTGTTCATTTTCTAAACTCTGAGGATAGAGGCATCAACACTTGACCAGAGTTTATTTTCCCCCTTACTTGTGGCTGCTGTATTAAAATTCCATTCATGCATTCGGATATCTGATAATTCCATACATCATTGATGGGTGTCTGTATAATTCATGTCTCTTTGTATTCTTGTGAATTCACCATCTCATATGCCATTATATATCAGGAAATAAAAATAATAGAAGTAGCATATGATTATTTGATGCATATTTGACCTATGAAAATTGCACAACACAAAATGTGGACTGATGACACTACATGAAGAGAATGTTTCAGTTACAGAGTCCAACAATTCTGTAAAACATGCAATTTCTGTGTTTTTCTATTTGGCCAATCCCAGTTCCAGTTCATACTGGGCTAGGGCGGGGTCACCCTGAACAGGTCACCAGTCCATCACAGAGCCAACACACAGGGACAGACAGAGACCTGCAACCACTCACACTTACACTCAGACCTACGGACAATTTAGAGTCACCAGTTAACCCAGACATGCATGTCTTTTGACAGTGGGAGGAAACTGGAGTACTTGGAGGAAACCCACGCGGGCACAGGGAGAACATCTGCAAACTCTGCACAGAAAGGCCCCAGCCCTAACCAATATGTCACCATGCTGCCTTGAAAAAACATAAGATCTTAATAAATTTACTGCAGTAGCTACTGGTAGTCTGCAAGTCACCCCAGACCCATACTTTTAGAAAGGCTGGTGCAAAGAGTGTCAGTCACAGTCCGATGCTGCCTTAGTGTTGAAATGACGATGAGGAGGATGATGAAAAAACTATAAACATGAGTGGAGAGGTGGCTTCATAGATGTGAAGCATGCGACCTGTTCCACTGGGTTGATCACCCCAACAGAGCAACATCTATCTCTCTCCCTCTTGCTTTCTCCTTCTGTCTCTCCACCTGTCCAATTTGTGCAGTGGCCTGGTGAGACAAGTTCCAGCTTTCCCAGTGGCGGCCACTGCAGCATTAGTCTGACCTTTATGGTAAATGCATTGTAACGGCCTAAAGTTGGCTGACATGCCGGGTTGTCCACTTTATTCTGTCATTTTTCTCACTTTTCAAAGCAAGTGCTGCAGCTTGAAAGTCTTGCCTGAACATAAAAAATGAAACCTTTACTGTACTGTGCACCAAATCTAATACAGTTCATTACACTGTTAGACTTGGAAAAGTTAACACCAGTACCCTCAAGGGACTACCTTCGGTTTTCAAAATCAGGTTTCAAACGCACTTGAACACAGGCAGCTGGGGCTGCATTATTCTTTAGAAGAGTGATGCTTCACTAACATACCAGGCCATGAGAGAGCAGCCTGAAAATTATCTAGAATAATCATGAACATTGGATTTTAATATTTCGACAAATATAGCTGTGATTGTCTGCGGCTGCTAAAGTCTTTTTTTATTTCCTCATAACATAAAAAACAGTAACAACAAAACGTCAAAGAATCTAATTCAATGAAATGTTTAATATTTTTGTGAAAACTGTCATTCTAAAAGATGCACTGTGACAACAATTCAGTGAGGACTTCCTGTTACTGCTGAACTAAGCCTGAACGATGACTCCTGCACATGAAAAATACTGGAGGAGAAATTTTTAACCATAAATATTCAGTATTCAGATGCTAAAATAGGGAGCAGCCAAAACAAGACAACAGTGGCTCAGTGGCAGCAAGCGAGGGACCAATTAGAATTTAGTCTGAGTGTATGTGTATGTGTGTGTGTCTGTGTCTGTGCGCCTGCTCGGCATGAGCTAATAAACATTCAGTTCTCTGATCCAAATGAGTGCCTTTGGCCTCAAACACACACACACACAGATGCAGGAGGTGAGGTGGTAAAAGAAGACAGATGGGGGAAAAGCTTGTTGTTGCCTCTTTGCTCCTCTTTTGTATTCAAAAGTAGGTTGTTTGTAATTTAATAGCATATTTTGCATAGAGCTGATAGCTTCCAGTTTGGGGGGGTCACTGTATGGGATGACCGCTAGGTTAACAGGGACGAGAAGATCACAGCTCTGCCTCTGAAGCATAGTTTTACTAAGTTTCTTCATGTTTTTTCTTCTCTTCCCAAGGATTTTTGCACAGCTCTTTAAAGTGTTTTAATATGTGCAGCAACATACAGTCTGTTCATCTTTCCCATGACAATATTCTTGTTTTGTCACCTTTGACTCAGGCTGTAATTGCTTTTTCTGCAATAAAGTTGTCTCAAGAAGTCTGTACCATCCTGTTGGGAAACAAACAAAAAAAAAGTTTGTCATTTTTAAAGGTAAACTTGACTTAGTTTTGTTTATAGAAAATGAAAGAACATGATCACAGAACCCCCCCCCCAAAAAAAAAAAAAATAAATAAAATCCTCTAATTGAGATTTAAAAGAAAGATGAAATTAAATTTCTTGGTTTAATATATGTTTGTCAGAGAAGTGACAGCAGTATGATGTGAGGAAATGACGGATGAGGGGCGGGAGACCAATACACAGCTAAGATCCTGGGTCTGATTGGAACAAGGAAGGCATGCTTCTTATTCAGCACTTTGATCCTGGGGACCCTTAGTTTTTCTTGAAGCACTGGTAAACAAAAAAAAAACAAACAAACAAAAAAAACAAAACAAAAAAATTAACGCTAAGTATTAAAACCCCGGCATACTTCAGTGTTCTTGCAGGCATAACCTACGTTGCTGTGCTCATAATTACTCTATCTTTGCAGTAAGTATGTTTTAGGCATAATTAACACAAGTACAGCCCACAGATTATATGTACCCACAGTTAATTTTATTTGTGTGTAATTTTATGTTATATTTCAACCCTTTATTGTGAAAAATTCTCAAGGCAAAACCAGATTTTAGAAATAACGGCCTTTTTTTGTCTTTAGCCACCAGCAGGTAAAGTCTAATTCTATGTAGAATACAATTATTTTTATGTTGTTAATTTCACATGATCAACCATATCAGTACCAGTGAAAGAGTTTGGACACACTTTCCTTGAATGGTAGAGTGTGTCCAAACCGTGTATACGTATGTATGTACTGTGTATCATAAACTCATGAGGAAAATGTTTGCTAAGATAATATATCAAGGGAAACGTTTCCTGTAGATTTCAAATACTGGGTGACTTTTTTTTTTTTTTTTTTTGCAATCATTGGAGCCTTCTCCTCAGGTCGTAACACAGTTTGAATTACATCATTCAACAATCACTAAATAAAAGTATGTTTATATTTATTCTTTTTTATGTTTATCATCAGGTAGCACAGCAGCAGAGTGCTTAGGGCTGTTGCCCCACAATAAGAAGGTTGCAGGTTTTGTTTCTTTCTGTGTGGAGTTTGCATGTTCTCCCTGTGCCTGCATGGGTTTCCTCTGAGTACTCCCACTCTCCAAAGACATCATGTTTGGGTTAACTGGTGACTCTAAATTGTCCGTAGGTCTGAGTTTAAGTGTGAGTGGTTGTTGGTCTTGGCCCTGTGATGTACTGGTGACCTGTCCAGGGTTTACCCCGCCCTCGCCCAATGTGAGCTGGGATTGTCTCCAGCACCCCCCCATGACAGGGAAACGGATAATCCGTTGAAAATGAATGAATGATTGCGTGATGTTTATGTTTCATTGTCATTTTGTGAGTAGCACGGAGCGGCTACAATTGGCATTTCATTAAATAAAAAGAATACTAAATAAATTAACTATTTTTGTTGGTGTCTATGCAGTAGGTCAGCTCCTCACTCAATGCTACACAGGCTCCCCCCACAACCTTTTAAGGATAAATGGTAAGTAGGAAGGATAAAGTGTGTGTAACCACTGCTGTGCAAAAACAAAGAAAAAGATGATTTATAAAGAGACAACAAGATGAAGCGACTGTGATATTTAATGTTTTAACGATGACAGTAAATACATGTGCACACCACGAGTACACCATAAGTGTAGCTCAAGTGTACCCCATTTCTTTAAATATTCATCTTTTCTTCACAATGAGCAATATATTTTGTTATTACTTTTTTTCTCCATATCTTGCATACAGCTGCCGCAATTATATTACCAATGCACTGAACTATGCGTTGAATTACATACTGAACTATTTTCCAGTGCCAAGCACACTTGTTTTGACTGTCATTTAAATAAGTGACATAAATATCATCACTAATGAACAAAGAGAACATTTTAATGAAACTTCACACCCACACACGCATGCACAAACTACAACTATGCGCCTCATTAATGTAACACAGATGAATATATTTCTTTTAACAAATGCATCAAAACAGTATATAAGGATGACTGAAAGATGGAAAGGGGACGAAAGAACATGGAGCAGGAGAAGAGAGAGTAATTGCCATCAGAGAGCGACTCGATTGATGGTAAGTTCGATTGCATTGAGGTCTATGGGAAAATGACCCTCCCTTTCACTACCTCAGAGAGTTTTTCCTAATTAGTTAGTAAGGTTTCAGTCTCTGTATTGGTTGTTGACATGACCGTCAACAACCAAGTTGTCAACAACTTGGTTGTTGACGGTCATGGAACGGTTCCATTCAAAGGAAAATACAACATAAAGCAGGGGATGCATCTAGAGCAGGTCAAATCCAGACCTTCCTCTCCCTCAGCGTCTCATGGTTTCTTCTGGTTTAAAAAAACAAGAAAACAAGATTTTCCAACAGACTATTGGCGACTGCAGGTTTGAGAATGGCAGCTCACAAACGAATTCACAGTGGTTTGACACCAACTGAGGCTACCACAATATGATCGCAAAATCAGTCTTCCAACCTGAAAAACCTCCAAATGCCAACCCCCCTGTGACGTCATCCATTGGTGAGCAGTTTCAAGGCACTCCTTGGCTGACCTCACTTTGTAGCCCCTTTTTCAGTGCCAGCCATATTATCTTTGAAAGCTACACTGGTTGTTTTTTGTCTGTGTCTGTATGAGAGCTTGTACACCATTTTGGATATGTAAGGGTGATTGTTTTATCGTTTTAATGTTGTTTTAATGTCGTTTTAAAAGTTGAACAGTTGAAATTTAAGTAGAGGAAGTTAGTTTCATACATTTTAGCTATAAGTTAGATTATGACCTTTGAAGCTCAAAGAAAACATGTTAAAATGTTAATATATCATATGTGCTTTTACCAAGCCCTGTACGATAATACATTCATTGAGAGTGAAAATGTACATGTTTATTCTTTTTTTTCCAAGGTGAATTTCTACCTTTTGTTAAACGAATGCATGCAGTGGTGCTGTGTGAACTGTTTCCCAGCAGTCGCAGCTGAAATGGTCACAGTATCTCTAGTGCAATACATCCTTTAATGTTTCACAATCAAAGGCAGTGAAATCCATTCAGTGCATTAACTCTCCTCTGGAAACAGAGTTCAAAGAAGAGTTTTTGAGACATGTCGTCAAAGACAAAGCAGCTTTCAAAACAATCAGGAATCAGACCAGAAGAGAGAGGAGTGTTACCATGAATTCATGGAAATAAACCTACAATATCAAAGCCCTCTCCAAAGCCCGCAGGAGAGAGTTAAACAACACAAACAGCAATCACTCACTAGACAGAGGAAGATTAGAATGTCAGCACACAACGCTTTCCAAGCCTGAATGCCTTTAACTGTCTTTGTGACTTACATGATGTAAAACCAGTACAGAGAGGTGTAAGAAACCTAGGGTTCCACTCACTTCTCTTTTGACAGGATGGATGCCTCATCACACACGGCTGATACCCAAGGCTTTCAATGGTGCCGTGATTGCAGCATGTGTGTACGGCACCTCTTAGATTGCACTGACAGACCGTGCCATGGACGACACAAAGAGTGGCGAGGGAGGATCAAAAGTTGACAGGTAAATTGAAGAAAAGGAGGAGGATGAAGAGGGGATATTAAACGGATGATAACTCTGGGAGGGGGGATGGGGGGAGGGGTAAGGCTGAGGAAGATGCCGCTGATTGAATTCATCTTTCTTAGCCTCGCAGTCATCCAGAAAGGGATGGCTAATACCACTTGTCAAACACTCCCTTTCATGTTAAGATATAAGGAGCATGACCCAGCTTACAGTACAGTCATTGACGTGTGTGCAGGCATGTGTGTGCATATGAGTATGCGATAATGTGTGACTGTGCGTGTCGGGCCATGAAGTTAGGGGAGATTTGTTTGTGGGAGGGGATGTAGCACACAGGAAGCTCAAAATAACGACAGATGACACTTAGTGACTGTATTGTTACATCAACCTCAACGTGAGTTTAACTCACTCATTCATTCTCCACCAACTGTTCACTGATTGTCCAGGCAGAGAGGCAGTCAGTCTAGTCAGTCTGAGTTGCAACTTTCCATGACATCAAAGCAGCATTCTCCTAGTTCCCCATTTTACACAGCAACAAGCTCAAAATCTTAAAAAAAAATAGTAGGGAAAGACCATATCAATCCTAACCAAGAACAGATGCACGAGTCACATTAGCCCTGGATATATTCTGGGCACAGCCAGTCAGCCCTGTTGTTTTGGACTCTTCAGTTTTTAATTTGTCTCTCAGTCTAACTCCTTTTTCTACCCAGTGGACTCACCCAGTGATGCTCACCAGACAGAATGCAGGTTTGTTTTTTCTTTAAGACTTTAAGCAATTTATATTCCCTTTTATATCCGGTCTGAAGCTTGAACCACACAGGTCCCAGGGTGGTGGTGGTGTCTGATCCTACAGAACCTCTGCCTCACTGATTAATCATGCATATCATCAACAGTAATCACAGATTATCTAAAATATTACTTGAACCCTTGAAAACCTCCATTTAACATATCACTTAATATGTCACTTATTTTCACCTGTTATGCTATAGACCCTGGTTTCCTTTCATCTTGCCCGATTATTGTAGACATAACTCTCATTCTGACTTGGCTGCTCAGACTATTTTAGGTCACTTCAGTCCCTTCATACTGCATTTGGCCTCGCTTGTACTCCGTACACAGTCGACATTTGCATGCAAAGTTGTTTTGTGTTTTCTGTTATACTAAACTTGGAGGTCACGTTCCAACACCCTGCAGAATAGATCATCATCTTCCATACACTCCATCAATGAAATCGATATGGAGACATCCATGTAAGAGGAAGATGAAGAGCTGCTGTCTTTATTTATTTCTTAAAGGATGAATTATAGGGCTGTTATTCTTCAGATCAACCTCCATGTTTGCTCTCTATTCATGTGCAGTTGATACACAATCCAAAACTCCAAATACTACACCCTCAGAGTACCCTGATCTTCTGAGTATGGTCTTCAAATCACAAGGTATCTTCGCAGTTAGTAAAAACTGTGAGAATTGTAGTAAAATAAAAGTCTATATGTTGAGTAACTGAAATAAAAACTAGACCAATAATGTTCTTCTGGCTCAGAGATTATGAAGATCTCAGACTCCAGAAGGTCAAATGAAGATGTATGTTGTTGATGTGGTAGCTTGGACAGTGCCCTGGAACATCTCCTCATACTCATACATCACACTTATACGCACATCCACGATTTCCACACAGCACCCAGATCACACCCAGATTTGTAATATCTGTGTGTACTCTATTTTTTCACCTCCTTGTATGAACATCTCAGCTTCAGCAATGACATCAGTTTAGGTCAAACTAACTAGCAAAGTAATTACACCAGGGCAAGAGCCTTGTATAGTGTGGTGCAGGGAAAGCGGGCCCAGGAAGAAAGAAATCCATGAAGGACTCAAGTAAAGGGCCTTGAAGAGCCCAGTTGCTTTTTTATTTTGGTGGATGAAGTGACTTTCAGACACCTTTCTTTCTAGAGTAACATGTGTGACATAAAAAAAAGTTTATAAATGAATAAATAAATAAATAAATGGTTGCGTACCACACCAGATGAAAAAGAAGGAATAACACGATCAAACAGCAACAACATGAAGGGTCAACAGGGTACACAAGCCAGAGTGTGTTTCTTCAGTGTGTTTTTATGAACCATCCATGGTCAACTGTGCAAGTTTGTATTTTTAGGTGAATCAATCAACTGGACCAGACGGTCTCAGTACATTGGTTTATTCACAATAAATATTGATTTCTTGAGAATATTATAGCATACTAAGTTATGGATGTTGCAGAGACTTCTGTCCTCTCTGAAAATTCTTCTGTGACACCTGCAGAGGGGAAAAAAAGTTAGTACTTGGCTTAGCGCCATCTACAATGATGTATGGCATCATTAAATTGGGAATTGTGGGACATCTGAGGTATTAATGTCCTGCATTTGTGGCACCAAAAGGGAAAGAACTAGTTGTTAAGGGGGCTCGAACACCACCTGTGGAAAACCAAACCCATGGTAAACCATGGTAGTTTGAAAAGTGGGTGTACAGACATAACTCAAAATCTCTCTTGGAGAAAACAAACTGGTACGAAATGAATAGCAAAATTAGTAACAAAAGACATAAACAAATGCTTGGAAATTACTATAGAATTAGAAACAAAAGGCACAAGATGCTCGTGGAGACTCAGAGGAGTATCAATCACTATCTGAGCAGAAGAGCAATAAAAACTCACCTGTGACTTGATTACACTTGCATTTCAAATGTTTACTTCTACACGTAGGGTAAGGAACACCAACACAGCAACCATTTATTCATCCATCCATTTTTGAACCTGCAGTTTATCTAATGACCATCAGAGGCTGATGCCACTGGTTAAAAAAAAAAAAGAAGTAAGATTGTTTTGAAGTTTCTTGGAAAATGTTCCAACTTCTTGCTTTGATGTATCAGTTCGGTAAATATTTTCTAAATGAGTTTATGGTCTCAGTGCCTAGTTTCGTCTTTGTCTTCAAATGACAAATCAAAGGATGGGTTGCCATCCAGCTCTTGTAAAGAAATGTTCCTCGACTTCATAACTTCATAACCAATAATTGCAGTCGCAGTCAGGTTCAACCTTCGAGACAAAATTACAGTCCCAAAAAGTTCTGTCTGAAACAAAGACATAAAACCTAGTAAGAATTCTCTGTAGAAATCTCCCTCGATGTGTTCTTCACTCACACTCAGGTAAGCACACACTTTAAGACATATTTCAGCTTTTTTTTTTTTTTTTTTTAGTTCTATTAAAAAGTTTATCATTAAGCATATTAATGATCCTTCCCACAGGAAGTCTTTGCTGAGAAGGAGCAGCAGAAGAAGTATCAGGATTGAATGTAGATATCAGAGTTGGTATTTATTCAAGGAAGCTATGGTGACATGCGCTTTGTAACTGTCAGCTTGGCTTTTCATTTTGGAGGTGAAGGTGATGGGAGTAAACACATCCTGACAGAACTGGTTGTACTAGACAACTCATTAAATCCTGGAGAGAGCAAAGATAAATTCAGATGTGATCTGAAAAGGCAACATTAAGCATAATGGAAATTGTGGAAAATAATAAGCATGGTGGAAAGTCCCTTTGAAATAAAGCACAAATTATCATACCAGAGTTATTCAGTTCTCTTGTACTGTATAATATATTGAAATGTTGCCCAAGTAATAAAAAATGTAGAGTTCTGGATAATCACTCAACTGATTTCTCTATACAGTGCTATGATGGAGGAGTGTGGGGATTAATGTTTAGGAAGTGCATTTACAATAGGTGACAGAGTATAAGAGTACAATGTCAAGTGTCCTGGTTTGAACCATTTCATAAATAGATAGTAGAGAAATACTAATAGAAATAATATAGCAATACAGTGAGTAAAAGAAGACCTTGACTCTAGTCTGAAGGGCCTTAAACCTGAATTCAATCCAATGACAATCAGAGAGCAACTGGTTGTGAAAAGAACACAGATTGTACTGAAGTCTATGTGAAAATGACACTACTTCTCACTTGATTTATCAACCCAAGTCTTACCAAGTTTTCAATACGATAATGGAGCACAGGTAAATTTTTTAATAATGGTCCCATTGAGAGGAACAAAAGGGCATGTCTACCCTGTGATTGACAGATGGCTCCACATGCAGCGGCTGAATGTCTGAATATCAGGATATAGTCCAGAGCAGGTCAGATCTTGCCATCATTCCTCCTCGGTTCCACCTTCTCCTCCAAATATGATTTCTGTAGCAAATATGTAACATGTAGTGTGAGGCCAAAAAAGACCTTTTGACAAGATAATTTACTGAATCCCAAATATTTTAAAATATTATTGTTTTTCATTTATTATTATTTATATTTTGATACATTTGCACACAATCAGCTAATACATTCTGAGACAAGAGCATTTTTTTTCCAGCATTGGCACACAAACAGCATCGGATATATGGCTTCCAAGGAATGCTTGCGTTGGAGCCACTGGTTCCGCATCCATGGCTTCATGTACCATTAAACCCACAATGTGAAAAGAGTGAGTGTTGGTTAAGGTCACAGTCCAAGGAACCAATAGGGCCAGTAGGGCCAGAGCTCAATATACTTTTGATCATCAAACATAAAAGACGGAGTTAAATTCATGAATCCTCTTGTGCCCAGCTGTAAAGGGGTGGAGGGTTTGCACCCAACCAACTCCACACATATTCTGTGGTCCATGGTCACAGTTTAGATGGATGGACAAGTCATGGGAGGGAATGGGTGCTCAGAGCTGTTAGTTTTTTATCTGTAGCAGGCGATTTTCTTGACTGAGCCCTGAGGCAACCGGCCTGATGTCCTACAAGGACAAACGTAAGCTGCAGTCTGTGGCTGTGACAGAGACAGAACCAGAATCACAAAGGTCGATTAAACGTATGAAATGTGCTCTCAATATTCTTCACATGTCTGTAGCAGCCAACCTGAGGGCTGCTTTTCACAAAACTTCAACCTTCTCAACTGATGCTCCACAGAAGAACTTACTGTCCTCATTCTGTCACAGAGCAGCAGAGAAGGAGAGGCAGACAGGAATAATGTAAGAGGGGACAGAAAGACATAACTGATGTAGCATAACATTCGTTTCTGAAGCCAACAAGCATGCAACTAGGTTTCTACATGAGCATTAGTGAAGGTGAGGAAATCTGGCTTATGGACTACTGGCAATTACATGCAATATTTAGGAAGAAGGCAGTAACAGTTGGCAACCCACTGCAGCTTGCAGCACATATCAAGGTTAAGAGTTCAGAAAAATTATTTTGAAAGAGAAGCAACACCGGATTTATTCGTGGAGCCTTAGACATTCAAATTATTTCTATCTTCCACAAGTTAATAATAAAAATAATTCTAGCAGGACAACAGACAGACAGACTTTTTGAAGGTCAGACTTTAAGATATGAAATAAAATTATTTCATCATCACCACGGAAAACTGCATGCATGCAATTACAGGAAAGGCAGTAGACTGATGATCATGTAGGAAGTCGGTCTGCACACTGTGATGAACAGGACCATCTTTGGACCAGAACCAGTCTACTTGAAATAGCCATTTGAATGTGACACTGGAGTCAGTCTGCACAGACTTTTCAGCAGAATGAGGGAAAAAGGTGATTGAATCACGTGTATTTGATATAAAACATAATTTATTTTCAAAATGGGAAAAGAAAGGCTGAAGAAAGATGGACAGGGGCCTTGAAAAAATTTTGATTTGGACTCGTGTGTTCTGTTTTATGCTAGATTGCAATGTCTCGGAACTACGAATGCAGTGTGGCATTGTAAAATAAAAACAAGATGAAAATCACATCTGCAATTTCTATTTTACCGTGGTATAGCCCTTTGAGTTAAAATGCCTACAATAAACGCAAAAATCTTTTGTCATACACCTAATGTTCTGCTGAAATATTGGCTTCATAAACATTTTTTCAATCATGTTATTTGAGGCAAAAGAGTAGTATTCAGATGCTGAGCTCACTCTGTGGGTGATTACATTCATCTTTACTGAAAGCCTGTGATCTGGACATTATGGTCCATAATAAGATTAAGCATTTCTTTATTATATATGCAGTCCTAAAAATAATAGAGGATTCAATATTAAGTATTTTTTTTCTCTTTTGTCATGTAATTTATGGATGTCCTGACCCACTATAATAATATCAGGTATTCGATGAGCCTTCAGTCAACCATACAGCTCACAGCTGCAGAAGTGTTACTTGTGTTGCGTGTGTGGAAGAAGCTGAGGCATTTGTGCATTTGTCCATGAAGAGAGAGCTGCTGGAGACTGCTGCATTTTCAGATACTGTCATTTTTTAATGGCAGTTATGCTTATATCGGCAGATGCATGCTGGTGAGTATCAGCACTTTTTCTTTTTTTTTTCCACTTCAAACACTTCAGCCATTTAAGGAGCCAATGAGCCCCTCATCTTTAAGAGCTGCACCTGCATTCAGAATCACAGTGTATTTGTAACTAATGTGTTTCATATGGACCTCACACTTTAGAGTTATTGCTCATGGGTCAAAGGAGGATATAGTTGGTGCTTGTGGTGCCAATCAGAAACAGGGAGACGTAAACACACCCACTTCAATAAACAAGTCAATAACCCCTCCATGCCCAGTCACATGCACAAAGTGTAATAATGCACCACAGGGCTCCATATGCACCTGAATGGCACAGGGTGGTGGAATAACACAGTTCTCTCTAAAGGGATGAAAGCTGGGAAACAATAAAGTCTGCTGCTGCGAGAAAGTCGAGACAAAGGTTACACACTCTAACAGCCCAGCAAGGAACTGAAAAGGGAGGCAGGTGTCTCTCTGCACATCTAATATTAATCAGTCTGAAAAACCACGCAGTACAGAGTGAGTCATTGAAAAACAGGAGATATTCAGTAGATAAAGACAGATGAAAGCAGGGGAAAGACCACAAAGCCGCAGTTCAAATGTTGTTCCATTCTACAAATCCAGGCTGGATGAAATTCCCCTGGTTGAGTGCTCTCCAATACTCTCTAGGGGATCCATCCCAGATGTCTGTGAAAAAGATTCACACATTCAATCTGACAGGCACTGTGCAGTGTGAGGGAAGCCCCTGAGTTTGCTCTCTTGGGTGTACAGATAGACACTGGAAACAGTGCAAAGTGGAAACGACAGCAGACGTGCTGACGTGCTGACGCGCTGACGTGGATTTCTCCTCAGAGCTGTGAGGAAGAGAAGGAGACTGCATCCCAAGTTATCACTCTCAATCAGACACAGAAAATGATGCTATCAGGTGCAAACAGCAGTTTAGACTAACGCATGAAGGGGTCCCAGAGAAGGCAGATAAGTCACTAACTGTGTACAGAGATGACAGTAGAGTCATCTTTGCTGTATAAACACAACCAAATGCTCCACAGATCTGGAGGAATGAGAACAGAAAGCAGGCTGTCCAAGCTTCTTCCCTCAAACCTGTATAGAGCTGCCCACAGACAGACCCAGCCTCTCTAATCATTCCTGGTGCACCCTCAGAGTCTGACCCATCACTGGTTATTTCCTGATTACACTTGCCTCTCACCATGAGGGTAAGGGGTGAACATGAGAGCTACTGGGATCACTGGCAGCTTTCTTCCTACTCAGGAGCCAATAGATCTATGACTGTGGTGTAAATGCTCAGACTCTCACCGAAGGACTGTCCTGTCTCAACACGGACAGAGCACAGTTGCCACATGTGGCAAACAACCCCATCTCTGCTTTGATGAACAAATCAGGAAATCCAGTTCAGATGGACAGACCCCAGCAGGCCAATTGAAACCACTGCATGCTTCCCTATCATCGCAGAAAGAAGCTATGACAGACACAACAATCCTAAAATTGTGACAAATTAACCGAAAATAGTGGCTACAGTTCAATGCTGGTCAGTACTAACTCATGACAAAGCCCATGTTTGTTTATGAAAAGAACACCTATGGTCAATTTCTGATTTCACAACCATGGCTTCATCTGAGAGAATCTCACAAAACATAAAGTAAGTCACACTGTGCTGTGATTTCAGCTGTATTTTCTGTAAAATGATCAGAGAGAAAGCTAGAATAGACAGAATATTATTTTGTTTTTTACACAGTGTACCGCCTCTGGGATTCACATAATACAATAATCACAGCCTTTATTTACTTCAACTCAGACAACTCAGACTTCAACAGAGGGTAAAAAAAGTTTTATTAAAGGCAGGTCTTTATGTCTCAGTTCAGACAATACAATTATAGCTGCTTTTTTGGTGCTTTCTTTTTAATACAAAGTCTTATTTTCACTTGCTCCCATTTGCTAGTCTAGTCTATTACATGTTAATAGAACCTCATAAATAATTTGAGGATTGCCTCTTTACCAGATGAAGAGGTAGTAGAGTAGAAAGAGAAGCAGGGCAACAACATGCTTAGATGGGAGCTCAGGTTTCTTGCTCGTCTTGATCAGCACTTTGAGGCTGCTTGCCACTGTTGAGACTAGGAAAGTGGCATGACAAGATCTTCAGTGGATTTTGCTGTCCAAGTTACACACATGTTGGGTTTGTTGCTGATGGCTGTCCTGGATTCGGAGGGGTAATGTTATGGAAGCAATGTTCCATGAGGCTTTGCCCCTTGATGGGAGGATAAACCACTACCAGTACTTTCTGCAGTTGAGGATCTGACTTGTGGGGTAAAATGGCTGAGAAAAGGAACCAAAACAAGGAACCAAGGTTGCAGTGCTATGTTTCCTGCTATCTGCAGATGGTGAAGCTTTTGCTGGCATGATGGTCTGCTCCTCTTAGGTTGCTGCTCTCTCAAAGATTCCATAGATCTCACAGAGAACTCATCCAGGTTTGTATTTGGCAGGTTATGCTGAAGTTTTCGACACTGAGAGGAATGAAAAACTCAACCCACATAGACTCATCGAAAAACAAAACATTTTGACCCAGGGTGAGGCCAGAAACAAGAACTGCCCCCTCAGACACATAGGCTTCCCACATGTACTGTTTCTCAGTAGGGATGGAGACATGAATATGTCAGAAAAATCTGCTGAGCCCCTGACCAGCAACCATTAGCTTATCTTCAAAGCCTCATTAAAACCAATGAAAGAGAAATTCACAAATAACACTGAACATGATAAAAAAATCTAATTAAAGTTTTGAGCAGCAAAGAGCAGGTTTTGTAGGCAGGACTACTAGGCATGGGATTGGTCTTACTGTTAGAAGGTGCAGCTCTCGGTCAGGTGCCAGAACATCAGTAAAGAGTTTCCAAAGAAACTGTACAATTTCACATTGAATAAATGCTTAGTAGCTTGTGTATCTATTTGTCTGTAGATGTTTGGATTAAGGTCTTTCAAGTTAAAAATGAAGTAGTCTACTCTTTGCACATTCTTTTCATCTGCTACTCTTTTGTCAGATGAGCAACAAGTGTCTATTGTGACTTACATCAGTGAAATTTTTGTTTCTAATCTTTCTTTATGTCTTTCTTCTCAAAATGTTTTCCTACCTATCTTTCTTCCAGCACCAATTTGGTTTCTCCACTTACTGGCACTTAAACTTTATAAGTGGGAGGAGAACTGAGGATCTGTCCTTTTCAGAGCATCTTAAGAGGTTACTGTGGTTCTGGGTGGGTTGATAATGTACATCCCACTCAAGGAGCTGATTGTAAAAGTGGTCTCTCCCCAGGGTCTGGACATGATTTGAAACTGTCAAGTTCTCCGACCTTTAGGCAACCTACAAAGACAGAATCTGACTTGGTCTCCATTCCAATCTGCAACAAAGTGTTTGGTCTTTGTGTTATGTAAAGGCTGAAAAAGGCCAAGAGTAAATGTTAATCTTCAACATTCTCACTTCTTCAAATGTTTTGTCAGGAGGACTATCCTTAAATATTTTGGATTGTGTTAATATGGGATTACAATAATTCACAGACAGTGAAGTCTTCATTCATTTTCAAGGCTCAACATTTCTTCCATATGTCAGAACTTCAAAAGTTGTTTGTATCTTGGTTAAAGTCCTGTTGTATTGCTGACTTTGGTATAACTGCTCCAAATGCTTAGATCCTCAGAGAACTGAACATTTCCAGCTGAGTACCTCACCAAGTTCTTTTCTTTTCTTGTCTTGTTTAACTCTAAAGTTAAATGTGTAACACAGTTACTGTGTTTATGGTTGGAGAGATGGGGCGTTAATGACATTTATTTCCGATCCATTAACATCTAATGCTTGGAGGTTATCTCAGCTAACCTCTACAGTACAGGAATACTTGATTAAAAAAATATAATATATATATATATATATATATATATATATAATATAATAAAAAAAGACTAACATGTATATATCTATAAAATTATTTCAACAAATGATTCTATTATTCTGTATTTACAGAGTAGTTATTGTCAAGTTTCTATTTTTTCAATTAGGAACTGAAACCAGTTAGGTCAATTCAAGTCAAAGTTTATTTATATAGCACAGTGAAAGAACAAAAGTTGAGCAAAGTGTTTACCAGTCAAAATATGACTTTAAGCAGCACAATAGTGCATGGAAACAGCAATAGTAAAATCTTCAAAATAAGTAAAATACAGATAAATGATAGAATGATAGACATTTTGGAATGAGGAAGTTTAAACTCGCCCTGTGATGGACTAGTTACCTGTCCAGGGTGTAGCCCGCCCCTCACCCTGTGTAATTTGGGACTGGCTTGAGCAATCCCCTGAGACCTGGAGGCGGTTGAAGTTTAACGAATGAATTTAAAATTCAGAAGGAAGGCGAGAAGGAAGAGATGAGTTTTCAACAGCGATTTAAAACACGAAAGAGTTGGGACAGATCTAATGTGGAGTAGTAGGTCATTCCACAGGTAAGGGGCAGCTTGGTCGCCGTTGGCTTTGAGCCAAACTTTCAGGACATCCAGGAGCATCTGATTGGTCGACCTGAGCTCTCTAACTGGAGTGTGGAGATGAAGGAGTTCAAAAAATTAGGATGGTGTCAGTTCATTAACACATTAAAAAGTTAGCAAGCTGAATTTTTAAGAAAAACCTGTAACTGGAGGTAAGGTTAAGAATCATTTGCGTCATCTTTGTCGCACTTTAGGTCACTGCCACGTTCAAACTGAGCTACAGTGTTTACATGGTAGCAAAAACAACATAACATTTAGGACTACAATCTGTCTGTGTGTGTGGATTGCTTTTTTCCTCTATTGTCAGTCTATTTATAACATTTTCAAAATAAAAGCCAGTAGCTGTATGATTTCTTTATAAAAAAGGTATAGAGTCAAAACTGCGGCATTTGTTGTTTAAGTGGCTTGGAGTGTCGCTGGATGTTTCTAAAGCATTGACACAACACTGAACAAGAAGTACATTTGTACTTTGTTACTAGTCACTTATATATTTTAGAACAGGTTGTCTATTTACTGCGCCCTATTAAAAAAAATTAAACTCATTTTGTATCCAGGACTGAGAACATAATCTTATTTGGGGAAATGTTTACTGAAGTAATAAATTATGTGACAAACAGAACCATTTTCACATAACCTTCAATCCAATAGAATTTTAATGGAAATATTAAGAGAAAAAGCCCTAGATTTGGTTTTAGCCTGGTTCATATTGCTCTAATTGGTCTATTGAACTTCTGCTACTACTAAGATGGTGTTTTCCCATTTACTTGAATGAGACAGTGATCTAACGCTTTTGGGCTTCACTCCTCCAAACTACTTTGCTCCCCTCCAGAATGTATCACACATGAAAGAGTTCAAATTAGGAGCAATGTTAACCTGGAATCATAGACTGAACTGAAGCCAATTATCAAAATGGAATTAATATCACATGATCAAAGCAGTCAGTGCTTCGTATTTAAAAAATAAAAAAGGTCTTTCTTGGCAGCATCTTGTGGAAACTCCTATGAGGTTTGAAGCAGCTAACTGACTGTTAAAGGACACATTATCACGAGTAAATCAACACAACAGAATCACCCATATGCAATGTAATCACAAGCTCATTTCCATGCCCACTGTATCTCCATGCTTTAACAAATTTAATCAAATACATTCTCCCCACTATGATGTAGAGAGGCCTAATAAAAATCCCATCAGCCACAACCTCAAAATAAATCCAGATAATCACAGTGTGTGCGGTCTGTTTATTTCCCTCTATTCATGTCTAATCAAAAGGTTAATTCTCAGCGTGCTTGAAGGAGCGAAAAGATGCTTATTTGAGCTGGAGTGGTTATCTCTCAGTCTCAAAGCGTTTCCTCTCTGCCTGAATTCCTCATCAGTGGAAAGAACTTAAATTTTTTTGCTTTATTGTGACAAGTCATGTGATCAATTGAAAGACCATATAGGACATCTGAGATCGAGTTTCAGAGGCTCTCCAATTTTCACATCTAACAGCAAATATAAAAAAAAAAAGAAGAAAATATTTTTTATTTCATACCATATTATTTCAACTATAGCCATTGTTTCTGGGCTGGATCTAAATATGATATACATGAAAAACATCAATGGCATTTTAGAGGCCTCTACTGTCAAAAAATAAATCAGAAATGAATCTAAATGTGGTTGACCTGGAGTGACAGTCGGGTTTGGACACCGTCCAAGTTTGTGATATAAAGGTGTAAAATAAGAAAAACAACTGCTCTATAAATAAACTTTGTGAGCATATGTGTGTGACTGTGGTTAACTTGGCCAAAAAGAATATTCTGTGCACTGCACAATACATTTTGAATGACCTGCCATGCGATTCATTTTGACATTCAGCCAGCCAATGATGTAACTTCACTCAGCCACACAGTCAGTCAGGTACGCATACCAGGGTTCATTAGTTAGGATTCTGATGAAAAAGTGTACTAAGCTACCATTAAAACTCATAAGTAAGATGAACCTCACTGGATATTTTCATTTAAAAAAATGTGTCATGCAATGCATCTTAGAAAATGCAGCATGAGGTAAATGATTGAAGCTCACTGCTTGATGGGGCTGAGGATGATGCCCTGTTTCGGTCCAGGACTGTGGATCGCTGCAGCTTGGCAGACTGATGGCTCTGATGAGGAATTTGTGGGATTCAATTAAGCATACAGATTTGGACCGAGCAGCCAATGTGAAGGTGCCTTGCTCTTTTAAAACATTTAGATGACACTCTTGCCTTAAGCCTATGTGTTAGTGAGAGACCAAGAGAAGAAGGGCAAACAAATTAATACGACCAAATATGTGGCATTTTTCAATAGCATGTTAAAAAATACAGAACTAAAAGAAACTCAATATGTGGCGCTGAGTGTCGACTGTCGATATGCCAGTGTATAGGAAACACTGAAGGCTGACTAGCCCAGCAATTAATCCTACACATGTTTCACAGGTATCAGTGATATATTTGTGCTTTGACTCTTTGAAATAAATTGAAGTAGTTTGGCAAACTTGTTGAAGCATTTCTACAAATGAATAGCGACTCTTACATTGAAATAACACAGTCTTCAATATGAAAGCCTTTTTAAGACCAATAAAATGTAATGCATCTTTTTTTTGCCAATGCACACCTACTTACAGAGTTTTATGGTAATACCCAATAATTAATTTTGCAAGGTTTCACTTCGGGCTTCATTCTTTGCCACTTTTCTTGTAGATAAATGAAAAATGTCAATGAAAAACACATCAAATCTGCAGTAAAAAAAAAGAAAAAAGAAAACAAAAAACTAAATGAATAACAATACCCATGAACCCTCAATGACACAAAATGAATCTTACTTTTTCCTGCCTCTTCCTCAAGCTTACTGTGGAGCTTACACCCTAAATACCAGAAAGGGAAAAAATATTAACGAGATGACAAAAACAATTAGCAGAATTAAAAGGCTGAAGTATTATGTTATGTGGCAAGGGACTCTAAAAATGTAAATGTGAGAATAAAGCTTAGGAGTTTAGAAAAATGGCTTTAGAATACATCCAATTCCTCATCCCACATGACGACCAAGGTGATTATTAAAATAACTTCTACCACTTTAAGATCATAAATCACAGTGTCGTTTCCTCATTAAGTCAGCGCCTCTTAGCATTGAGAATTGTGAAGAAATTTTCTAACGTCCAAATTTCCAAACACATCTGCTCATGTGTTACAACCCGAGCTAGTCGAGCAGACGGGGGAGTAACACAAGAACTGCTCGAAAACTTGATGTGCCATGGTTCAGCATCTCAAAGATTTATTGCTACACATGAAGCACAGTGTTTCATCAGTGGGAGCCAAGGACAAAACAGCAAACACAGCAGCCTTATTTAAAGCAAAAACTACCGTTTCTGCGAATAGCACAAAATAAAACATTACAAGGCTAAACTTAAAAGAAAAAAAAAAAAAAGTAATGTTGAAGAAAAATGGCAGCTCCATTAAACGGCCTTTTTGGCAGGGAGTAACAACTACAGATCATATATTAAGAGTAACCAACCACAGAAGCCAAAGTTGGCATGGGAAGTAGGGCCATTTTCATATTGACTTCAATACAATCTGACTCCAGCATTACAAGTCCGTGGCAGAAAACAATAATCATGAGCTATGAAGATCAGAGGAAACAAACTTGAAAAACAAATGAACAGTAGTGCAGCCAAGGAGACCTTAACAAACACATTTGGCTATAGCATATTATTTGTCAGAGATCCCAGAATTATCAGCAAACACCAAGAACAATATTAGAAATGATACAAACAACGATTGATCGTCAAGTTTTACTTCAGGGAGACAACATCCTATGAAGACAGTCACCTCCGAGATGATGACAGACAAGAAACATTTTTAGTTTTAACAGAACAGATGTGGCTGACTTTATTTGGTCTACTTTAGCAGTTTGAAAGACAAAGTCCAATCTGTAAAATCTTTATAAATTATTGTTTACTATGAAAACACCTTACAGTGAAAATAAATAATAAGAAACATACTTTAATTTACTTTATCCACCAGGAGAATAATATTGCAATATAGATTTAAGACATTACTATTTTAAGGTGATTATTGAAGCAGAATTTCAGCCATCACAAAAATTGCTCAATCTAGTAATGGACAAGGTGGCAAGTTCAGACTGATATGTTTGGCTCCAGCACCCTGCCACTGTGTAAGGGTAGACAATATGGATAATGGCCAACACTTCAGCAAATAACCCTAACCCTATGCAACACAACACAGTACACAGCCTTGGGTTGATTCAAACACTGGCTCCACCTCTGATTCTGTGATTGAGGTTTTTACTGCTATTCCCTGTTTGAACCCGTCTTCTGTTACCCTGCCAGCCACCAGGACTGTGAAGTGCTGCTGTGCTCCAGCTTTCGTTCACAGCCTGTCTGTCTGTTGTCTAAGCTAATGCAGAGGGGGGCAACAATGACATGGCACATAATCACATAAGGATTGATTTTAATTCCACCATTTTGATATTTAGCACAACAAGCTACATCCAGAGAACAGTGAAGATGTAGTATCTGACACGATGAAGGGTACACAAATGATGTGAGCTGCCATTAGATGGCACTGCAGCTTGCTGCTTTTGTGGAATATTAAAATTGTATTGCTCAACTGACACCTGCCAGTAGACAACACACTAGATGACATGTAATCATGGAGCTGTGGAAAACATTTCAGTCATCATTTCAATATATTTTTTCACCTGATTTTATATGGGAGGAAGAGCCAAAAGGGGTGAAAGAAAAGAAAGAGGGAGCAGTGCACTGAAAGAGAATTCAGGAAAAACAGGTCAGGTTGCACTTATCTTCAGTTTATTCATGCAATTATCCAATCAGTGGATCCTAAGGCAGTAAATCAATGCATACAATCATGCAAATAGAGTTTACTCAGAATGAAGTGAAGAAAAAAAAAAACACTTCAGAAGTGAGAAGCATTTCTGCAGACAGCCAGATGAATGGAATTCGCTCAGGTAACAACGTTACAACAGCAGTGGCCAGTAAAAGCTTCTGTGAACAACCATGAATGGACATCTGAGGCACATCAGCACTGGACATGTGGACTCTGGACCCCAGACTGGGCATGCTGTCAGTCTGAAGACATATCAGCTCACCGTGGCACTGGTTTGTGGGCTGCCATTTGGAAGCCTCAAATCTGTAATTTGTCCTTGTGCCATCTTAGATTTTTTAAACGATGTTTATGAAAGAGAGTGGAGATGAGGAGAGGTGGGTGTTGGATCTAACCTTCTCTGTATGCTATCCTAATTATCAGCCAAGTTGTATTACAATTTATCTATTGCATTGTAGAGCCACACAAATGTGTCCCCTATTAAATGGGTCCATCAATTATCAAATGAACATCATGATGTTTTAAAATAAACTCGAAATAAGAGTGGGACGATAAACTCATCAGGAAAATGTTTGTTGAGTTAAAAAAAAATAATAATAATAATTCCCAAAAAATTCATTTCAATTTGACTTCTTTTTAAAACCAGTGCTGTCCCCTCCTATTGGCTACCAGGTAGAAGGCCAGGGTCTTGGTCTTTCACTCAGGGCAGGTTAGCAGGTGGAGGAGGACACAACTCACATGACCTGCACATTTTGCAGTTATTTGGATTTGGTGGAAACAATATTACGCACACTGAAACTTTATACAGTTGTCTCTGTGTTATGGTTGAATGTTATATATGTCACAGACTTGAGAAAATATCAGTATAGTCGGTATCGGTTGGTTTCAGTGAACCTCAGTGTCCCCTCGAGTCAACAGACCTAAATCCAGTATGTGATATGGTAGAATGGGAGAAATGCAGTATCCCTGACTCGCACTTTGATCCTCACCAACACTCAGCTACTTCCCTGTTTTGATCTCCATTTAATGACTAAAAACTTCTGAGTCATTGTTCAGTGACTCTGTTTGTCTTCAGTACAGACCCACACTATAAACTGAACAGAAATTCTGACAACCCAATTTCAAACACATTTTATTTTGATATTAGTTCTGTCGGTTTGCTTTAAGCCTAAAAAAATATCAGATATATGTATCTGTTCTTTCTCATGCTTCAAAAAAAAAAAAAAAAGAAAAAAGAAAAATCCTTTTCTCTTTCTCTCTGTTTCATGGCCAAAATTAGAACATTTCAAACTGAAAAGGACACCAACAACATCATTAATTCTGTTGCATTGTTGTGTATTGTGTATTGAAATTGTGGTTAGGTCAGTATACTGTGAGATTTAGATTATAATGACAAACAGAGATCATGGTACTTCATCTACAAACCTCAAAGATTAACTGTGAAGTGCCCCACAAATAATTTGAATTTTTAAGTGAACTTTGAATTCTCTTCAGTTAAAGAGTGTGTAAAAGCTTTATTTAGGACAGGTTTCCATTCGAGAAAGTCTTTTATATTTCCATGTATCTTATGTATTTAGCTGTTGTCTTGATAAATTCATTAGTACAACAATCATGTCAGGAATATGGAACATGTTACCATTAATGAAACTGAGCAAATTCCCATCATGGATATAACATGTTAGGCCTAGGGTGATAGTGTACGAGTGGATTTAATTAAAGACTTAAAAAGCTCAAATAAGATATCAAAATTCACAACAACAGTGTGGTAGATAGAACATGAGTGTATTGTTGTACTGATGAAATTAGTGCTGTGGAGAAATATATTACACTAAATTGAGAGAGTTGTTAGCTGCTGTAGCAGGCGGGAGGTAAGTCCCTGTGTTTTCTTTTGAACCATCTGTATATGTTTATGTTGATCACACCCATGATAATTTTTTGGAACTCATTATTTGAAAACTGGCTATTATATATTTTTTACTTTTTACATTTTTTAGGAACATGCAGCGTCTAGAAAAGGTTTGCAACTTACCTCCTTAAAACAGTTTGGTGATAATCTTGGGGAATTCTGCAACATTCAAGTCGTCATTCACTACTGAAATAATGATCACGTGTGATCAAAAGGTAGACCTGTGTTGTTTTTGCTCATAGTTGTGCTCTCAGAAAGTGCGACTTATAATGATCTTTCAGGACTCCTGCTGCTTTCTGATGTCACAAAGCAACTCAGCCATGTCTAAGACTAAAGTGCACTGCTCAACAAAAACTACAGTCAGCACATTTTAAACTGAATTTCTTGCTGAATTTATAGTTCCACTCTACTGAAAGTGGAGGGACGAGCTCCAATCCTCTCATTTGATTTGCTTGTCAAACTGTTGTTGCCAGTAGTGATGGGCAATACCACACTTTGAAGATTCAATACAATACAGATTACAGATACCAATTATTATTATAAATATTATATATTAATAATATTAGTAACTTTAAAATAAATCACATCAAATACTGGCCATGTAACAACTATAATGTGCACAGTTCAAAATAAAAAAGTTAAACAAATGATTAACATAAATATGAATTAAATAAAACAAAACACCTTTGAGCTTTATTTGAACTTTGGCTGAGCAGCATTATTTTCAAAACAATGAAGTGATTCTGACACAAATGTAAATCAATACAATACAAAAAATAGTAAATAACAAAAATACGAATGAAATAAAATAGTAAAAAACAAAAGTGAGATTTGAACTTTGCCATAACTTTGGTGACCAGCATAATTTGGTCCTGACAGAGATGTAAGTGTACACTTTTGTACAGAAAGAACATTTGTCAAAAAAAGAATTAGCGTCTCCTTCTGTTGGTTATTTCTCCATTTTCTCCGCTCCATCAGATACTCAGAAACACACATGCTCCTTACTGGGTTGTTGCTAGCAGGATGGAAAACACACAACTCGCGGCTCTTCTGACATGTGACTTGGATGGACCAGTTCAATATATTGCAGGCTGGGGGGGGTGTATTTCAGCACAAGACACTGGAGTAACTTACCTTAAAAATATTTGGAATTGGCACACGCACTTTTATTTTGCATTTATTCATTGGTGGATGATACTTTAATTGAATAGTTGATACCAAAACAGGCGATATATCTGCCCATCACTATTTGCCAGAGCTCCAAACAGAATACCGAGGGAGGAGATGTAATGTTTTGCTGAACTTAAAACCGCATATACTGTACATTTGTTTATGGATATCAACACATCAAATTAAACACCAGATAAGAGCAAATTATTCAACTTCTTGGGCATGACCTTTGGCCATCCCACAATATATCAGAACAGGGTGGATTTCCAAAAATTTGGTTATTTCAAATAATTGATTTAATTCATTCATTCATCTTATCTGTTTCCGGGTCATGGGGGTGCTGGAGCCAATCCCAGGTCATACTGGATGAGGGTAGGGTACACCCAGGACAGGTCACAAGTCCATCACAGGGTCAGCACACAAAGACAAACAAAGACCAACAACCACTCAGACCTACGGACAATTTTGAGTCTCCAGTTAATCTAAACATGATGTCTTTGGACAGTGGGAGGGAACTGGAGTACCTGTAGGAAAACCATGCAGGCACAGGGAGAACATGCAAACTCTGTAAAGAAAGGCCTCAGGTCTGGGAACCAAACCTGTGACCCTCTTATTGTGAGGCAACAGCGCAAATTACTTTGCTGCCCCAAATAATTGATATAGTAGGTGAATTAAAATATGTATTAAGAGCTTAGATTTTGATTTAAAAACTACAGGAAGGCATTAGCTCATAGAGAATCATTTGCATGGCTGCAGGGAGGACAGCTGACTAAATGCTGAGCTGCTTGTGTATAGACTAATTATTTTTGAAATGAAAAGCTAATTTCTCTTATCTAAATTTAAACTTTCTTCATTTCATTCCAGCAGCAGCAGCTGCGACTGAAAGAGTATATTAGGTTATGTTGGAGATGTTGTATACAGGCTGCTGATGTTATTAATAATTCATGACAGTTTGGTTGAGCTCCAAAAGCTGCACAGCTATCGTCAAAATTGCGCCTTTCAGTTGTTAGAAAATCCAAGTAGTGTTTTGCCTTAAAGAATCAAATAAGCAGACCATGTAAGTCCATGTTTCCAGCTCCAATGTCAAGTATAATGGCAATATAGTATATGTACATTTGAGCACTACCTGCCATATTGTACAGCCTCCTTTTGAACTCTTGATGGTCTTGAGCATTTATTGCTTTGCCTAACCCAGCCCTACTGAGTGGATCTCTTTCTTTAATCCTTAGGGATCTTGGGAAACTTTGGCTGTTCCTGAATACTGATTCTGAATATACTGTACCACATTAAAATATGTTTACCATGTCAAGGTTTTGTGTCATTTTCTTAAAGAACAACCACAATTACATGACTTAACATTCAATTTTCAAAACGTATCTGATCCAAAATACATGCAAATCACATAAAATATGAATATTATTTTTATGTTTTTGATAAGTTATTTAAGTTAATTATCAAGTGTGTTAGAAAGTGATTTAACTGTAGCAAAGTGTTTCTGAGGTGAATAGGTTGTATAGGCTGAGATAAAAGAGTGGTTTTAATGTTCTTTTTTCAAGATAGTAGGCTGTAAACTATTAGACAATAAGACAGGGAACAAGGTGACATTGTATTCTCAAAGTGTGAGAAGTTACGGGAAAGGTTGAAGATAAAAATTTAAATTGTTCCCCATCTCATTTGCATATTCTTTACAAAGGAATAAATAAATGTTTAAATCATATTTTTTGATCATCTCAATCTTACTCTGCCTATCAACATCAACCAAAAACGAATTTAATTTCAACAGAAGTTGATGGCTCCACATAACTTTGGGTCTAAACTGGGGCTTGAACCAGCCTGAACTCAAGCACTGAGGTTCAGACACTGATAATCACATGATAAGGCAAGGCAAGTTTGTAAAGCGAAGTTCATCCACAAAAGCAATTCAATGTGCTTTTCATGCATAGAGAGAACATACAGAGAAAAGGAAGAACAGTGACATCAATACAACAGATGTCATAAAATCATACAAAGTAGTATAAAATTATATATCTTCTTCATTTTCATCTTCTTCATCTTCATTCGCTTATCCGGGGCGGGGTCGCGGAGGTAGCAGTTCCAGCAGACGACCCCACACTTCCTTTTCTCCGGCCACATTGGCCAGCTCTGCCTGGGGGATCCCAAGGCACTCCCAGGCCAGAGTGGATATATAATCTCCCCAACTGGTCTTCGGCCTGCCCCGTGGCCTCCTCCCAGCTGGACATGCCAGGAACACCTCCCTAGGGAGGCGTCCCAGGATTTATACATCATAATGCTTAAAGCCTATTTGGACCTTTAGAATTGAACAAATCTTCACTGTATGGCATGCTCTGTAACATTAGGTGTAATTATTATTTGAATTGTGTGTAATTATTTTTGTTTAACCCTCATACTGAGGCCTTGACCCTGTTAGCTTCTTAAAATTCATTCCTAGCATACGATGCATCTTTTTAAATGAAGAGTCTGGACCTGTTTAAGCAAAGTTACTCTTTTTTCCTCATAGTGTTGTCATGGTCTGCCCAGATACACAGCTTTATTAGACCTTGGCAAATCTAAGCATGCATGAGCACAGCCAGACATTTCTTTGCGTTTTGTGTTGTTATTGGCAACAGCTGCACAAGACTTAGTATTATTGCAGAGAGCAATGTTATTGTCATTTTCATCTCACTTTCCTCCGGTGATTGTAATAATGTTGCGCTGCCAGAGCGACATTAGCTGCCTTTTGAGTGAGATGGTTTTCAGGTGAGAGACATGGAATGATAATCAAGGCATTAGTATTCCCCTCCATGTCTGCTTTCCATCAAACCCAAACAAAGCAATTACCTCTAACTGGGATTTGATGGTCTTTATGTAGATGCTTATTTTCTGCTGTTTGCTTGATAAAATACACAACTCAGCAAACGCTATCCTAAAACAGACTGCTGGTTAAAGTGATGCTTGCAAAAGCAGTGACTCTGCAGGTTTCAAAAGGCTCTGTTGGTCAGAGCTCCTGAAGCTCATGAAAGCAGGACTAATGAAATAACAGTCCGAATGGATCAACAGCATGTGTATTAAAGGTTGTGGGTTTGTGATGTGTGGTGCTCAGACCACTTTATCCATTACAGCAACTGTGCAGAGAGAGTGAAGGCAGACAGAAGAAACTGTTCTTCTTCATATGTAGTTGACAGCAGTACAAGGAAATTATCAGTGTAACACTGCAAAATATACATATGGATGATGAATGATGCCATAAATCAATGAATGAGACAGAAGGAAGATATGCAAATAATGTTACACAAAAGTGGCTCTGGTCCTAAAAATACAACAGGCTTTATTACTCTGTAAAGAGACATTTCACCTACACATAGCACTTGTAACATAACATAGCTACCTGGTGCACAGTAGTTCGACACTGAGTAAGCAGATAACAGGTAGCCCAAATCAAGCAACCTGAATCGTTCATAGGTTTTGTATAATGAGTGAATACAGTGTCAGTGATGCGAAACACGTCTGACTCCACTAACTGACAAGGAACACAGTAACATAGAAAATAAATCAAACGGGCTAGCTAGCGGTTATTAGGAATCAAAGCTAGGGAAAAAAAGTCACGCAGAGCTAATGAAAGAGCAGGCATTTATTAAAACATTAGCATTTGTGAATAAAAAAAGAAAAATCGTATGTGGTGTGTCTATTATACTGACTTTTTTTGCTGTAATTCTTAATTGTTTTCAGTCTGTGTTATGTGCTTATTATATCACATAAAGGTGTTGTCACTGAACGTCTGCCTCTGTGATGTAAGTGCCAACCACAGCCTTTCACAAACTGCTGTTCCTAAGTAAAAAAATAATAATAATATTACTTACTTTACTTTAATATTACAAACACATCAACACCTAAATCAGAAACTGTTACTGTTACTAGCAATACCAAACTCTCCCACCTGACAATGGAACCAGGGCTGACGAATATCATGCCTGATGAGGAAATACCAACAAAACCAGCATAAGAACAATACGTTAACATTCACAATATCTGTGAATTTACAGCAATTATTTTTAAATAGTCCTGTGATTTTGTACAGACAACATTTATACAAGATTTTACATCATTGCCTTGAAAGGAAAGTCAAAAAAATAAGACACATTAGGATCTGGGTGATCTGATTACTGTCAACACACAGTTTTCACAATGTTGACTGGGACTTGGTATCACTTGGTATCACAAACCAGTGGGTTGAGACAAAGCAACAAGTGAAGAACAAATCTGAAAATGAACTGATAGTTAATGAGTCAGGAATAAGTTGTTCCTGATTTACTCAAAATTGAGGCCTGCATAGTTGACAGACTTTGAAATACTGTATTAATAAATCATTAGGTAACAATTCACTGTGAACTGACGCCTCACATTTTCCTTCATGATTTGTACCTTATTAACTCAGCCTCAAATCTAATAAAGATTAATTATTTAATCATCATTTATTCTTTAAATACACCTCCAAGTGAAGTGCTACATCATATTAAGTAGATAATCCCTCATTCCTTTAATATTATTTATATTATCATAGAATTCTTATTTATAATTAGTTGCCATAACATTTTCTTCTCCTTCAGTGACAGCATGAGGGTCAATGCTGACAGAGGCTTTCAACTGGAAATTAATGCAATGTGACATTAAATCTACCCAAGATACAACAGTTTAGAATGACTTACTCATGGTTTAAGGGACTGCGTGGTGTTCAAACCATCGCTCACCCTCAGCAGTCAGAGATGATGGCCCATTCATAGCATTAACCTACATCTAGCCTGGCTAATTTACAACAGTGACAAACAAGCACGGTTGTCTTTTTCCCATCATAGATGAGAGTTGTGCTCATCTAAGCATCTGTTTGTGTGTTGATCTTAAATGACAGAGTAGGAAGACACATTGTTGGCACACTGCAACTGTGAGACAGAGGAAAGTGCAGTTAGCTAATTGCTGATAGCTAATAACTGGCTGGTGCAACAAGGACTGAATTAGCACATGTACACACACATATATATATATATACTGTATATATATATATATATATATATATATATAAATATATATACTGTATATATATATATATATATATATATAACATATAGTCGGACTTTGTCCCAAACTCACAAGATGCTAAAACACTTGTGTCTCCTCCAGACTGGATTAATGCAATACATTTCTCAGTGGGATCCTTAGCAAGAACATCCAGAAAGTGCAACATACACAAAACAATTCTGCTAGAATCCTCCTGAGGGAGCGTTAAACATGAACACATCACACCCATTCTTACGTCACTCCACTGGCTTCCCATTTTCACCCAGATTGACTATAAACTCTGCCTTCCTCACATTCTAGTGCAACCATGGCAATGCTCCCCCATACCTTCAGGAACTCCTTACCCCCCAGACCTCCACTGCTCCACAAACAGCAGCTGACTTCACTCCACCAGGACTAAGACTCGCACCAATGGAGACCAAGTCTTATGCTCCACTGCAACTTGCCTGTGGAACACCCTTCTTTTACATTTGAGGGCGCAGCACACATAGTTTTTAATGGCTCTTCTTGGCTCTTTTCATTGTCTTCTGTTTTACTTTTAATGATAACTGTTTTTAATGTTTTCCTTTTGTTTTTTTATTATGATTGTGACTGGTAGCCCTTTGAGTTTTTTTTTTTATGTAAAGTACATTATAAATCAAATGCATAATGATAATAATATAAACATATACTCACAGTGACCTGATCAAGTGCACCCCTGATTCAAAAGCAGACTGGAATAGAGCAGTTCATGTTTAAAAGCTCTTCTAGGGATGACCATTGGAAATTAGCAATAGGTGTACATGCTTTCGTGCATTTTTATAATTGTTATGCATTTCTCTATGCCTATTGCATCTGTCCCTATCAAGTAAACATTGAATGGGCAAATGAATGAAATATAAAAGGTAGCTTTATTAGCACAATTGCTTTTAATGACTGTAAATAAAACTTCATTTCAACTATTCCATGGGGAAAACACAGAGAGCGATCCATACACTGAGGGCACAAGCCATAAACAGCTGTTTTTCTGCTCCTGCTCTTTTCCTTCTTTCAAGCCTCCCTTCTTACTGTCTACAAACACACCCGGGTTTTGAAGGTTAAGCATGTTGTGCTTGCATGGCGAGCCCAAAACACCATAGTTAATTAAGAGACTGAACACAACCTCGAGGGAATTTGATCATTTTAAGAGAAAAGAGAGACATAAAAATAAACATTTCACTATTTGCAACCCCACATATGTTGCATGCCGCCTCTCCCTCCCCGTGGCTGCCCTTACACTGTGCACTTAAAAGATACAGTGGCACGACACAAGTATTCCATAAAAAATAATAATGAAGACAATCCCATGGTGACCAATATCCATATTTGTCCTCACTGCAATAATATCCTTTTTAAAGTGGAGGGCTTGTAGAGGGCTCTATCAAAGGAGATGCCATCTCAATAAGTTTCTTTAGAAAGAGTAGATCGAGTTACTAATAAGGAAACTGTTTACAGGCTTCTCATGTAAAGTGATTTAAAATAGTTAGTGAACTTTAATTGCAATTTCTCACTCTCTTATTTAATCGATTATTGTGGTAGTTAATCTTCTGGTCTACACTGCCTCCAACAATTGAGATCAGTTTATATAAGGATTCACAACATTGTGATCTAATTTACTTCTCTTTCTCTCTCTACACTTTGAGAAAGACCTGATATCGGTTGCAACTATTTGCCCTTTTTTAATCCATGCTTTATTCAGATATGAACAGTAACACAGTAACGACATTTTAACTCTATCACTGACTTTCAGTGCCTCAGGATAGATCAGAATCTCCATTTTGACTATGTACAAGCCTTTTGAACTCCTGAAAGGGCAGCATGATATGCAAAAAACAAACTGACTAACAAAAATGTAACATGTTGGCTGATAATACAAGTGGGATTTCAGTTGAAAAAAAAAATGGTTCTCTGCATTTCATATTCATTTACAAAATAAACTATTATATTTGCTTTTATTGCAGTTAATATTCATATTGTACCAACATACCAAATTCATTTTATCCATGTATTTTAAATTAAAGCAGTATAAATTGGAATTATGTTCCAGCCAGGTCCGTAATGCCAATGAAATAACAATATGATAGAGGCCATTTGGAGTAGTTTATTGAAAGAGAGAACTGCTTGATATGAATATATCAAGCAATATAAGATAGCAGAAATTCTTAGAAATTTAATTTGTGGTGTGACTGTAACCAGGTGTGTGTATTTCTGAATGAGGGAGAGACAAAAGGGGAGGGAGAAGCTTGAAACTCATAGGATGGTGGTGACATAGGTGTGTTTAAAGGTGAGCAGACATACTGTAGGACTTAAGGGGAATCAGGGAATCAGAGTCTCCAGGCTTTTACTAGTTCTGCTCTGTCTGTGAAACCAAATATCAGTTAGTTTATCAAAAATCCTTGTAAGCATCATCGTATGAAAATAAGTACTGTTGTGCACTACTAGGAGCAATTTGGAGATTGGCTATTAATATCAATGATTTTGGAAAATGATCATTGATATCTAAGACTGTTTACTAAGTAGTGAATTTTGGGGCACCACCCTGTTACAAGGGACCAATGTCCAAATTAGCAAATCCAATATACAGTCTCAGAACGTTAACAGAAGGAGTGAAAGTGAGCACTGACTGTTGTGAATCGAGCAATTGTCACAATTATAGGCACAATAATCGACTGTTTAAATTATAACAGAATTTATTCTAAGAATCAATTATTCAAAATAACATCAATCTGGAAAATGGCTGTTATAGTTTGCTTATCCAATGACACATGACACATCAGCTACTAATCTATGACAGGTAACACACATGTAATAAGAATGGTTAGTAATATGGATAGCCTTAGCGGTGGTGATAGCTATAGCGATAACAGTAGTAATATCATATGCAGCAACACTAATAAATAGTGATAGCAATGACAATCACAACACCACAGCAACACAATCGCACTAATCCATCTATGGGTCTTGAGTGCGTGTGGGGAGGAGAGAGGAGTGTGTCAGTGTGTGGGAGTGTGTGTGTGTGTGTGTGAGCAGTGAAGATGGCCGGAGAGTCACGTGAGTGACATCTTCAAGGGCCAAGATGGCGGCGGAGTGACATCGGGTACGCACCCGTCGGAGGCAAGATGGCGACTGATTACTGCCTGTGAATGTGTGTGAGGGGAAGAGAAGAGAAGGTGAAAGAGCTCGCAGGCGACGTCACGACAGTTGATTATTACAATATCATTACACAATAGCCGAGCCGGCAAACGGAGTTCACGGGTCGGTATTATTCCTTTAACTAGTGATATTGCTCAATCACTCATCACGGTGACGGCTGACACAAGGTCTGAAGCACCAATCAAGTTTACAATTTATGGGATTTAAGGGAAATAAAACAAAGCAAAGCAAACAAACGAATAAAACTGAATCTCAAATAAACAAAAGACACTGTAAAACAAAATGCAATGCAAGCTATTGTAACTGTCTCTGCCCAGACATAAGCCTCTTACTTTTGTTGCTCCGCTCCTCCTACCAAGTGATCGTCCAGCTCCATGAGCACTGAGCAGGAGGGGGAGGGGCGGGGCCTACACACAGCACAGAGAGAGAACGGTCACAAGCACAACCACACAGACGCTGGAAACAGGTGAGAACTGAAAATGAGTGGCAGGGAAAGAAGCAAATTTGAATGCATTTAAGTTTCATTGATCAAGCAAAGGCAGAATGGGTGACCAAGGCTTCAGTCCACCCACACCTTGCATGTGAGATTGCATGGAGACTGTGTATTGTGGCCACATCTGCCAGTCCATTTTGTTCTTTTTGTATTTATGGCTGTTTCACACCAAATAGCTAAAAGTTGATAAATAAATAAGTGTACAAACAGAGATTGGACCTTTTGTCTAATTGGGAAGGGTCTTTTGTTTTTGTTATTTGTTATTTGTTATTTGTTATTTATATGTATTTATTTTTTGTAGCACTCTGTTCCATGTTAAGTAAAATAAGCTATATGAATAATAAACATTTTATATAATGTACACATATTACATATAATTTTACATTATTTATGGTAACAAATTAATTAAAGCAACAAAAAATCTGAGGAGCCACTTGAGAGCTGAAAGAGCCATCTCTTTTTAGTGAGCCATACCAAAAGAACCAGCTCTCTAAACAGAGCCGGAGTTTGCATCACTAAGGGAAGATCACGGAAGATGTTCTTTGTTAGCTTCAGGTAACAAAGTTGGTGTGCTGGTCTTTGCAGCATGTGGAATCAACTGATCACGCGGCGGTCCGCACTGAGTTCGAGGAGAGAAAAAAGAAAACAAACAAATAAAAACAAAACAACACACAGCAGTCTGCGCTGTTGAAGACCAAGGATTTTATGGCGGTAGGATCCAAATGTTTGGTGTTGCTCCCTTTGCCGATTTGGTGGAGACGAAAGCTGGGACAGCTCTCTACTACAACTAGAGCCTGGGAAAAAACCGTGGGTGACCCCTGCTGAGGGGCCCTGAGTCCAGCCAGTGTCTGCGCTCAGTTACTGCTCAGCCTGGAATCCACACTTTTTAAGTGTGAATCGTGAGGGTCATGGCACCGTTTTCGAATAGGCAGACAACTCTGGCCCAGGCTTCTGGAGGGACATGCAGGGCTCTCTATTGTTCTTTTCAGAGCACATGTGAGGCGATCCCAACAGCACATCTAAAAAAAAAAAAAAAATTCTTCACAGAGTTCAATGTTTTAAATAACTTGACCAAATGTGGGATTTATTTATTGATATTTTGAAAGTTTTTTTTTTTTTTTATTGCAGACTCAACCACCAGACAATAAACAATACAAATCCATAACATACAAATTACATACATACAATATTCATTGAGGTCTCTTGTCCAAATGTGTGGTCAACTTCTAATTCCAGCGATGTGGCAAAATATCACATGACATCCAGCCTCTGCAGGCGGGAGTCCAGGGACTCGACCGTCTCCTATTCTTTGAACTGTAATGCAAGAACTGTTTGTTATGTCCTGCTGAATCGGGGGCCAGTTGCACAGCAAGAAGGTGGTTTTATGCTTTATCCCTCGTTCTGTCAGGAACTTGCTTCTTTTGACACTTTTTTTTTTTTTTGGAACAAAAGGAAAGAGGGAGGGAGACAGTCAGTGACAATATGACACCATGGGTCATCCGTTTGCCATACTTGCAACAAAATTACTCACTAAGATCATGGTGGCAGTTAGAACTTTTCATTTAGAGCAGTTCTTTATAATTCATAATCCCTAACTGATAGTTTTCACAACACAAATTACACATTACATCAACAGTCTAATTAAAACTTGACTAGACGGGTGCTGGTGTGATGTTATATTGGTAGAGAGCCATCAGGGCAAGCAAGACAACTGTAGTGTTTGTCTAGTTAGAGCTAAAAATAGATTTCAATTAGTGGAACACTGAAGTGGTTGCCATCTCTCTTCTCAAATCTGGCTGTGCAACTGCTCATATAAGATCGGCGATCTGTTTGAGTTGATCATCTAATTTACTGCCCTCTTGTGGGGCTGCAGGGTGTCTCTAAAGCTAAGTCAACCTTACATTTTTGGGCTAAGGCTGGGAAATTTCTTTAAATATCAGATTTTTTTCGCATCAAACTCGATTTGATTTGATTCTCTTTCATAAAATCAAACTAAAATGACACATTTTTCAAAACAAGTTTTACTTCTATTTTGATTTGAGTTTCCCTTGACTTTCCCAAAGTTTTCCCTTTTGGTTAAAGTGGCAAAGTATAAAAAAGTTCTTAGTTCTTGAGGCATTTTCAAGGGTGTGACCGTGTCACCTGCGAGGAGAGCAGCTTCACTTGAAGGTTTGCACACTGAAGGTAATTCTGGGACCTGGGACCACCAAGCTCGGCAAGAGTGCTTATCAGATGTCATTGATGTTGTTGTTGCAGACACTGTGGTTCTCAACTGCATTAAGAGGCAGGACCAAAAAGTTAGAGAGCAAATCACACTGATCTCATATCTCAGCTGTACATTTAACACTTTTCAGACAGAATATTGTTAGAATAGAGCAACTCCTCTCAGGAATAGATCTGTATGTAGATTGCGTACAGTGTGCATAGCAAGTAAGAGACAGCCAGAGGAAGGGAGAGTGAGAGAGAGAGTGGTGATGCTGGTGACTAGATATAGCTGGTTAGTTAGCTGTGTAGCAGGGATCTATTTGAACTTTAAGGCTGTCTGTCAGTAAATAAATGCTGTGACTGAACTTCCTTCCCCTTCACGTACGGCCCAGACGATGAGTCAGTAAAGGTTCAAACTGCTGAGGCTGGGAAACACAAAATTCTGCTCCCTTGTTCAACCCAACAGGTTGAGGCAGATGACTCTGCCCACCCTGACTTTTGTTCTGTCCGTGGTTTCTGCCTCTTAAAGGAAGATTTTCCCACAACTATCGCCTAGTGTTTGATTGTGGAGGAACTGGTAAGGTCTTTTTAATTATTCTATAAAGGGTTTTTGTCTAGACGTGCTGTGCATGTAAAATACCTTGAACTTTGTTGGGATGTGGCACTAAATAATTACAATTTTATTTGATTTCATATATTATCATTTTGTCATTGTCCTCAAAGGTTGATGATGAAGATTACACGAGATATCAGATCTGTCTGTTCAGAAGAATAATCCTAAAGACAGGAGGGAGGAAAGTGTATAGGTCCAGGCAGAGATCAACATGACAGCAGAGAAAGACTTTCATCACAGGAAATGACAGACAGCACAAAAACCCCAAGACAGGACTGGATATGAATCTTTTTTTTTCCTTGGGGCAAAAATAAATTCCAATGCTGTGGCTCTACTTCAAAAGCAATGAAAAACAATACATCATGTTTATGTGCATTTTGATGGATGAGTTTTCACAGAATCGCAGAAGCGTGTTTTTGTCTTAAGAAACTTTTAGGTCATTAGTATTTACACCATTAAATAAAAAGCACTCACAGTCAGTGTATCAGCTGCTAATAACACAATGGGTGCAGAGATTTGATTGGAGTCTACCGCCAGAGTCAATCTCAAATGCCAGATTTGTGACCTACGTTAACTGATTATTTAGTGATTACTCTGTGGGGTGGGGCAATAACTGATCTTTATTAGAGAGGAAATTAATTTCTGGGTGTTAATTGATTTCAGGCTCAGTGAAGAACTACAAAGCTTGAAACTCCCATGCTGGATGATGAGGTCAAAGCCCTGCCTGCAGACAGAGTGCAGCAGATAATCTTTCTTCTCATCACAGTGTACTTGCCTATCGGAAAGGTTTAGTGGCCTTTCGCATCTTGGCAGATGATCGTGACGATGAAAAGACAAAGCGAATCTATAAAATTCTGCCTTTAATTATCCTGATGTTAATGAAGACACATGCATCATCTCGCAGAGACACTTTCAGAGGAAGGGTGTGAAACTCGCCATGGGAAATTCACAGGGATGAATCAGTAACCATTTAAGGTAAATTAAAGGTAAACAAATTGCTAATGATGTCCTGAAGATACGGCAAGACGACAGCTCCTCCTTAAAGTGTCAAGATGTCGGAATTAGCATCAACCTGTCAACTGTCAGATGTTTTCTGAATTATTTCACAAAACATCAGCGCTCAAAAACAAATTGGTGTGAATCAAAAACACCCTGAAAATGGTGGTCAAATGAATCCTCACTGTCAGAAGATGGAGTAAGACAAGGTGATCAGGGAAGAGCTATGTGCAGCAAGTGCTGTATCAGTTCTAACCTCGCAACTGTTGCTTTTGATTATGTCTGTCTTCAGTCCCATGTTAAGTCTGTTCTAATCAAAGCTACCATGTTGACTTCAGCACAAAGCTGTTTTGTAGAAACACTTAAGACTATAGCTAGTGGAGCCAGTCACCATTTTACAGCTCACTTATCATTCTGTGATTGTTTTTGTAGCTTTTGTTGCCATTTCATAAGATTTTAACAAGGAAGTAATGGACTGTGTTTCATAGCTGAGCTGACAACGATGTCAGTCCCCACAGAGAAGACCTCCACTGTAAAAAGTTGCAGATTCAGTCAATAAACCCTCAGGCTCTTGGGATAACAATATTGACAACCACTGTGGTCCAGACCGAAATGAGTTGATAACTATTAGACAGATTTTCATGTTTATGGTGCCCCAACTATGAATCCCAATGATCCTAGACTTTGTCTAGCTCCAATTGAAATGACTCTTCAGCCATCATATGGAACAAACACTTCTCTTCATCTCCTGTGATCTTAACAAATGTTATTTTGTCCATTACTTTGGGTATGACCACAACTAATGACTTTCCCCATCAGTCTCATCTGTATGTTACATCCATGCAGAGGCGACACGGTGTCTGTACTTTACTTGAGTATTTATTTTTCTGATGACTTTTTACTTTTACTCCCTACATTTATACACAAAAATATGTGCTTTCTACTCCTTACATTGTAAAAATAGGCTTGCTATTTTTTTTTTTTTTAACCACCACAGATGATGACACAACGTAAAAGCATAGGTGAAAGATGTGACAAACTAGAAAAGGAAAGAGGAAAAGGAAGGGTTAGGGTTAGGGTTAGGGGATAGGTAACTGCAGGAAGAAGTTGAGTGTGTGAGGGGATGGTAAAGAGAGAACCGAGAACGTGTACTGTAGCAGAAATGTTCAAAGGATGTATTGTGTTTCATTAATGGCAAAAATTAATTTTTACCTTTTCAGAGCCTGTACTTTCTTACTTTTTCTTGAATAAAAGAGTTGAATCAGTACTTCTACTTAATATGAATACTTTTGCCACCTCTGCATTCATGTAACATTTTTGTTGTTGTGAGCCATTTCCCATAATTGTAGTCTTTGAAACATTCTGTGATCACCACCAACTTTACATGACCTGTCATATCAAATCTCACAGTTTCTGGGTCTGTCAATGTTAAGGCATGAATTTAAAGTGTATGTGAAAACAGTCCTCACTCTCACTTGATTTAGTAACTCAGAAAATGTTTTTCTACTGGCTCTAGTTTCAAATCTTCTATGCAACACAGTGTTATTTTTTTTTTTTTAGAATGGTCACATTTAGAGGATAATTAATCAGAAAGCAGGGGTTTCCTTAGCCAAGTACCCAACCACAAAACTGCATGGTAAGGATTAATGAAGAAGGAGGGATGTCTGAATTACAAACTCAAGGCTTCAATTAGCAGTTCAAACCAATGGGTGATATTGCAGCAGGTTCTCATGAACTTTTTACTCATAAGCTTTCATACTGCTGCCTGAGAATCACTAGAAATCTTATTGTATTACTCATTGCAGCTGTCAGCAGTATATTCACTATTCGCTATATCCTCTGAATCATTTTGGATTAAAATAAAAACCTGGAAAATATTTCAGCATGCAGTACAGCTCCCCTCGCCTGCTCCTTTTACGCTTAACCTTCTATTTTCCTCTTTTCCTGCCTCCCTCTGTATCCATCAGATATCTTCACTGTTCCCACAGGTTAAAATTGAGTGCTGATGTTCCTTCACACAATGCAGTTAAAATTCAGTCTAGTAGAATGCTTTAAAGTAAGAGGTAAAGGAAAGCAAAGTATTTTTCCTCTTTGCCAGAAAAATCACAGTTTGCAATCTAAAATCTGTAGTGCGAGGGCTTAACTCAGACGCTTACCTCAGAGGCATTGACATAATCCCTGAAGCTGGGACCGGGAAGCACCTTTTTTTTTTTCTCCACTTTCTAAATATGTCAGTGTGCTGGAGAGATGGTATCACCTACACATGTAATGTGACATGGATTGTATAAAAAGGTCAAGCTGATTCTCAAGTGAGCGCTTCAGAATACGGATCCTTTGATTATGTTGCAATCAATTAAGCTGGCTGATGCTGATAATTTCTGAGACTCCTTCCTGCTCATCATTAACACGCTAAACGTTAAATCGCTTTCTTTTTTCCATCAGCTCCATCAATCAAAGCCTTTTTCACCTTTTTTTTTTTTTATTTAATCTTTCACTTCTCTTTTCACTCTTCCACCTTGTTATATTCGTTGCGGAGGAACTGGTTCAAAGGACAAATCCCTAAATTCCCACCAGTTAAATGTTTCCTCTCCACTCTGTTTGCACTTCTATTTTAAATGCAATTCAATGTGACAATTCATGAAACTCAGTCACCACCAGGTAATCAGGTTTTTAAACTCTATTAAAGATCTGGTGAAAAGGAAATTTGAAAGGTTAAAAGTTTTTAACCTTTTTTAAGATTAACAACAAATATGCAAGACAAAAGAAGCATTCATGATTTAAGAACATGTTCTGTTAAAAACATTTTGGAACATTGGATTTCCAATTGAAATTTGATTTGAATAAAAAAAAAATCAATTTCTTTCCATTTAGGAAAGAAAAGAAAAGAAGAAGTAGGGAATGTTGAAATTAAAAACATGCATGTTCACTGAGGAGAATAGTTGTAATAGTTACAGCTTTAGTTTTTTTTTTTTTTTTTTTAAACGACATGGCTGAAACAATAATAAATATGGACAAATTCTGCCACAGAACTACCAGCTACAGAGAGGGTTCAGCAAAAATTAAATACATACTATGTGATGTTGAACATCACCACTTGATTTTTGTCCCAAAGGTCACCCAAGGGAACATTTAGGCCGAGCTTGTGATCCGTCTCCCTGTAAGTCCATAGTGATATAACAATGATATATTGATGTTAAGGATCACGACAGCAGGTAAGTGAGCGAGGCAGCGACTAAGTAACTCATCCACTCTCTCTCTCACTCTGAAAGAAAACTGAAAATTTAACACAAAGGAAATTCAGTAGCACAAACATAGTGAGGAAAACAGATAAACTGTCAAGAACAAAGAGGAAGACAGAAACTTAAAAGGATAGGGATCAGGAGTGACACATTAGGACACAGTAGACGATCAGGATAGGAGGGAAACGACACCAGAACAGGAAATAACTAATTAAGGCCAAACAAAGAGCAAAAGTGTAAACAGAAAGTCTCAAAGGGCAAACTATGATGGCTGACAGGATTCTCCCTCCCTGCTTAAACATCACTGAGACTATAAAAGAATACAATCTGGCCTGACAAACATGTTTTCCCTGATGGTTATTAGATCAAATTTAGGTTTGAGAAATTTTTGGTGATAGAAGGGATCTGTAATAGTCTACATGTAACTGTCGGTATATATTTTCTTTAACATTCTACATTCTCTGAAGAATGAGCAGAGATCTTGCGTAGGCCTTCAGTCACTGTCTCAACATACCATTTTCAACTTGGCCATGACATTTGTAATGAAATTAACAATATAATTGATAGAATTGCTAATATTCAAGTATTTATCTCATATTCCTTTACCTTCCTCATTCTAAATCTTGTTTGTCAGCCTGCTAGCCGGATAGCTGAACAAAGAAACATGAGGCTCAGATGAGAAAAACAAACAATCACAAAGGCATTCACTCATCTGCACAACATCCAACATATACAATTCTCTTGTCAGTTGTCCTATCAGTATGGATGTTTGGAAACGGATGCATGCCGTGTGTGTTTGGTCTGAATCAAAAAGGCCATAGATATTGATATTTTCCATTTATCCCGGCAGAAGTGCTACAAAACACTGATGGTTTGGACCCCCACTTTTGTTTTGGTATGTTGTATTTATGTGGACCGATACACAATAGAAGACATTCTTGCTGCACTTGTTCGCTGAAAATATAGAGAAAATTACATTTCTGCTATTTCAGCTGCAAAGGAAAAAGATGACACTGACTGTAATTTATAGGATTTCCAAAGATGCTTCATCACTTTATCTGGAATATTATCCAGTCTTTTAAGCTGTTTGAAAGTATGGGCATTGACGATGTACGTTCCAACAACCTCAGTTCTATCAGAAAGCCAGACCAGACAATCCTGTCTAATGAATTCTGCTATTTGTGTTATCACAACTGGCAATAAGGTTTTATCACACGCTATGGAAGGGAACTCATTTACCTGGATCAGTTACCTGGATAATTTTGATGGGCCCCTATTCAAACACTGGTGCACGGACATGTCAGTGTCTCTTTATCGACTTTTAGAAAGGATTGGTGGAAAAATAAAGCCAGTGTTGAAGAGCCATCAGGACCAGGTCAGCAGAATTTGCTTTTGGTACACCATGGGTACACTCAGCATCAACATCTAAATATATCACATGGACATTTCAGCACATGACAATATACAGGCCTAATGATCATTAGGAGGTGATGCCAGTTCTAAAAAAAAAGTTGATTTATTACCCCGATTAGTTTATGGTCTCAGTTTCTACTCAGTATTGTTCTTCCTAAATAAATAAATAAATAAATAAATAAATAAAAATCAGATTCAGAATACAGATCAGAGCATCTCAGATCCAGTTCTCCCTTCTACTCAGCTCTACTTTCTCCTTCAAATACAGGTTATTCTGGCTTCAAAAATCAAGATGATGAAGACAAATGACAAACTGGGGTGAGCTGATCATTCCAGTAGCCTTTCGGCGCTGGTAGCCATTGAAAGGAGTAGAGTGGCACAGTCAGAACTACAAGATGAAGTCTTTCATCCTACACAGACTGTCCAACCACAGGCCAGATGATACAACTCGCCACCACTCTCAATCACTACCAGTTTTTATTGGATTTCATAAATTATGTTTTTCTTTTTATATTGTCCATTCCAGGTAGTATCAGCAGGTTTAGTTGCTAAGTTGAATTATCTTACATAGAGTTGCAGAAGCTCCACATTTCATGTTTTAAGGTGACCCTAAGACAAACTCTTGTGCTGTCTTGGGGGTCAAAAATGACTCAAGACCGTGTTAAACAGCACAGAAAACACCCCAAAATCATATTTTTTCATCTTGAAATTTGATGAATTTTCCTTCAGTCACCCAAACATTAGAAAAAATGAAACAACCCCTTTGTTCATATTTGAGATTGTCTGAGGGGTCATTTTTTGACCCGACAGTCATTTACACACCACAAAGAAAAACTCACATTCACGTATGCATACGCATAAACACACACACTCACGCACACACACACACACACACACACACAATGAGAAGTGCTACTTGGTCAGACTGAACTCAGACAAGACTATAGCTTTCTTGTGCATGTACAGCATCTCCCCTCCAATTACCCCACACATGACTCAAGTTCACAGACAAGCATTTCTTCAAATGTTCTGATTTTCCAACAAACATTTTAATTGCTTCCTAATATAGGATAAGATTGACCTTTTTCTTTACCGAATTTTTGTTGTGAAAAATTACAACATAAGATTAAAATAAAATAAAAAACTACTAATGGCGGATGATAAAGTACTGCAGATAGGGGAGAGAGCTGTAACATGAGCAACTGGGCAAATTGGCCGATCCCCCAGACATCTGTGACAGGACCATAACAATAATAATAATAATAAAAAAACAACAACAACAATAATAATAATAATAATAATAATAATAATAATAATAATAATGATAATAAAATAATAATTTGCCTGTACTTGTTATGACAGGTGTGTCAGGGCTGATGAAGGTAAACTGAAGGTGAAGGGGAAGTAAGGCAGAGGTAGAGAGTCCAGTCGGGCAAGGGCTTTAATCCAAATGGAGGCAGTAGGTCATACACAAGAAAGGCTGGCAGGATCAGGCAGACAAAATAGGCAAGGAGCAGGCAGAAGAAACCAACATCAAAAAACAATCTGGTCATGCACTGGGCGCAAACAACAGGGTACACAAGCGAGCTTGGCACAGAGGAGGTAACAAGGACAATCTGGCAGAGACATGGGGTTTAAATACACAGGAAACGACACAGGTGGAACAAATTAGGAATCAACTCATGGCGGGGAAAAAGAACATAGAGGGGAAGTAAAGAGCAACACAAGGTTTTCAAAATAAAACAGGAAGTGTTCAAGACAACAAAAACAGCATCTGACAAGGTGTGTTGCAATAAAATGGTGACATGCTTACGAATGGTGTCCACTGATTAAATGCAATCTTTCTGCAGTGTGAATAGGTAAAACCCCAGATACTCACAAAGTTTGTGGTAAAATACAGATTGTCAGTAGGTTTCTGTGCGGAGTTTGCATGTTCTCCCCATGCCTGCGTTGGTTTCCTCCAGTCGCTCTCTCCCACCAACCAAAGACGTATTTGGGTTAACTGACTCTAAATTACCCATACGTCTGAATGTTTGTGCGAGTGGTTGTTCGTCTTTGTCTCTGTGTGTTGGCCCTGTGATGGACTGGTGACCTGTCCAGGGCGTACCCCGCCCTCACCTAATGTAAACTGGGATTGGCTCCAGCACCCCTCATGACCTGGAAACGGATAAGTGGTAGAAGATGAGTGAGTTATTGAGTTCCTGCCAGGCTACAGAATCTCTGAGCATGAATCTAACATTGTTTGGACTTGCAGAGTCTCAGTGAAGACCACAATGGTCCTGTGTTTTTAGAGAGCAGCTGTGGTGGTGACCAGGCAGACTCTGAAGCCCGCAGTCTGATGAACCTGGAAAAATATCAAATGTTTGACAGTGATGCTTCATATTCCATGTTGCTTATTTATAGTGTTACCTGTGTTACACAATATTCAGTGTTCAGTCTCATTTTAGTGCAATATCTCAGTATTGTGTTTCTGTCTGTCATAATTTAGTTACATTCATTTACACCTGGTCTCCATGCTTGCTCTAATTTCAGAAAGATTCACAGGCTGAGATGATACTTGGAAGTGATGACACAGACACCCATGTCTAGCTCTTAATTAGATCTGAGCAGCAATGATGTGTCCCTCCTTGTGTTGTCAGTGACTCTGAAGTGGAAGAAAAATACTCTCAGTCAATACTTTCTGCTGCCACGATGACTTTAGGCTCCCATGTTACTGTTACGGTTTACTGTGTCATTGAGCCCAGTAAAAAAAAACAAACTCTGGTGCTACATTCAACCAGTGTTCTTCCTAGTTTGTAGTATCTCCTGCAAATAGGCAACGAGCTGCAGAGTGGAGAGAGTAATGCATGGGTCCAGTCGTAAGATGTGGTGGAGGTTATATCTCACACAGAGCTAAAAAAACACATTTGTTTGAACATGTTATTGTTTTAAAGTGAAATTGCATGACTGTGCACGGAGCCTCACACACAGTAACAGTTTCATTCTAACTATTACCTGTCACACAGAACATTGCCAGCTGAAGAGAGTTGCAGCACTGCATGCTGATTTGCTGAAACAAATAATGAAGTTGTAAGTACAGCACTGGACACTTAATGCTGGAGTGCCATGACACTGGATAACGGTTTTGTGGATTGAAGAATGGATAGGTATTCAGAACAATGCACAGTGGTTAGTTTGTTCTTAATCTCTGCATTTAGGTTGTTTTCCTTAATTGTGTTTTCTGTATTTTTCTTTTATCTTATTGAATTCATCTCCTTCATGTTGTGATATTGTTGTTTCCCTGACAGTTTTATGAGTGACATTTGTCATTCTTCTTGTCACTCTCTTCTGTCAGAAACCACACCAGACTGACAGCGTGTACTGATATGAATGCCATCAGTGTCTGTTTAAATCTTATTAGATGTAAATATTTGGTGTAGCACCAGTGAGAGGCAACAAAGGCGACACACACACACACACACACACACACACGTGTGCACACGTGTGTGTGTGTGTGATGGGCTACTACTTTATCCTTTGTATTTATACAGTTTAGTGTGTGTGACCTGGGAAATAAAATCCCCACACTGCAGAAACACAGACAAATGTGCCGCTGTGCCAATGAGATGAGAGATTATTTTTGGATTCATGGGTTTGTAACAACATTAATTCTTTTTCTATTGCTGTCCCCAAAGGTGTAGCAGTAGACAGTCTGTGTTGGTGTTTCTATGTTCTCTGTGTGTGTGCACTGAATCATAAGGGGCTGGCGCAGGGTTTCGCCACTGTTTCAGACTCCAATGTTTGCCAAATATGGATTGCATTAAAGGTCCCTATTAGCATAAGGCTCCCAGTGAAAGACCTCTGCTCTCCCACTGCATGCCAACTGGCTCGGCTTTCTGTGGAAGTGACAGACACAGTGCTGCTATTTGCATTAACCAAGAGTTCTTGAGGTCGGTATGTGGACATCGCAGAACTTTGAGTCACTCGTCATCTTTCCAATCAGTCAGTTTATCCAATATTTGAAATGTTGCATCATCTATTGGTCAGATTCACATGAACTTTGATTCTGATATTCATGACCCCCTAAGGATGAATTGTCATAATTTCTTATTTAGTGACAACATTTGTTTATATTCAAACAGCAGTTAATGACCAGACTGTCAAAACATTTGATATCCTTATCAGCTAGAGCTCTACTTTATGACATCTAATGTTATTTAAACCCTGTTGAGAAACCATCCAAGTAATCAAAATCATTTGTGGGTGGGAAGTGAACTGAAATCAGCACTGTTGCCAACAGAGGAACCTCAGAAACTTTTCAGAGTTTTTGAATGTATTTATTGAATGCCTGGAAACAAATCCAACAAACCCTATTGCTGCTTTCAAAATTTGCTAGCACTGTAGCAAGAGTGAAAGGTTGGATGACTTGCACATCTAATTCATCATTTTAAGACTGTTGACTCCACAGTGACACATTGGCTGCGTCATTTTTATTTATGAAAAGGGAATTTATAAAGCATTGTGAATGCGAAACATTACCTAGGTTCAAGTTCAAATTTATTTGTTTAGCAATTTTAAAAACAGTTGACCAAAGTGCTTTACCAAAGTGCTTTACAGGGACACGTCAATACACAACAAGCAGAAAACACATTTAAAACAATAAATAGCTCGATAAATAATTGATGTGGTGTGGCAGAATTTAACCCAGAGATAAAAAACAAAAAACAGAAAAAAGTCTGTTTTGAGCAAGGATGTGAAAATTTAAGAGTCTGAGCAGCTTATGGAAATGTAAGCATTGGACAGTTTTGGAGCTGCCACTGATTCTTGAGCCTAGATCCAGGAACATCTAAGATCATCTTAGAGGAGCTTTAGTTGGGATATAAATATGTAAAAGCTCAGATAAGTAAGTGGGTGCCAGTCCATTGAAAAATGTAAAAACAAGCAACAGAATCTTACAATTTATTGTAAAGCTGACAGGCAGCCAACTTGCACAACATAAGCCATTGAGGTTGACCTAATCCATTGTGATTGCATGATACATTGACTGCATGACTACAATATGCAGACAGTTGGTAGCTAGCAAGCATCTTAAAATGCTCTTTGTCATGTTTTTTTATGAACAAGACTGGGGGACAACTGCGATCAATTCCTGGAAGTCACCGCCTTTGGTCGAGAGTGTCCCAATTCAGACACTAGACACACCCAATTAGTCCACCATGTACAGACTCCCATATCTTTAAGTTGAACTCAATCACATCTCAGTCCACAGTCTCTAGTACTTGTAATGTTATGGTATTTATCTATTAAAATAACTAGCCAGCAACTTAATGTATTTTGATAAGTTGATATCAAGGCAAGATAATGTGTGTCAGGATGCTGCCGGTATGATGGCTTATTACAGAAAATATGATGGAGTGTACAATGGTGCATGGTGCACCAAAAAGTGCATATCAACATCACCAGCTTCTTACTTCCTTTTGTTATCAAGGATGTCTTCAGCCACACTATGGAGGTGCAGACCATATGCGGTTTAGCCGTACTCAAAGGCCAACACACAGAAACTGCACCTTCAATTGTAGAAATAGAGTTGAAGAAAGAAAATAGAATCTAAGCATTAGAGGATGCCTTGAGTTGTGGCTGAAAGCGTAGCTGGGTTGAATGTCTGTTCTGTTGGACATATGTGAGGCAGATTACGGTTAAACATGGCTGCCATGTGGACAGGCCTTTTAAGATTCACTGGGCCCCTCACATGGCTGTATATATTATTTTAATGAGGATACTTGGAAGTTTAACATGTCTCCCTAAAGTTAAATTTGATAATGTGCTGAACGTCAACTGGCTTGCCCTAAGCCTCCAGCTTGAAGGCAGCAGACTTTAACATTGGCAGAGCTGCTGTTGACAGACAGCAGTAATCACTGCTAAAGTAATCACTGAAGAGTTGGAAAGTAATGAGCTTTGTGACCAGGATGTGGTTGCTATTCTATTAAATTAATTATTGCCCACAATTCTGAAAAGAGAACTCATGTATTTCATAAAACAGCGGTTCTTCTTATTTTTCACAAACTCAAGCTCCAAAAAATTCTGTTAAGCCTCAGCTTTGAGGAGGAGATTATTCACATTTAATGCTTCCAGTAAGTGTATCTCCATTTTGTAAAATAGAAGTACAATATTTTACAGTATGCTACAGTACAAGAGGAACAGGATGGTATTCATCAAGTAGACCCCAGCTCATGCCAAAGGCCCACCTATCAACCGTTCATATACCTTGCCTGAAAATCAAAATATTATTTGATCTTGTGCAAATTGGCCAACTTCTGTTATGATAAAGCTGTAACAATAGATTGGTTTCTCAGAAAACAGTATAGCTGCCTGTTTGCTGTTGTTGTCTGGGCTACACTGCTCTACATTTCTACTAATACTGATATTACACTTTTTTAATGAAGTTTTGCTGTTGGTCACCAATGTTAGGGTGTATTAACAACTACTGATGAGGAGAGCTTCAGCCATCAATGCAGTTCCAATATGTGAGTTTACAATATGCCTTCTGAGCAGCTACTTATTGAGTGCAACCTGCTATGAAGATATTGCTCATTTTCAAAGACACCTACTCAAGTGTTGTTTCCAAGATGGAGAGTGAAGAGCAGACCCCTGGAAACCTAAACAATTCAATTTATGGAGAAATTGCAGTGGGATTGTTTAACTGAATTTTGTGGCTGGTCTTAAGAAAAGTTTGAAAGTCCAACAACTGTTTGAAATAGAGCTACAACTGTCTCCATCTATCTGTTTACCTGTCAGTTTTCATCAGGGAAGTAGGCAGCTGTTTTCAGAAGTTATAAACAAGTGATTTGAAGAAGCTGTTTGTCCTGACTAGCATTGAGAGGTTGCCATAGTGATTTTAATTCCTTAGATACTCCTAAGTGGGATGTGATTTGAGCTGAAACACCCATTTCACTTAAAGGTATAGCTTATTGAAATTCTGCTAAACATGGATTGGGTGTCACTTTGCATGAAAAAGGAGGAAGAAGTTTCCTCATAATTGTGGGAAATGACATGTAAAGAGAGAAATTGCCGCCCAGAGTTGGAAGTTGAAAGCACGAAACCTAAACTGTGATAATTAAAACACTAAAATAGATAGCTAAAAGCCAATAGAGAAGAAGTCTAGAAGAGTAAAAGAGCTGAATGTTTCGAGACCAGAGTAAAGTAAAGTGTTGATGATGTCTAATGTTAAAGGTGTTCTAAGCTCAAAGAGGAGAAGGTTAATGAGAAAATCTGAAACATCTCTCCATTCATTTCCACAGGGAAAACGTGACAAAAACTGAGTATTCTGAAAAACATTTGATATATTGCTAAAAAAATAGTCATGACGGATTGAGGTGCATGCTTTGACACTCCTATGGGAAACTGTGCTAAATTAGATGCAACCAAAAGTTCTTGACCTGACAGCAACATGCAGTGAGACTGCTGTCAGATATCCTACTGGAATAAAAATTGGGTCTTTGATTCTTCGCTTGATCCAAAAATGTTATTGTTTTTATTGAAAACAGTAGGCCGACCAGAGAAACAAGAGAACTGACATCACAGCTGAACTGATGAAGTGTGCAGCTACTGTGATACAGGAATGGTCCATTTTTCCTGTTTAAAGGGGAGAGAAATGGATATACTGTACACCCCAGCCTCATTCTGGTAAATTAAACAGTAGCTCTATTCTACATTGATGAATAATGTCTGGCGGCCACACGCGTGTTGGAACCCCCCAGCACCTCACTTTGTGTAAACCTCCTCCTTTTTTCTTTATCCTGCTTTCCAGAGCAGAGGGAGGATGTCCCTGTGTAAGCCTCATCCCTCCTCCTTTTCATCCTTTTTTCCAGAGCAGAGGGAGTCTGGGGTTACACTTAAACTGCTTCAGTAACCAGCTTTAATCACAGACTCAGCCATTCCTTTTATAGATTCAGGCCCTCTCCGTGCTACACAGCACTTTCTCTTCATTGCTTCTTCCTGTTTTTCCATTTTTGGCCTTTCTATAGGAGCTGATGGTTCAAATTAAGCTTGAACCTGAGTGCTGGAGAAAAGGGGCCACAGCTGGCTGTGTTTAATTAAACTTACAGGCATGTTGCTTGTACCGCTTTGTATTACTCTTTCTTCCACACATTACAGGCTCAGTGAGCATGACATGACTTATGGCCATGCTGTTTGGGGTGTGGGATGAGTTTTAATTAACCCTGAGAGGATGGGCAAGACTGATACTACTGTTTCATTTTGCATGTTGGCCAAGCAGGGTAGGCCCGTTAGGGTCAGTCGGTGAGCAGAGCCCATTTTGCTTCCAGCTGCTTCTCTTCTAACACAGCAGTGATGACCAGAGCTTCACAAATGCAGCTGGGACCCTGACACAGACACAATTGCACAACACAACACACTGATAGGGGTCAGATTAAGCCCTGTTAGTTAGAGCAATAAACAGATTCTCTGTCTCAATAGTTTGATTAATTTTACTGCACAGTTTCAACTTGGAAACTAAAACAAAGAGAAAAGTATAAAAAACTGTTTATTTGCAGCTGAAGTCAAATTGGAAAGTAGACCTCCCTTCTACCAAAATTAAGTATGTAGGTTTCATTCAATGTGGCTAGACCCACTTTGTTTGGGCTAAGGACACGCTGCACAGAGTGATGTCAAATGCAGCCACAGAGCACACACACAGACACCACAGAGGAAGATGAGCCACCATGCAAACTATTCAAAGATGTGCTTTAAAAGTTCTGTGAAGAAAACTTTTTTTTTCCAAATACAGAAATGTGAATTTTTTTTTTTTTTCTAATTTTACATTGCACGTGGAGTATCCTTTAGCTTTATAACAGCGTGCAGAGCTGCTCCGCTGTCTCAGCCAATTGAAAGCAGGATTGTTAAAGACCTTTGTAGAAACCGATGGAGACTGGCAGAGGTCATCATTGAGTCTACCACAATATTAATAGACAGCCCCGTGAAAAATATTAAGCGATTAAACAAATTGCTATCATGGAACTATCAAGCTATCATGATCTATCATGATCAGGATCAAGTTGGACTCAAAATGCAGAGTCAAGGGTGCAGATAGGTCCAAGCTGTTTATTCAGTCCAAGGTCAAAAACCACAAAAACCCACAGGCAAAAACTCAGAATCAGAAACAAGGGTCATACACTCGAGAAAATTGCTGGACCGCTGACAATAATGACAAGACATTCTGGCACAGCCAAGAGGGAGAACAGAGCTTATATGCTAGTAAGGGGAGGTCAATGAGACACAGATGCAACACAGATGCAACACATTAGGCCGGGGCCAGGTAATCAAATTAAAAGAGGAAGGGAAGCTTGACATGAAGTGGGGAGTGAAAGATCCATTTCAGGAACAGCAAGTAGGACAAACTCTACATTGAGCGGAACAAGCAGAGCCCAGACCAATAACGGGTCCTGGTAGGAAATATATACTCTCTCTAATAAAGTAATTCCTTCAACCTATTTGTTAAAGTATGCTTTGTTTGTTTTGTTTTGTTTGTTTTGGCATAATGTTAAGTATGATTTGGGACAATTTTGAGTATGGGATCAAAATCTAAACCAAGGTGTCACATTTTAATAACCAGGCTACAGTTGAACCATGAGATAAGGGCCTACTGTCAAATACCACTAAACTTTTCTCCGAACAGTTTAGTTTCAAAAATAAAAGAAATACTATTTCATCAGGCACGATCGTTGTGCTGTCAGGCTTTTCAATCTACCCCTCTACCGCCACTTTGACAAAGCTTATCTGATAACTACATTCATGGGTGTATTTTTTTTTTCTTTCATTTTTTAATTGACATTTGGGATTGAGCAGATATTTCTCAACAAATATATTCAGTTTTTTTTATGTATTGTATATATTTTTTTCCCACTTATTTCAAAATTGAGAAAAAAACTAAGACCACAGAAAAGAGCCATGTGCTGTGAGTAAAGTCTTTCCAACCAAGATCCCCCGTTTCTGTTAGTTAGTGCTTCTATAGTGTGCCCATTCGTCAAGATACTCACTCCCTGTGCCTGATTGGTTTAAAGATGCTACTGTAGGGATAACTTCTACCATGCTGCAGCTCTCCCAGATAACTGCCCAGCTTGAGCAGTCTTTCACACACATCAGACTATATACTGTATCATCATAGGCAACTCTTTCTTCTAACAGTTCCTTAAAACTGCACAGCAGACCGAAGCCGTTGAGGGAAGGCTGTTATGAGTGCATTACTCAGCTTGTTAGAGGGTGCTACACATGAACTCTGCTGAATTATTGTCAGTCTGTCACTGAGGGAGGAAAGCAACTAAGATTTCCTGAAAACGCGAATTTGATTCTTGGTGACTGGTTCAGTTTAGGTCAGAGTATGTTTGTGATTCCCTTTGGTCTGAGACATCAGAGAGACAGATAACAACAATTTCTCCAGATCAGGGGGCACATATTGCATCTTAGTCTTTTGAAACCAGAAGGAACCATATATGTTTTTCATTTAAAGTGTCATCGTATAATGAAGAAAACTGATACTAAAGACCATAAACTCATTTGGAAAATAATTATTGAAATAAAGTAAGAGCATATTTCTACAGCAATTGGGGTCATTGGATAGAATGCATGTTTACGGTGACAGAAATTCAGGACCACCCCCAGCCCAAACCAACTCCTGCTCATCTCCCATCTCATCAATGCACTCTTAAATGGAGCATCAATACAAATTTACTGAACTAACAGGTATAATTCTAGATGCTTACCTGATGCATTACATACCTCAGCACCAGCTAACAATCACCAATCTCTTTTCAGCCTGTCTGCCAACAATAAATGTGAAGACAGCGCCACAAAATCAATGATAAAATCTGATGATGCCTGAGGATGCTAGCACCCTTCCAGCACCCAAACAATAAAATACAAGAACAAATATAAAAATGAACACAAAGCAGTGAATAAAATCACTGGTATGGAAAGAAGAAAAGAGAGCTAAAGTCCTTAAAGGAGTAGATATAATGCTGTAGCTGCTAAATATGCAGCAAATAATTATGAAGATTTTCATAGTAAAGTTTCCAGTTACTTAATGAAGCACAGTACATCACCAGGCTCAAATTCCTGCTTTCTACCTATAGTCAATGATCAGCAACATGAAGGTATCAGTAAAACCAAAAGTCTTGTACATAGAGCAAAGAGTGAAAACTAAACATTTTTATCCTGATTTTGACTTTAAGAATTTTAAATGCAAGATGCTGATATTTTTAGATATATTTTAGATATTTTATTTTTTTATGTGACATGCAAGCACAAGTTCACAGATGAGCTCCACACAAAACAAATACAAATACAAAATTAAAAAATTGACTGAAAATACAAAGCTTTGCAATGTGAATAAATGAGAAGCAGAATTCAAATCTATTTTGGAGATATTATCAAAGACCCTAAAGACAAATAAAATGAAATGTTTTTTTTTTCTTTCTCAAATCAGCAAATCAAATCAAGAGAGGCTTATCACAGATTTACCAATTAAATATATGAGTTACAGAAGCAGCGGGGCTTAAACAAATTGATTGGAAGTTTCTTCTTATGTTGTTGAGGCCAGTTCAAGCAAAATCCTGTTAAATTAGAGGCAGCCCCCTGCAAACATGCTTTTTACTGATAAAACTGAATATCTATTCAAAGGCTTGGCAGGTTGAGATTTAAAAGCAGAGAGATACAGCCAATAGTGCAGTGCTAACAGTTAAACTAATGGAGTAGACTTGTGCATGCATGGACCAAGGTTATATGATCTTTGGTCCTATGGTGACAAGTTAAGTGTGATCAAATGATCACACAAACATCCAGCTCAGTAGCATGACTACTACTATGAATGTGGTGGATTGAAATTAGTTTGTGACAACTGGTGGTCAATTGAATGGAAATTGACATTGATTAGTACTGGACCATTGAAGGGAGAGAGTGAAGGGGGAATTTAACTGGAATGCAAACTGTCACTTTACCAGCTGATCTTTGTACTCTCACCTACTGGAAAGAATCAGGATGTAAATAGGTTTCCTCTGTGGTGTGGCTGGGCCTGGCAGATAGGATGATGAACGCAGGCATCTCAATGCTCCTTCACATCAAAAGGATCCAGTTAAGTTTTGAGCAAGATTTGTTTTGGACATCTTCTGCTGGAGAAACACCTCACTGTATACTAGCATTCACCAGGGAGCCTACATATCCCATCTTGATCATCTTGGGAGTGCCCAGGAGGAGCTGTGAAGCATCATTCGAGTGAAGGATTGATAGATCGATGGAGTATGTGTGTTGACTGAGTTGATTTACTTGCTTTTGTTGAGCAAATGAAGCCCAGCTAAGCTAGCTTTGGTCTACAGCAGTGAGTATACTGTCCAAGTATAACAGAGTGAATGAAGTAAATATGAGGCTGCTGGCAGCTACTAGAATCTTTAATGTGGAAGCTTTCATTCATGGAAACTATATATATATATATATATATATATATTCAAACCTGGGACAGCATTCTACAACATTCTACCATGAGGGTATATGGAGACTAACTCTCAATGTCTGATTGCTGTATTTAAAATAAAAGCTACAGTCTTAAAATAATCAATCAAAATAATCAACGTCAGTGAATGCTGTATGCTGTATATAGAAGCACATGTAAAGACCTGTAACATCAACCTCTTCAGGGACTACATGTGGAAAGTAGCAATCTTGCTATAACTGGGTACATCTTTACATGTTTTTGACTGTGCAGTGTCTGCTTGAACTGTCTTTGCACGAAACAGTCTTACCTGTGGAATTCACAAAAGCAATAGTTTTTTGTTGAGGAACAGGTGAACATTCCACTTTACTGGCCACTGGCCATTGACCCATTGTCTCTGAAGGGACCTAACATCTGATAAAGGCCGCCCTCTTTTCTTCTTTGACAGATCCTTGCCTTGCATGCATAGTGCTTGTGCAACAGATGAAAGAAGACAAATCTTACTGTTTCTTTCTTGTAACTCTTGTAACTCAGGAGGTAAAAGCTGAGACCTTTGATGGATCCATCTGGAGGCTACCTTTGGCCACGATGTACCCCAGAAATGACAGACGGGATATGGAAATTGCACTTCTATGCCTTGACATACAGGGAGTTCTCATGGAGGCGGTGGAGGACAGACCATGTCACGGACATGCTCATCTCAGGCCATGGAGAATATGAGGATATCATTGAGATAAACAATAACTTAAATGTTGAGCATGTCCTGGAGTACATCGTTGACCAGGGCTTGGAAGACGACAGGGGCATTGGACAGTCCAAAGGGCATCACCAAGTCTTCATAGTGCCCAGATGGTGTGTAGCAGGACATCTTCCATTGGCATTCGATCTCCAGTAGTAGAGATGAGAGGCAACAGATACTGTTTTTTTACTGTGATGCCATTCACGCCCTTTTAGTAGATGCAAGGTCTAGAATCTTATCTTTCTTCTCACCAAAAACAATCCTGCAGGTAAGGAAGACAGACGGATAACACCTGCAACTAGGGAGTCACTGACGTATGTCCCCATGGCCTTCCTTTCCAGGGGGGGACAGGGAGTACAGGCGACCCTTGGGTGGAGAAGTGCAAGGCAGGAGGTCAATGACTGAGGAATAACAGGGCTTGGACCAGATGTCTATGATGGGTTTTTGATGGGCTCATTAGTATTCCCCTGACTACTGGACAGGTGAATGTGAAATTGCCAGCCCCCCCGACAGTACATGCAGAGGTTGTTTCATCTGTAGCGCGCTTGTTCCTTTGAAGAAAAGGATGCTCGGCCTGACTGCATAAGTTCAGGTTCCCCTGGCTGGTGTCTTAGCATAGGAGTTGAGCTTCTGACACTCCCTCTGGAGTGGACTGTTGGATGACGATGAAAGGACCCCTCTCTCCCCATCTCTCCAGTCGACAAGCCTGGATATGGAGGTTGATCTGGGTGGCCAGCTCGATGACTCTTTCCAGTGTCGAAGAGACATCATGGGAAACCAGCTGGTGAGACCATAGAGGATGAAGTTCACTTGGGCAGCAGAATTACACCTGCATAGGCTGGCTTTGGTGCAGAAATCTATTAAATAATGAAATCTCCCTGCCACAACCCCAGGAGCTCCCAAGCAGTCTCTGGTTTGGAAGACCCCATGCCAAAAACCTTGCGTAGCTCTTCGGCAAACATTTGAAAAGAGGAGTGTGCTGGAGACTGTTGCCCAGAGGCGAGCTCTGCCTGTGAGGTGGTTGATACTAATGGCTATCTTTGCCTGCTCAGAAGATCTAGGCTGTTAAAATACTGGCTTCAGCTGGACAGACCATTGTGACTGATGAGGTGGCGAGGCAGGAGGTCATTGAGTGCGTGCTGAGTGTAACAGTGATCATTGAGGATAAAAACATTTAAGTCAGTTGCTCTGATGGAGAAAGAGCGGTGACTTCAAAAGCACATTTAGTTATATCTTTCTTTAAAAGTTAAGGTGAGATTTTGCCTCCCATTTCATACAAAAGCTATTTAGAAGGATGCAGAATTATCCAGTGACTTCATTTAACAAGGCATTGGGTTGCTGACCGTTAGATTATGATGAGATGTAAAGGCAGGGACAATCAAGCACTCTGGACCTTTAGAATAAAATAATTGGATTTTTTTTTTTTTTTTTTTAATCTGCCTTAAGAGTTCTACGAATGCTCTGTGTATTGTGCTTCTGACATGTCAGACTCAAGCTTCACTTCAAATGCATCAACGATAAACATGGATGAGGTTGCAGCAAGATATTAAGATTGAGGATCCAGGATCCACAAAGCACTGTCTCCTAAACAGGTTGTAACAAAGATTGATTCTTGAATTTCTTCATACTTTTATTTTTACTCTGACTCTAGAGAAATACTGTTTATGCCTGCATTGTCTTGTCGTGTTTCTGTTATTTATTAGTTAATTGAAGCTGTGCTGAGAGTCTACTCTGGTGATGAAGTACTATATCAGTGCCAAACAGCAAAACCCCTTACAGATGCCACAAGAAGAGAAATGGTGAACATACTGGTGGCTCACACGACTGATATTCATGGGTATGTGTGTTTAATATTAATTTTTTTTTATTTTATTTGTGCTGCTTAAAAGCTTGGCAATTACATGAACTGGGCTCACTAAAGTCTTCTCAGGCATCTCCCCACCAAAACAATCAGAAAACAATATGTTCTTGGGATAGTGACACTGCCCCCTCCTCACCTCAAGGATCCATACACCATTATGTAATACTCATCATTGGTTGCATGACACTTACATGTCATACTTCACACAAAGATTTGTCCTTGACATCATATGAATTGTCTGAGATTTCAATTGAGCTGAATATGACAGCACATTTACTGCTTTTCATTTCAGGAACATTTCTGTGACACTGCAAGCAGCACAGGGTGCAATTCTTGGTGTCTGAAAACAGTCCAAAGGAAGATTCATCGAGATTCTGCACGGCCATCAAACAGCTCTACCGACTCATCTCCAGGAGGCCCAAATGTCCAAGCAACTGTTCTTTTGAAAGGCAGCTTGATGATACATGTATGCTCGCCAAGAGACCACGTCTTTTCTCAACCGTACAACAGACAATACTTTGCTTTACACTGAAGACGAGAGACCTTTAAGCACTGTCAGAAGTGTGTCAATGATCCAGGCAAAAGTGGGGATATCCTCTCAGCCTCCCCAAGATTCTTGGTTACAAAAGGATTGGTACGTTTGGAATGAGATTTTTAGAATAACTTTTAAAGCATTTTCTGTCACATTATTTTAACATGTTCCTTTTTAAAAGGTGGATCAAACCTTGTACTCTTTTTTGCAGCAGAGTTATCCTCCAGCAGGCTCAGAAATGGCATGTGTGCTTCAAGCCAAATGTCATATAGGCAGCAAAGTGGCTCACTTCAACACCAGGACTGCGTTGTGTAGAATGTGGTCAACAATGAAATGCTTGAAATGATCATGTCAAAAGATGTTTTTCAACTATTTGGATTATTTGCAATACAATGGAAGAAGACATACCAATGTTTTGTGAGATAAATGATACACTTTTGTTTGAAGATTACATTTTATAAGCTATTCACTGAGAGTATTGATGACCCCCATCATGCATCCAGGGGGCTATGAAGTGAAGAAAGAAGTTTAATAGAAATGTATAAGCTTAAATTTCCTAAACCATTTGATGTTCAAAGCTGGCAGAGCTCCAGCATTGCTCTGAGGAGAGAGGAGAGCCTTCCAGAAGGATCAGCCCTGTCTTTGAGAAGGATGAGGCCCTGGATTTGCCACCCCTAATTTATGAGAATTGGCAGTAAACCAAAATGCTGTATTTGTGAAGATATCAACTAATTTGTAGCATTCCCCAATTTCAGCGTGTCTTATCTGCCGCATTTTGTTTATTTGCGATTAAACACCATGATAAAGACATAACATACATTAACAATACATCAGTGGCACAGAGCATGACCAAAATATTGAAATTACAGATAACTTTTGTTTAATGTCATGGTATAACAACATTAATTACAACATATCTTTGGCAGCTCGAATATTACATTGTCAAATGCATTTAATCAATTAATTAATAAATGAAAATGTGATATTGGTCTCCTAAGTGACTGTCATTACAGGGTTTACAGATCTTCTGGTTCCCATGCATATATTGGCATCTTCCAGTGATCTGTCTTCGTCAAATTTCAAATTCTCTGCCTCGACTTCTGATGCTGATGCAACAGGATGTTTTCCAGCTTAAATTCTTGTTTAAAAACCATATAAATACCACATGACGTTAGACCTCTGAGTTCACTTTGCCATTTTTGAAGCCCTGAACATTGACCTCATGACTGAATCCCTCTAAGACATTTCTAAGAGTGCAGTCTTCATAAATTGCTAATACACTGAAAATTTCAAGTATTTTAGCCACCTTATCAAGAAAAACTCCCATTTCCGTAAAGACCTCATTACTGAGCACTATTAAGAGAAATTATATAATCAGTCCAGTTGTTTTCAATTCAATGAAGGCAACATTACATTTAATCTCTATTTACTTTGTTTGACTAAGCCAAGTCAACACCGTGGTAATGTTGATTAGGAGGAGAGAGGGATAATATATATATATATATATATATATATATATATATATATATATTGTTTCTGGGGGATTGAGGATTGGGAGGCACGGTGGTACATGGGTGTTGTCAACTCAAAGGGTTTACACCCCTGGCCTGGAGCCCTTCTGTGTGTCGTTTTTAATGGGCTCCCAGATAATACAGTTTACTTCGAGAGTCCAAACAAGAGCAGACAAGGTTAATTGGTGATGTGACTTTGTGATAGACTGCCCTCCACAGGGTACGCCACAGCGGCCCAGTGTGAGCTGGGATTGGCTTGACAACTCTCCACACAATAACAGTTTACATAATTCATAAATAAAGACTTATAAATTAACAAGTGTTGATAGTGATTATAGTGTTTATAGAGTTACATAACTCTTATGCGGTGATTCCCAGGACTTATTAGGGTTTGGATCTGTCTGTATTTGTATGATTTCATTTTTATGTATAATCATTGGGGTTGAGGCTTTGCTACATCTGATATCTCCTCCTTATATATACTTTTTTCTTCTTTTTTTAACTATGTTTAATTGAAGCTGAAATGTGTTGTTCCAATAAAAGTCTCATCTTCATTGAAAGAAATTGCTGCTGGAGTTTTAACTTCCAAGCAGCTGTGCCTGAAACCTTCCTTGGATTCTTCACTCTACCACTTCTCCAACTGATCCCTCAGCCTCTGTTCAACAGTTCTTCTCTGTCAGTTAATGTTACACTTTGTCATAAGCCAAAGATAAGACAATATATGCCATTTTTTCTTTGCTTAACTTGCAAGACACATATACACTGATATTATACAAACTGAACAATTCATTGTACGTTATCTGACAGGGTTTGAATTCTGTATCTTCTAACAGCATCCGCTGTAGCCTTTAATTCACTTTTTAAAATAGATGGATAGATATAGACCATTTTATTGCAGATACACATTTTAACTTTGAGACTGTGCTTAAGGAATCTTAGATGTATAATAACCAAACCCTTGCATTTGACTTGCATACGATGTAATCTGTATGTCGATCATCAAAAATCAAATCAAAATCAAGTGTATTTTTCCAGAAAAATTAGGTTTCCATTTAGGAAACATCACACAGCAGATCTGCATATAGAGCTCCTTTAAAAGCAACCATTAAAATTCATATTAACATCAATGTATTTAAACCAATGAACAACCAATTTATTTCACTTTTTTCTTGAAGTTACTAATATCAGCTTTTCCGCAAACCTTATGCATTGACTTTAGCTTTATTACTTTATCACATGTATTTGTATGTTGCTTTCTGACAGATTTCTTTAGCTGTTGACATAATTATTGCATTACTATAAACCAGTGCTATTTGGATGTAACTATTTATTACGGTGTTATCAAATTTAATAGGCAGACAGTTGTTTGAAAGTAAACAGCCCACTAAATCAATGATAAATAATGTCAACAGTAACGGTAATGCAATTTCACCCCGTGAACTTTTTGTTCATTACTACACAAAGCAAAATTTGTACCAGAGAGGGTTTGATGTCAGTTAAGCCAAAGCTTAATGTCTTGGGATTGTGGAAGCCGGAGAACCTGGAGGGAACCCAATCAGCCACAGGAAAATCATGCAAACTGGACACGGCAAGGCCTCCGGCTCCAGGCCTGCTATCAGCAGACCACTGGACCAATATTCAAAAATATGCTTTAATAAAAAAATTATCATATACAGACCTGTTTTAACCAGAACTAAGAGACACAACCTCATCACTCCTGTTTCGTCCTTGTTGCATTGGCTCAGAGACTGTTTCAGAATAGATTTGAAGATGTTTTTGATTACTTTTAAATATGTCAGAGGCATCTGTCCCATTTATATTTAAATGAATTGTTATCCTGCATAGTGGTTAGCACTTTTGCCCCACAACAAGATGGTTACAGGTTCAGTTCCCGGCCTGGGGCCTTTCTGTAGGGAGTTTGCATCTTCTCCTCATGCTTACATGGGTTTGCTCTGGGTACTCCGGTTTCCTCCCACCGACCAGAGAATCATGTTTGCGTTAATTGGTGACTCTAATTTGTCTGTAGGTCTGAGTGTGAGTGAGTGGGTTATTGTCTCTGTCCAGCTCTGTATGTTGGCCCTGTGATGGACTGGCCCAGTGTGTACAGACTGTACTCAGGGTGTCCATGCCCTCGCCCTGTGTGAGCTGGGATTGGTGCCAACACCCCTTACAACCCAGAAATGGTAAAGCAGCAGAACCTGAATGAATGTTATCCCAAATTTCATTATGCGTATGTGCACACAAAAATCTATTATTTTTTCTCTCTGTTTTGTCTTGATCTATAAACATCAAACAGAAATTAGCGCAGTCAAGCTAGCACTTGCAACTGATGTTTATGATGTTTTGAACGTACTTCAAAATACCAATAAATATAATGTATGATTTACCAGACTGATAACTCACAAATAAATAAACCAACATAAGAATAAACATCATAAAAAATCGATATACCCTTGATAAATTAATGCTGCATTTTAGTTTAAATATTTTAGGCTGAATGTATTTCAGTCAGCAACTTCTGACACTTCCTGTGGATTGGTTCATTTGAATGTAGAATATATAAATGACCACAACGAGGAGACACCAAGCCCAAATAGAATAGAGTACAATGACAAAAGTAAAAGGAAACAACGTTAGAAAACTAAAGTGTGTAAAAATAAAAACAAATTTAAGGTGGTTGTCAAACAGGCAACCCCGACAAAATTTATTAATTTGAATGAACGTGTTGTTGTGTTTGGAGATTAAATTTTGAGGTGATCTTACAATGAAGAGCACCAGTAAAGCTCCAGGGCCGTATATATTTTAGTCAGGCATATCTCTTAAATATGCTCAGATGATGATATAAATAGGGCATGTTGAGGTTTTAAAGCGAGGAGGTGCTCTTGGAAAAAAGCTTCTGAATATATAGAGGGATGTCCTGGCTCTAATAGGGTTCAGTAGCTTAATTGACCATCTGGGAACCACAGACCAGAATAGCCTGGACTGGTATTGCTATATTTGCAAGGATGGCAAAGCAAGATGACACACACAGGAGACATAGGAGGAGCGTAAGAACATGATGAGGGTTGATAAGTTCAAGTGAATGGGTCACTCTGAAAACACAAATAAGTCACTTGTACAACATTGGGTGACCGTGAGTAGTTCGGTGATTAGCGGATTGACATACTTTGACATTGAACTGAATACCAGACCAGAATGCTGAAGTCTGGACCATCTGTGAAGGTTTGACTGAGCACAAAGGAACATCCACCAGAGGAATACTGCAGTAGGCTCTTCACTTACCACAACCAAGACCTGATGTGATCCTCCATAAGGGAGCAGGAAAAGCAAGGAAGGAATGAATGGGGTAAAGTTTCAGGTGAATTGACAACTGTTCAATAACACTGACATGCACCTCGAATTAATTAAAGAGTCTTATATAAGATGTAATAACACAGCATGCACATGGATTTTGCAACCTCAGTAGAATATGGCATGACAATGTGGGATTTGAGGGAGCTATTGAGGTTATCTTGAGAATACTGCTGTTTCATTTGATTAAGATGCAGGCCATCACTCGTGGCCTCTGACTCACTCTTCTCACTTGGCTTAGAACACACCATCAGAGTGGGATTTATCTCCACCAAGTCGCTTTATTTTATTTATTTATTAGCTCCAGTGGCCTTCTAATGCATATTATGTACACTCATCTCCGAGGTAGCTTTTTAATCTTTCCTTGGGAAAAGCTTGAATTGCTTTGACCCTTCTTTGTCAATGATGAAGTATTCTCTCAATCCATTTCTGTAAGCTTTACCGGGAACTATGGTAACAACAATAAAAAATGACTTCATTAATCAAAGATATCTCCCATCTAAACAGTGTTTGGCAGCAGAAAACAAAGTATCTCCTCTGCGCTGCACCATATTTAGCTGCTTGCATGCGGCAGGCAATTTAAAACAGACAACAGGTCCCATGGGGGAAGCACTCATATACACTACAGGCCAACAGTTTGGACACACTTTTCTATTCATTTGAATGAAAAGGTGTGTCCAAACATTTGGCCTGTACTGTAGATATATATGTACCTCTATTTCTGTTCCATAATGGGATGCCTTTAACAATGGCACAACATAGTAAAAAAGGGGGACTGAAAAATATATGCAAGCATCAGCATCAATGTTAGGCCACAATGTGATTGATTTATCTGTCCATCCAAGTTGGCTCTGCCACAGAGAAATCCCCAGGATAGACAGGCAGCCAGAGGCACTTCATCCCTAGAGAGAAACACTGCCAACAATGGCCTCTGTATTTTGCATGCACATCAAACAGCAGACACTCCAACTTAAGAGAGAAACGTTCTTGTACTGAGGAGTATTCCTGACGTAGGTCAAAAAAATGCTTGTGTGTCTTGTTGCTATTGTATTTTCATATTCTTACTCAGAACTACATGTGGTCTGGCTGGACAGCTTTAGAAACACCAACCAAGCCCAGTTCTCAGCTGTGTGATTGGAGCAGTGACTTGCCAGCTGTCTGGAGGAGAGAAAGGAGATGGAGCTTGATCATTCCTTACTGTGCAAATGTATTGTCCTAATGCTGAATGATTATTACATCTAACTATGGTGGTGGATTTTTTTCTGTGCCTTCGGTTGGAATCAAAAGTTAACTGACTGACATCACCCACTGGTTTGTGAACCATGTGGTTTTGAAGCCTTGACTTTGTAATTTGGCTAAAGTCCTTGTGGTTTGGATCTGACCTACTCTCTACTCAGATTCTCAGGGAGGTCTCCACGTGGTGGTGCAGAATGTCAGTCACAGGTAGCCACCACCTAATGCATATCCTGCTTTACTGAGAAAATAATCAACTAATAAATAGGGGCCTCTCCACACAGACTGCAATACAAACTGACCTCTCCCACTAATAACCATTAGATAGGCTGCAGCTTTGAGGCTCTTCAGCATTGGCTTCACTTTTCAGACCCTGAATTGACCAACTTTTTATTCTATCCACGGTGTGAAAGTATCTGTCCTCCTGTCAAAATCCAAAGGTCAACTGTTCAGGCAAAGTATTATGACCCATAGGAATGTTGGATCAGTAGGTGATTACTGCAGTGCAAGCTTAAGAAATATCATCACTGCCTTCACTTTTCACGTTCAGAATTTATATATATTTTTTATGCTCGATTTTCCCATCAACTTCAATTCAGTTACGTCTCATTTTACAACCAGCGTAGTTGTCACTGCTGGTAATAAGATGGAAGGTGGTCGTGCACCATGATCACCACGTGATTGCAGAAATTTTAATTCAAACCACAAACACATAAAATTTCCTATAAAACATTGCAATCTTGCAAGAAAGCACAAAATATTTTACTGTTCTTCCGCACCCCCCAAATACACTGGCACAGCTCAGTAACAGGGAACAATTTGTTTTATATGCGCTCATAAGTCTGAAGCTTCCTGTTTTCACAGCTGAATAGAGTGGCATGGCAGGCTGTAATGTGTCAGAGGCAGCCATGTCATTCAAGAACAAACAAACACGAGTAATGAAAGCCAAAATGACAGCAAAGCAGCAACTTTATCCTGGAGCTAAAAGGGAAAATGACACTAGTGCTGGTGCCCTCATGCTGTGACACATGTTGTGTCACTGGCTGTGAAATTACTTCATCCCTCTGTTTTGCCTGAGGAAGACAGGCGACCCGAGTGGAGGACTGAACTCCTTTGAAGACTGAGAACTGTGATTTACTGCTGAACTTTAAAAGCACTGCTGCTTTTCTAGGCAGTGGGCACTGGTCATAATAAGGAGGATATGGGGGAGCACTGGAGGGAGGATATGGTGGCGCAGAGGCCACTGTCTGGGCACTGGCCCCTCTCTGCTCCCTGTTATTTGAGACAGTAGGAATGCTGTTAAATAGCCTTTCTTATTTCAGCTAAACCCCTCTGCTCTGGAATAGGTGCGCTCCCAATAAACACGAGAGGTAAAAAGCTGTCTCTCTCATGTTTCACTGCCTGGCTGAGTTGATGAACCAGGAAACCCAGAAAATTGCGTGTATTGACTCAGATAATAGACTTCATGGAACATGTAACAAACATGTTTTGATGTTATTTTCTTAAAAATATTTAGTTTAAAAAAGTGCAATATTGAGTGTAATGGCAATTAATTCTCAAAAAAACTTTATTCATTCATCTTCTACTGCTTATCTGCTTCCATATCGCAGGGGGGTGCTGGAGCCAATCCTCACACTGGGGCGAGGGTGGGGTACACCCTGGACAGGTCACCAGTCCATCGCAGGGCCAACACACAGAGATAGACAGAAACCAACAACCACAAATACTCACACCTAAGGACAATTTATAGTTACCAGTTAACCTAAACATGGTGTCTTTGGATGGTAGGAGGAAACTGGAGCACCCACACAGGCCCGGAGAGACCATGCAAACGCCCCACAGAAAGGCTCCAGGCCGGGAACCAAACATGAGACCTTCTTATTGTGGGGCAGCAGTGCTAACCAGGATGGCACAGTGCTGCCCAAACAAACTTTCATACAACACAAACTCAGGAGGCCACTGAGGCAACTTGGTTGTGGTTAATGCAGATAAAAAGCATCAAGAGTACAAACAAAGCTATTGCAGTCTTTAATTTGTTTCTCCAAAAAAATGGGAAAATAATTGTACAAAGGGATCGTGTCTTCTGCTGCCCCTGTTCAGTGCTCTCGAGTTTTTTGGTATGGTTTCCTCCCACTGGTATTTTGCAACCAGAAGAAACTTTATTTGGAGGAGAAGGTGGATCTGACTGGACTGGCAACCTGTCCAGGGTCTACCCTGCCCTTGCCCGGAACATGAGCTGGGATTGGCTCCAGCAACCCCCCATGACCTGGAAACAGAAAAGTGGTAGAAGATGGATGGATTGATACATGGTGGATCTGACTTGCTTTGTACTCTGCACCTTAGTCCAGCGGCTCTTTATCCTCCAAAAAAATAACGTGTTGGATTGAAGTAAACTTGAAACTAGTGACTAGGACTATAAACTCATTAGGAAATGGATTGCAAAGCTACTTAATCAAGTGAGAAGTAGAACCATTTATACATATACTTCAATGCAGTCCAACTTTTCTTCACTTCCACTTTCAAATACTGTTTATGGTAAGAACTTGTAGGCCTCCCAGGTGCATGCTGTCATAATGCAGACTATGTATTTAAAAAATCTCCCATGTCCAGTGTGACACTGAAAGTGACTATCCTGAATAAATTAATAACATTTTATATTAATCAAAGACTGTTATTACAAGCAGTCTCCCAAAGTAATCCAAACTCAGTAGAAATTTTGAAAGTCATAGAAATGTTAACAAAACAACAAATTTGATAGATAGCTGACCAAGGTGATGACCAATTGTGATTTTTTTTTTTTTTTTTTTTTAATTGTCTGACAAGGTAAAAATTGTATTTAATGACTATGCATGATATATTTATAACATTTGCTTTGGTTGTCATAAAACATATGTTTATATTTTATATTAATATTTGGGAAAAGATTATACATTTTATGGGTCAGGTCACTTTTTACATAATGCTAATGAATGCTGGCTCCCCCAAACGGTCAACTCTAGAATCACTACTGTTCAAAGTAGCTTCACAGATAAATGGTAGATTAAAAAGTGGTCAAAGTACAAATCGGACAACAAGATACAGTTACATAGGAGGCTGTCTCGACAACGGTTTTACTCCTGCACTTCAAATGACAACCCACCGTGATGTAATCTATTGGGTATGTTTTGAAGCCTCAAATGAGTCATTCGCCATTCTTTTCCCCCTTTATTGTAACAAAGAGACACTATGTTGAAAGGGAGGTGCTGAGGAGGAGAGAGCTAGCTCTGACCTACTCTGTACTCAGTCCTGATTTTCAGGCTGGTTCTTCTCTAATCATACTGTAGTACCACCCCATTGTATGTATGCCTTGCTTTATGGTCTATTTTATTCAAAATCATACAAAAAAATCTGCATGATTTTTCCAAAAAAGAGATACTGACCTTCAAGTGAGGAATAGGGCCATTTCCCCATAAACTTCAACGCAGTTTTTATTCATTTGTTTATTTGAAATACATGGAGTCACCCCCTGATGGGCATCAGAGAGAATGCTCTTCACTTCTCAGCAAAGAGTCTACATCCACTTTTACAGGGACTGCGACTTGTTGTCCTGAGTGAGTTTGTAGTGTTCCCGTGTGAGATATAGACGTCAGTATAAACTATGAGGTACATTTAAAAGAAGTTTAAAATCAATTACAGAGGCGACAAGAAACCAAAGCAGGCATCCATTTTTTGTGTCCCTCAGTGATCGTTTATTATAAACCAAGATCAGTAAAAGGGAAAAGATTGTGAAGATTATAATGTGTGGAAGCTCTCTGCTGCTATTCTACAGAGTTTGGGTTAAAATTTTTCTCCAGTATGCTGATTCTGGGATTTCAGGGCCTTTGGGGGTCAACCCCCATAGACTGTCGTGTTACAACATTACAGCAGACAACAGTTTTGGTCTCAACACTTTTAATAAGGCTGGAATTTTTGCATACTTGAGGTTGTGGCCATTTTGAGTGAAAGAGGCGTGATATTTATAGCAAATCAACATGTAGTGTACAAAGGCTTCAGCTCCACAAATGTCCCTCCATGAGCAGCCCACCATGGGCGTACAGAAGCTACCTCTATATTATATATTTGCCATCTATTTATCTTGTTTTTGAGTCTCTGGGGTTTAGATTGTCAAAAGCAACACGTGGCTGTGTGTCTGTTTTTATTCCACTGTCTTGTTTGTCCTATGAGTCATATGTCCATCACACCAAATGTGGCACTGTACCAAATTACATTATCTTTTATTTCTGGGAAGATGGATCTGAATTCATTCTAAATTCAAAACAGTGGCAGGGAATATATGAAGGAACTGCACAAGATTGAAGTCTCTACCAGTCGTGTTGACAAAAAAGCCTTCAGGGCTCATCTGACACCAACAGTTGGAGATGATGATGCGATGTTCATTTCTTAAATGTTTTATTTTTTTTATGAATGTCTCATATCAAATCTGAGACACAGAATGCATGGTATGGAAGAGTGTGAATTATTTTTCTCACTGCTTGCACAAAGTTTGCCTGTACAATGGCAAAAACAACGAACACACGGCGCAAAAAGTTTGACAGTTCAAGCTAAGTTTGTTTCCTGAAACCTAGTCTACATTTACTGATGTAGGTTCTGGGTGACTGGCTCAGAGACTGGTAGCCACTTTGTTTGTAGAGATAAAATGGCAGAAATTCTCAAGTGTCAGGGAGATAGAGAGAGGGGGCAAAGGAAAAAAGAGAGTGTCAGCATGAACCAGAGGCTTGTTTGGCTGAGGAATCTTTATGAATTGTGTTTAGCTGTTTAATAGTGGAAAAGCTCAGCTTCTGAAACCCCACAGGACAGCCAACAGAGAAGCCCAGGGGCCTAGACGGCTTTAGTCTGCATCCCTTACAGTCCAAATGCCAAGCATGCAATGAAAGTGATTGATGCTCGCCTGCAGTAAATCATTGCTTTGCTGTGAAATTAAATGCTGCACAGTAAATACTACGGCACTGTTGTGTCTTGACTCAGGGGTTAAAGTGCACTGGAATGATCTGGAAAGGCATTCTGGCACCTTCCATTAATCAGTAAATAAATCTGTGTGTCAGGGAGGGAGAAAACGATGAGCAAACACACACACACACACACACACAAATGGGAAGGATAGAAGCTCCTCCCTGCAGATCATCACACAAGGCACTGGTCCTTTTGACATCATTGTTGCAGAGGAAGTGCCGTCCTGCAGATCCAGGAATGCAACAAAAAACACAACATTGTTAATTCCTGATTTTATTATAAAGATCAGCTCTATATTTGATTCCAAAAAGAGCAAAAGAGAAGAGTTTCTTGTTGACTGGACTTGGGACATGCATTTTAGGTGTGAACAACCAGCCTGCATCACAAGGTCAGGCTGGCTTTAACCGCATCACCTCAAAACCTGCCCTACCCCTATTTAACCACCCCATGTTGATTCGGCCAAGCATGAAGCTTCAGTTTTTGTTTTTTCACATAGATAGTGTGCGGCTTAACAATGGCAATTTCAATCAGTCACTCAATCAGTTGTGTCCGCAGTCCACCTACTCAGTATTTTGGCACAGAACAAGATGACTGAGCTCTTCAGGCTAGGCCTTTCAGAGAACTTGGGAGAAAATGGACTTAAAAAAAAAAAAAAAAAAAAGGTCCACAAAGGCTTAATTCTTGACCCTGCCCTTTTCCATCTTGCACATACTATACCAAGATGTCTTGCTGACATTGGTCCAAGTGAAATTTCTTCAGTAAACACTAGCATTTAGAGTCTTTCTGAGATTGTGCTGTGAGGATTAATATTATTTTCCTGTCTGTGCTTTAGGTAAAGTCAGTACGAGGTAAACTTAGCATGAAGACTGGCAGCAGAGAGAAAAGAGTTTAGCAGCAATAATAGTGATTGTAACAAGACAAGATGTAGCATCTGTTGCAAACCTGACAGCAGAACAGTCAGTTCTGAGCAGCCGACAAGTGCCTGCTCAACTGTTTCACTATCTCTGCAGAGATGCTGGGAAAACCGTACAGAATTTCGGGCTCAGTGGAAAATGATTGGTGCTTCATTAAAACTTCAAATTCGCTGAGGTATATGACGTTTTTGGAAAGTAAAGAGACTTATCAAAATGAGTCAACAACCCAATTGTTCTTCCTTAACATATTATGTGTAATATATAATATATAATATAATATATTATTATTATGATGTAATGGAAGATGATTCCCTGTCACACAAACTTACAACAGATGGGCCGAACAATGTAAGACTGTACTCTACATAAAGGTGGGCAATTAAACTGAATATTGATGGCTAACAACATTCAAATGACAAAAGTTATGACCCTCATGGACAGGAATGTTCATCACTTTGAAAAAACTTTCACCAACTAAACAAAAATAAAACTTGGAGGCACACTGCCCTTTCAGTAACACAATGGAAAGGCCATGGAAAGCTGTATCTATTTATTATTATTATTATATTTAAGTGAACACATTTTCTTCAAATTTGTTGACATTTAAACAATATACTGTTTAATATACTACTTAACGAGGAATACTACTGTGCCATAGGGCAACACATTATCAGATTCATACCAAGAATGCAGGGAAAACAACCTTCCAGAATTCCCCTACTGGAAAATCCACTGTCGTCCAAAAAAGGGCTCTGACAAAGAAAGAGATAACTTTTTATCGGCCCCATCACTGTCAATGGTGCTGCTTTGTTCCGGCAGATAAGTCCAGGGGCCTGGGCCAGTCTGGCTATTCTGAGAAAGAAACCCCTACAATGAGGTTGTTGTGTCTAAAGGGAAGCTCTGAGGTGTATCTGACGAAACTCCTGCCTTGGTCTGAGATGCTGAATCAACAGTGTGACATTGAGTTGTTGTAAAAACCTTTATTGAGCCTTTCAATACATCAAAAATCTGATCGCTCCAATTTGTTGTAATATTGGTGCAATATTGGAATCACGTGTGGAATATGATAAACACAAATTATTTAAATTTAAGTAAAATAAGTTAAGTAAATTTAAATTTATTCATAAGTACCCCTGGTTACTTACTGTAAGTAGGACAAAGTGGAAAAGACAAAAACAAACATTTAGAACACTATGTGTGAGTGAAAAATAATAATAAATAATTAGACAAATACACACATCTATACTTACTTCAATATATATGAAATATGTTTGCTAAATTGTGACTTAAAATAAGTTACAGATGTGCAACAGTTCTGGAAAAAAGAGACAGAAGTTATGACCAACTAAAGGCTCCAGAGGTCCCTATTAACCAGTCTGGAGGAGGTCATGCAGAGTAGCGGGGCATCATAGAAGTCTAGTGCTCTAGAGGGTTAATAGGTATGGAATTGCACATGGGAAGGGGGTTGGGGGATAGGAGTTGTTGGTGAAGCCATGGAGGGAATTGTTAACAAGCAGTAGGATCTAAAGATGAATGCTGTATGCCTAGGAGCCGATATCATCTCTGAAGGGGTAAGGTGCCACCAGGAACATGTGCGGCAAGTCTTGTTGCAAAAGCACACATAAAATGAACATTTGGGATTTAAAACTTCCTACAAACAGTAGCACATAAACAATAGCCTGACAAAGACATAACTTCCAACAGCATGGGGGTTGAAATGTTTTGTAAATTAAAATGCTTTTTACATAAAATCAAGATGTTTCTACTTTACTTAAAGCACTGCTATGTATGCAAAACCAACAACAAAAAAAGAACTTGATGGAGTAAATTTTTAGGGACACATACAATTTATGAAAGAGACCCTCTTCACTGTCAAATCACAGCCGACAGTAGTGTTAGTCTGATCACACATAGAGTTCATGTCTGTGACACAATGCAGACTGGCTGTCTCATTGTCCCTCTGCTGTCATTTCAATCATTCCTCCCATCAGACTTGCTGCTCTGCTTATCTTATCCCATTGAAAGTCCCCAAGGTGAGGCACAGAAGCGTTTCCACAGTATTACTCCCTCTATCCCAATGTCACCACTCCATGTTTTGCCTTCTCTGCCCCTGCTTCCAGCCCTCTCAGGTAATACCGAGCTGACAGCTTTCATTCCTGCTCCAACAAAGATCACAGGAGACAGAGAGGGGGCTGAAGCTCAACCACAGCAGTCACGTCCCCTTTGACTGGCTGTCAACTCATCATATTTTCGCTATAGCAGCAGACAGAGGGACCAGACTGGGGTAAGCGTTCACACATCAACTCGTTCAGAGCTGGCACAAGTGTGAAGTGGCTGGTTGGGGACTCTGCTGGAAGTGTCATGGCTGCTTAATGATTGTGTAATGATTGTGAATGAGCAATCAGCCTCCTTCAAAATACATTTAAACCACAAATTTGTTTGGTGAAATACAAACTGCTAACTGCTAGCTAAAATGCCATAGGGCAGCACGGCGGCGTAGTGGTTAGCGCTGTTGCCCCACAATAAGAAGGTCGATTCTAAATTGACCGTAGGTGTGAATGCGAGTGTGAGTGGTTGTTTGTCTTTGATTGTTGGCCCTGCGATGGACTGGAGACCTGTCCAGGGTGTATCCGCCCCTCGCCCGATGTGAGCTGGGATTGGCTCTGGCAGCCCCGCGACCCTCAGTGAGTGAGTAAAATGCCTTATATAGTGTCTTGAACTCTGTACTTCTTTGGCACCAAACACTCCAAGTCTTGATTGGTGCCAAAGAATATCTATCCATCCAGTGTAGTTGCTAATTCTTCCACTGAGAAAATTGGACAGGCAAGAACATATGCCTTTTGAAAAAATGATGCCCACAATAATTGTGTCTCGTTTGTCATCACTAATCAGTGGTGATGCAACTGGGCTACCAAAATGTTGTTGACAGTGTTTGTCCAGTTACGCAGTCCTCGTCTGTTTCATCACTTGCAACTAACTGTGGAGTAGATCTGTTCCTGTTTCCATCATAACTGAGCATATCATATGAACCATATGAATAGACATGATTTCTGATCTGAAATATTTCTTGGGTCATTATGAAAAACTTGAAAAGCTCCCGGCACTCTTGCAGTAGCAAATCTTTTGTATTGACTCAGAGGATGAATAAATCACATGCTATTGGTGGTTTAAAACAACCAAACACAGCAATAAGCAATAAGCTGAGTTTAACAGCCACCATTGTTGAGGCCTCATCCACAGATTCTATGATTGGCTGGATTAGGGTTAGTAAAGGCTATTTACTGAAGCTTTGAGTTTCTTAACCCACACAGTACTAACTGGCGTTTCAAGTCCCTTTTCCTTACCCAACTGAGACCACCATTTTAAGACCACAAAATGCTGTTGAAAGCAGCTGACTACTGATGCCACATTGCCAAGATCCAGCATAAATTTTACATGCAAGTTGAAAAGAAAAAAAAAAACAAAAACAAAAACAAGACTTGGCCAAGAGAAGAAAAACATAAAGAAAACAGAAGAATTTGTTGTCCACTCCCATCCCAATCCCAAGGTAAAACAAACAGTCCCATTTCACATTCTGTCATTCAGTGAACAGTTAAGGCTAAAAACAAACCCTTCAACTGAGCCTGCACAACTTCCTCCTTCTGCTCCTAAACCTCTAAATCCTCCAATAATAAAAACAGAGCTGCGAGGCACAGGTTATCCTCACAGCCCTGCTTTGCTCTGAGCCTCTCTTAAACATCACCATGCCAGAAGTGAATGTCTCTTTTTTTCTGCAACACTACCGATTTTCAATCCAGCCCCTTGAAGAACCTCAAACTAATTTAAACTTTACTTGAAAATTATTTGGCATCTATTTTGTTGTTATATTCTTGTGGGCAGGGACTTGTGCATTGGAAGGTTATTAGATTTTATACAGTATAACAGCCACCGAAAATACCCAGATTTCCATCCCATTTAATTCGTGAGTGAAACATAAGTGTCTTATTGTAAAATACACCACATATCTAACTAGCTCAGAAGCTGAACTAAGATAACTATACAGGTGAACACACTAGCAGGATAACAGTGCTTCTATTGAGATCAGCGCAAATGGTGGCATTGTGACACACTCACAGGATGCAATGCAATTTTTTTCCTTGTATGTCTCTGAGGACTCTTCTTTGTGCTTAACAGCCAGCCTGCTCTACAATGACCCATTACAAGTTGTGGCAATTGCAATGAAATAAAATATACTTCCTGCATATGTCTGTCTAAGTTGGTATGATGACCTTGTATGAAATGGACTGCAGCTAATGTTGATAGCTAAATTAATTACGAATCTGTGAAAGGTAACAGAAAAAAGTAGATGCATATTGATACAATATAGCTAATCAACCCACTACAGGATCATATCAATAGTTTACTACTGATCTCCTATTTACCCTAGTCCTAACCAAAAATGGATAGATAAATAAATAAATAAATAAATAATAATTATTAGCAAACAAGCATACATTTTACCCACTTTTAACTTTGAATTCATGGCATCTTGTGCCTGCATCTATTTATTTTGGAAGGAAGCTACTTCACCAATAACGCTTCAATGAAACCGGAACATAACAAACAGAAAATGAGTTCTATGTGTTTCCAAATGTGTGACTGGGACAAAGCTAGGTCTTAAAAAAATTAATGTTCTGCATAAAAAAATGAATTTTAGTGTCAGAATATTCAGTTGATGGAAAAAAAAAAACTAAAAGGATTAAAGAAAAGGTCTAGTATTTACTTTGTGACTTTTTTGGGGAAAGGATATAGACTAAGGGAAATGATTTTAAGTGTGCACTGTGTCCTTTCTCAAATATCATTCATCATTTTTATGAAAAGGTACATTAATGACTGAAGAGAAACAGAAATGATTTTGTTAAAGGTAAATGACCTACAAAATTATATGATCTTCAGGAAGAGCAATGTTAAATATTTCTAATCTCAACAGGGCTAATGACATCATCTTAGTTCAGATTTTTTTTTTAATTATTATTTATTATTTTATTATCATTATTATTTTTTGAAGGTTGACTCATAAATGGGCAAATTTCTTTCTTTCTTTCTTTCTTTTTTAATCTAACAAAGTCTTGGGATCACCAAACTTATGACAATACATCTAGTGGGGAACGGGGATTTTCTTTATAACCATATTTCACACCACTCTATTAGTTACTCTGACATTTCAGTTTAGACCAGGCCCTTATCCTGCAGGAAAGGTTCACAATTAATTGTTCAATTTGTGTGATCTAAAATTATTATAAACACAATTTCATAAACATCATTTATTTAAGTTAATGTAAACTGTTTTTGTTTTACATATTTAACAATTAGCTTGGTGCAAAAAACTACATTAACATTTTTGCTCAGTTACGCCTTCAGCAAAACAAGTTGTATCACCTGAAGGCGAAATTTGTGAATCTAAAAGATGAATGTTTGAATTGGTCTTGTTTTTTAATTATTTTAAGACAAATTTTCATTGAATGTTTGACTACACAGTAACAAAACAATAATAATAATGAAAAAACAACGCAAAACACCTCATTAGTTTAAAACATAGTTTTTCTATAGACCTTTAGAATTTGTGCTGATGCACAGCTGAGGAGTCACAGTCCACATAATATCTGCAGGAAGGAGGATTTTGTGCGTGCCTGTGCTATTGGTGATTTTTAAGCTTTTGTGAGCTGCTTTATATTTCACTTGTCCCTCTGTGCGCCTGTGTGTATTTCTGTGCTGACCTGATGTTGATTCACGTGTAATCATATGGTGAGGCTGCTGTGGAAAGGCCGCATCAGGAGACACCCTCAGTCGCTTATTTGAATGCATGTGTATGTGTGTGAATGAAAAGTGAAAAGACATGTTATGTTATCATAAATCAATAACATATCTCTTTATATGTATTCAGCAAAACTTCACACATCCACCCCAACAGTTTGAGATAGATTTTATGTCTTTAATACTGATGTTCATTTTTTTTAAATGATGGTCACAGTTGGACTCTTGACTACCTCAGCATTTTGTTTCTTAATTTATCGATCTTAAATTTGCAGTATTTCAATTGCATCAAATACTTTTTTTCATCAGCAAGCAAAAAGTCACTTTTTACTTAAAGTCAAAGATCCCAGTGCACCATGGGAATGTTTTTTTCTCAATGGCTGTTTTTCAGTAAGATGGCGATACAAAGTGGAGGTTATATTAGCTTCTCCATTAAAGATGATAGTGCTACTGTTGTCAACAGGAGGATGCTACGCTGCCCTCTCTGATGCTGCCATCAGCCCTCTTTTTTTTCCTCTTAACTTGTATTGTCATTTTGAGACTTGTGTGCTCTGCTGTGTACAATGAAGCAGCTCAAAGAAAAAAATCTAAAAACAAGCCAAAACACGTATATTGTTGGATTTTCTTGTAAACAGCCATAAATACCAGGCAGTTCAGATGCTAAATGATCCAAACCAGCTGCCTGCTGCTGAGACCAGGTGGGCTGGGATTGAACCAATACTGTCAATGTACTGTAAATCCAAAACAACAACAACTAAATGAGGCATAAGAAAATGCTATGCATAGCTGGTTATAGGACTGGTTTGTTTTTTTGCTTGATTAAACTATAGCAACAGAGCAATGTGATCAATAAGTAACCTAGTTCAGTGTATCAGGAGAATTTGAGCCATGATTTACAGCTTCTTTTACACCTTGTCTAAACCATCTGTGATCAAAATATCCCAGGCTGAACATATGCTAAAATTTAAACTGACCTGCTGACCATTTGACATCCAAAGTAACTGAAAAAAAAATATGATCTATGCTGCTTCTCTGAAGTATGATTTGGTCCCGTCATCACTGTTCTGTTCCACAGCGCGTTGGAAGCTTGTTAAGTTTGTAAGTTGCTGTAAGTTACATGGGCTGAATTGCTTCCCCTCGCTGGGTCTCAGTGGTTGAGGGAAGCCCAATGAATCAACCCCCACCCCCCCCACCCCAGCCCAGCCCACCTGTCTGCAACAGAAAGGCAGATGGAAAGTGATTGAGCGTAAACGCAAAGGGCTCTGAGGAGGGGTGATGTGACAGTGTCCGGGCTCATCACCAGAGAGAGGTGACTAGATACACATGCACTGCTTTCACAAGCCTGGGAAAGGCTGGTGGATTCCAGCTTCTGCAGCCTAGACCAGCGCATAGGAAGGCATCAATCCCTTTGTGCACACCCAAATCAGTAATGATGTATGCAACCATGGAAAATAACCTTAAATACAAAGAAGTTTCTAAATCATAATAACTGACTGCTGTGTCTAGACTGAAACACAGCTGTTTACCAATCTGCTGCAATATTAAAGCAGCTACTGTGGTTGTGTTGTGTTGTGTTGCGTCAAGTCAAGTTGTAGTAGATCAGTATATCATGTCCCTCTGAGCCACATAGCGCGATTGTTTCCCAAAAACTATAAAAGAACACATCAGTGACATGCTCCTTTATTACTGCGACTGTGACATGTAGGCGTGTGTCTGTGTTTGTGTGTGTGTCAACAACAACAACCAGTTGACTAATCTGTCAGGAGGCTCCACTTTACCAATCCAGAGCACAAAGTCTGAAAAACGCTGCTCCAAACATACTGTTCAAAAGTGTTGCACTGAGTATTAGAGGTAATCACATGCAGGATAAAGATAAAGTGAGCATTTGGTTATCCTCTCTACATAAAGACATAGAGCTGGCAGGAACAGATACACACCCAGCGTGAACACTCACATGCTTTTTCTGCAGCAACTCAGCAATGGCCTCGATAACACCATGCCTTTCATCCAGTATGTCTGCAGCCCAAATATTCAGAATACCAGCTCCTCTTCCCTGAAAAGCCCAGATGAGCCTGCTCCTATCTGTATTGGTATTATAGTAACACACTGAATGATAGTAAATTAAAGACATAGAGCTGGCAGGAACAGATACACACCCAGCGTGAACACTCACATGCTTTTTCTGCAGCAACTCAGCAATGGCCTCGATAACACCATGCCTTTCATCCAGTATGTCTGCAGCCCAAATATTCAGAATACCAGCTCCTCTTCCCTGAAAAGCCCAGATGAGCCTGCTCCTATCTGTATTGGTATTATAGTAACACACTGAATGATAGTAAATTTGATTTTTTTATCCTTTTTTTTTTTTTTTGTTTCGAGTTGAGCACATATTGTGCCCGACCGGTGACCAGTCCTGACCAATGAACCCAGTGGGACAAAGAAGACCGAGGTGAATCAATATGTATCACACAGCTTTACAGAGAGGCAATGGCACAAATCACAACATTGTCAACATTGCACATTGTCAAAATGTGTGATTACATCTTTGCTCCATTGTAAAACTTTGCTAATGAGCAGTGAGCACTGTGATGGAGTTACCAAGCAGTAAGAGAGAACATTCTCAGCTGAGCCTCATGCACATATATGATGTATGGCAACAATGTGCAACACACACTATTCCACAAAGAACAGCCCGACATTTGGAAGCTGTACAGTATACTTGACTTATTCTAACATCTTAAACACATTTTGAGCACACTCTGCTTGTGTGCGTGCACGGTATGTGCCCCTGCTCATGACAATATAAAGACAATAAAAACTAACAGTGACTTACAGTGATTAGTTATTGGTTAATGACTTTCTGCTGCTTCAAGATGCAATAGCACATCTGCACACACCCAGTTATGACAATAACACACCCACTGGTGCTCAGAGGTGTAGCATTGAAACAATGTGGGTGCTGGAGGGGTTAATGCAGCTTTCCCACTCCTTCCTGGGTTTCACCTGCAACTTCATCTGCTCCACCACCTTTACCTGCACCTAATCATACCTGCCCATCCAGCATAAATATGTATCACGCAATACTTTCCAGCACTCATATGTGGACTGCCTGCAAATACCTGGATCCCCTTGTGTCTGGTTGTGAGGGACTGGACTGTACTGTGGAAGCCCAGCCTTTGCTCATTTGTGCCAGAACCACCTGACAGAGACTCCAGATCTATTCTGTATTTTCCTGTGCTGCTTTTTTGCCTGACTAGAGTTTCAATAAAGAGTCCAAATGAATCCCTCTGGTCCAGTGTCATGCTGCAACTGGCTCCTGAGCTATCCCTGTTACAGGAACCTGTGTTTGCAATGTACATTTTCTTTGTTTGTGGTTTGGCCTGGTCGGTATTAGTTTATTTGTTATGCATTAATGATACAATGACCATCCTAACATTACGCTCTGCATATTTATCACGCCAATATAAGTCAGTATTCAGTTACAGAGATGTACAGCTGTGTAAGCAGCTACTACTCACCACATGTTTTTTTTTTCCTTTTCTTTCTAATTAGTAGTGAAGTGTGAATTACTAGAAATATGAGACACAGTCAATGAGATTGTTTTTAACTTTACTTATTTATTTATGTAAGTATGTATGTATGTATGTATGTATGTATGTATGTATGTATTTATTTATTTTTGTATTTCTGGATAATTATTTTTTTTTAGAGTTTTTCTGGCAATGAGGAGAGAGTCTGGGCTACAACGTGGGCCTAAGTGAGCCAACATAAATACAAGATTCCTTATGAGGCTTCTCAATATACATATTTATCAGCCACTCCAAATTTCAGCCAGATGCAACTCAAAACTAACTAAATGAACCAACTACTTTAGCCTATTTATATAAAGAGGAATAATAAAATGATTCTACTATTCGCTGTTTATGTTTGATTTAAGTTTAGATTAATTTCACCTTATATTTACCCAAACAACTACCCTTGCAATGAGTAGTTTGAACAGCAATCTTCAGAAACACTACAGCCCTGTAACTTTGGTGAAAACATAAAAAAAAATAAATGGATATGCTATACTGACAAAAGAGGCATTTCTATTCCAGATTCTGTGGTAGGTGTTAGACATAACTCCATTTCCTGTACGAACTTTAGGTCATGATATCAATATTCCAGGTCTGACCTGAGCCACATGATAAAGGCAAACCTGCTTCAACAGTAATAGCACAACATGAAGAAAACTCATGCCACATCCAAGGTCATCACCATCTGTCTTGCCAGTGGGGCTCACCGTGCTGCATCGGCTCATTCTGGAAGAAGTTGTGAGATACTTATAAGAATAATTCAACATTATTATCTGCAACTAATTCATAATTTAAAATTGAACTCCTAAACAAGCCGAGACAAGAAGAAAACTGGAGAATGCTCATAATGAGGGGTCATGGAGTTGCTGTTGTCAGGTTTTTTTCATTCAGAGAGAATAGATAAACCCTGGAGCTTTGCTTTGAGTGTTGATGAGAACCATTCGAGTCTTTGGAGTTTCCTGAAGAGACGTGTCTGTGGCACTTCCTGTCCATGGCATGGCAGAACATTTATGTCCCTGCACCAGAACGTTGGGGTGGCCAATTACATTGCCTGTGCGTGTGTGTGTGCAACCTGGATGCAGAGCATTGTACAACTCTTGACTGTGTATAAGAATGGTAGATGCACAGGCTTAAAAGTGACGCCAATGCTGAGGAACATTAAACCTGCTTTCCATCTAGTGATTATCAGGGGCCGAATCCACTGGTTGAGAAAACGACTCAGACTGTAATGAAGTCAATGTGAAAATGTCCCTACTTCCCACTTGATTTACTAGATTAGTAAACATTTGCCTAAAAATTTTATGGTCTTGGTCTCTAATTTCAAGTTGAAATAATGGCATTGAAGTGTAGGTCAGATCCCCCCTTCACTCCTCCTCAACTTCTCCATCAAACATGGTTTAAAAAGATGGTGATAATCAGGTTGCAAACTGGAGTCTCACAATCCAATGGGGTGCAGCAACCTCAACGTATAGTGGAGTGGGCAGGTAAAGACAACTGATCAACTTGTGGCTTTTCTAATGAATGAGAGATGCTGGGAGTGAGCTTAAGTACAAAGCAAGTGAGTCTGAATAAATCCAGCACACACACTCACACACACACGCACACATACACTGAAATTGTAACATAATATGAGAGAAAAGTCACCTAGCCACAGAAACAGGCAGACAGACAGAAACTGAAGACACTGAAACAGAATTTGTAGTCAAGGATTTCCAGGATATGGGGAAGGAAGACAAGTCGGGAACAAACAGGGTTGAGACAATGAGGAGCCAGTCCAAACCAAGCTGGAGAGTCTTACGTTGAGGATGCTGAAAAACTATCTGAGAGTACATGTTTGGGAAGCCAGAGGTTTATATTCATGCGACAAGGTGATTACTAATTATTATTACTAATTACTATAATTACTGACTGAGACCTGAGAAGTGGGAGAAGTGAGAAGTGAGGCAAGGGAGCCTCTGTTATGGTTGCTGAAATGTCTTTTTTAAAGTCATGTTCATACAGCATCTCTTTAATGTTAGAACATCAGGAAGACCCAGTACCAGAGTTCGGTTTGGGTCGCAGTGAGTGGGTGTCACAGGAATCAGTAACAGGTTCAACTCTTTGATATTATTAGAATGCTTTCTTGGTGCGGGAGCTACAGTTCCCAAAGCCAGCTTCTTTACTTTGTGCCTCGGTGCCCAGTCTGGCCCATTTGCCAGCTCCAAATACCCTCTTTTCTTCTGTTAAATAAAACAATTATTTGAACAGTAAATCATCCCATTATGTATGACTGCCAAAAATTGCTATTGCTTCAATTGGCCTCTAGATCAGTATCTCTGTTGGTAAGGAAAACATGTTCACAGACAGATTTGGCTCAGCTTGAGTCATTCAAACAAAAGAACATAATTGACACTTCAATTACAGTAATCTCTTCACTTGTTTATTCTATTTTCAATTCAGAGGTCTGCCTAAGCCCTTCAGAAATCTCCAGGTAAACACTGTATCCTCCTGGAGATCTGCTCACATCAAATCACCCTGAATCCCTATTAAACAGTCTTCATTGACACAAGGAAATAGGGTTGATCAAGTGTCAAGCTTTCGGTTATCAGAGGTCGCCTCTCTTGCTGCATTTTTCCCTGGCTTCCTCTGACTGTAACTGTATTTAATATATCTTTGCACAGGGAAGAAGTCATATTTTAGGGATTCAGCACCGTGGAAGCTGCTTTCCATCCACCACCCTCCATTTGTTATCTCCCCAACCTCAGTCAGAGCTGAGAGCAGCCGTAATCCAAATTCAGACACATGAATCTTTTACGCCACTGGATCCCGCTGCGTCTTTAGCAGGGTCAGAAATGACAGCCTTGTTATGAGCATCATGCATAAATCATGAGCCTCTTCGCCTTCTGAATAAAGATTCTGTGGTAATTATTTGTTGGCCACAATCTCTTATTGTCTGGACTCATCTCAGCTGAGTGGCCAATGCAATATCATGCCCTCACACTGTTTCACATCAGCAGCACAGCAAATGAAAGAGCAGTCATCTACAACTATTCATCTGCACCACAGGCCGCAACACAGCCTGGAGAAAACAGGCAAGGCAACCCAAATGGAGTTTTAATGTTTGCTTTATAATTAGATTAAATCAAGTTGAAATATATTCTTTTGCCTTAGGTGACTTGTTAATGTGAACAGAATTATATTTCAGATCAAACTCTGCTATTTAATCTAGAGCAGGATTTGCATAATGTTCCCTTTTTAAATATGTATATTAATGAATAGGGGAGGACTAAAGAGGGAAGTGCATTAGTATACATTTAACCATCACCCACTGTCTCAGTCTCCCACCACACACCCACACCCACACACACACACACCCACACACACACACACACACTCCCCGCTTCCCTCCTATCCCACTTGGATCTTTTACTGCACTTGGAGAACGTTAGGGAGCATTAACAACAGGCTGCAAGTCAAGTGAAGTCAACTGCTCCACTGCTTTCATTCCAAATTCTGAATAACTCTGACCATGATTCGAAAGGAGGTGGAGATGTGTAGCAGGAGGAACAGCACATACATTGGCATTATAATGAGGAGGATTTATGACTGTGTGTTTGCATGAATAACTTTAATATGGTTCTTCAAATATTTTCAGTAAATTGGTCTAATGCCTGTTAATTTCTACGAATTACAGCCCATCTCTGTGGAGAATTATTCTAATTCACAACCAATGAAAATCAAACCTCGACAACACATCACAACAATTTAGGGGCAAATCCAAAACATTACTAACTCAATGACTGTAAATAAATACCATTATGTCCAATGATAATGTTAATGATAATTGCATGTGGTGCCTTTAGGGGTTATCTGTAAATATTAGCATCTGTAAATATACATGGAGGGTCCTAATTGCCTGAGCCCCCTAAGAGTCTGGGTGCACAGTTACCTTTTAACACCTTCGGAACTCTAATGTTTTACTTTGCACTGCCATAGACCAAAAATCCATCTGGAAAAGTGAGATACAAGGGCTCATTTCCCCATAAATTTCAATACTATCTGACTTTTTTTTGTTTGTTTGTTTTTTTTTTTGCAACCAGTGGAGTCGCCCCTGATAGTAAGGGACAACATAAAGTGCTGAATCACTGACTTGGCTGAGCTGAGCTTAGCACTGCTTTTAGTTAAATGTTAACATTTAGCATTAACCTTGTACAAGTCTGCTATGCCTGGCTGAGGGGGAGCCTGAGTGTAGAATAAAATCACCCTGCTCTTTCCTCACTCCAAAGGGCAACCAGAGACCTCATACCATATCTGTAATGATGGAAATAATCATCAATAGGTGAGAACATACCAACAAAAAAACTAAATAAAATAGAGATATTTTCCCTCCCCCTCTAATAGAAACAAGCTCCCTAGCACTTGCAGGACATATTTGGTTTTCTTAGATCTCCATGATGTCATTAAGCATTTCAAAGGCTCCCATTCTCTTCATATCATATCTCTACAGATATGCACCTTGCTCCTCAACGGATTAATATAATGTCATTTAAATCTGATTGCAGTCAGTTTATCATATATTAAAATTACTGAAATAATGTGCTCACGGTTGGATTTGGCTGTGAACTGTCTTAGGATAGCAAATCACCAACAATACACCTCACCACATCTCATTAGACCAACGCACCCATGGTGCTTGGGTGAAGGTAAATGTATTTTCTATTGAAACAACGTAGACACGAGAGGGGAAACTGCCATGGTCTGATTTTGGAACTTATGTTGTTCTTTGCTTCATGCCAGGGGGAACGTGGGGCCCTCTGACTTCCCGACACTCCCAACTACAGATCAGACATTTTTCCACCTTAAAAAAACAACCTTGCATGAGCAACAATCTTGCTAGTTCCTTTGAGGTGATACATTTCACCACAATAGGTTTGTGGTCTGAATGCATGTGGAACAGGGCTGAGCTGGTACCAGTGTTGATCATAAAACCTTCTTTAATCGTGCTGTAACTGACCTGATGTGACTGAATTCATATTAAAAAAGAAATTCCAAAAGACTAGAGGCTGCATTGTTACCACTGGCATCTTTTTTTTTTTTTTAACTGAAAGAGAATCAAAAATCTCATACAACCTGTGTGTGGTACAGGAGGCCAGAAATTGACTTATGGGACTTGCAACAAGCTACTAGTTGATGGTTCAGCAATAATTTTACAGATACCTTTGGAGACTTATACCTTTCAAGGTGGCAAGAGAATATCTGAAACCAAAGGGAGGTACTGTATAATAAAACATGAAATGTGATTGAGGTACATACCAGGGGGTCTGACCTAGTGACCGCTAATGGTTCACACAAAGTCATGAGAGATAGAGGAAGTGAATCTGGATTAGTATCAGTGTCTGTGTTGTGGGAGCAGTTTGAACCAGAAGCGAGGATGTGCTGTATGGGCCAGGTGTTTGAGGTCACAGCAAAGCCACTTCCCACAAGACATTCAGCCCCCTTTAGAGTTACTTCTTTCTCCTTTCTGGGCTCAATTGTACTGTTCCAAACAGCAGTGCATCGCAGCAGGAAAATGGTGGAAAGTCACAAACAAATAAGAGACACATCCCTCTGAATTTTGAATGTCCAAGATGGTCACACAATCCATCATCCTTGTGACAGGAAGTGGTGAAACCACAATCACCAGAGGGGGGACATGTAGTATGGGACACAAAGTTGATATCCCAGGGTCATCACAAACAATATATTGACTTGACAAACATGAAACTGTTTCCTCTCCATGTCTCTAACTTTATATTTAAGCTCATGAGCACCAAAAACTCGGTCAGTATGTCATCTAACACTTTCATCACCTTGCAAGCAACTTGCAGCCTGAACTTGCATGGTTTCCTACTGTATTTGAAACATGACATCCTCTCCACAAGAAAAACTGTGAAAGTGTGTGACCATCAGATAATGGAGCTATACTAATTTCAGATGCATTTGAAGATATGAGCAACAAAGGAACAGATGGCAGCACGTTTCTCTTCACACCACTATTGGATGACTAATTATACAGCTGAAAACATCAAGGTATTTTCTCTCTTCCCTTTTTTTCATCATTGCCAGTCTGGGACAGTATGATTGTAATGCACGTCTAATGGCTGTATAATTGACATTTCAAAAGAAGTTAAAATTCATTATTTGCTCACAGTGTGCCCAGAGAGAAAAAAACAACAAAAAAAAAGACAAAAAGCTTAAAAAAGCTTAATTTCAGACTGGATCTATGCAAAAAACAAAAACAAAGCCACATGCTAAATTATGTGAGATATTAAACCACTAATAATGATGTAATCTACCCAAACTGCCTTCCACATGCCTGCTCTCCATCCACACACCCCCCATTCCCAGAAGCCTGACATGTCTGCAGGCCGTTGTCCTCTTCCACAGCCCAGAGGCTTGGCACTTTCTCTGTACACCTCTGCAGCCAATGAGTGACTAACACCTGTAGAAGAAGCTGGCTGTCTGGTCTGCCATCTGCCTGACTGCTTTACCCACACAGACCACAGTCTGCAAACAGGCCTGAACTGCTGCAGCCGAGAGCTGGTCCCACAGGACCGCCGCTCGAGCACAAGGCTCTCAGCTTCTGTGGCCTTCATGATTGGTTTAGGATGAATGTTAAAGTTAAAGGCAGCCAGTGAAAGTGTATAGACCGTACATCTACTCAATGAACACACAAACTGGATCTGTCACCAGTGGCTTCCTGAAGAATCCATTCAGGAAGCCACTGGTTTCAGATTATTTGTGCATGCGATGAAAAAGTGCTAACATCAGTGCAAAATGAGGGAAATGTGTCTGTGTCTGTCTCCAAGATACTACATTCACATACAACTCAACACATTACCTCATTAAGTCGGTGTTGGTGTCAACATTAATCTCTGGCTGGATCATGCTCAAATCATGTTTTGGAGTAAAGGAATAAAGTAATATATTTATTAACGGCAGAGCTGACAGGAAGGAGTTGGGATCGCTGATAATAGTGCTATAAGGAAAGGCTGTGTTCACATTTTTCAGTGTTACAATGAGAAGGCTGCAAACAAGCACACTGACAACAGCCCCTCTGTCAGTTTGGCTAAAAATATGTACATGTGTATTTGCACATAATATATGATCACAAGTGGTCACATATGGAGATGTGACACCACATTTGACGGCACCGCTGTCCAATTCCACTTCTGAACTGGACCTCCTGGTCAAGCATTTGAGTTCTTCCATTTCTGAGGCAATCTTATGAAAAACATTTCCAGAATGTATATTCTGATAAATAAAAAATGTATCATGTAATATACCTTAAAAGAGCATTTTCCTTTCATAAAGGGCTGGAGATTTTTTGGCTTACCAGTTTCTGTAACTTGTGTGGGTGCAGTAGAATTATGTTAAGGTTATCCGCTTCACATTTGAAAACAATTGTATGTAAATATTCAAATTTGATCTACATTTCTTCCTCCCTCAAAAAGCTTGCATAAACTCTTTGTTATACGATAAAACGCTGCCAGCAAAATTGGAGAGGGGAGAAAAACACAAGTCAAGAGGAGGCTAGACTGCTCTTCCTACAAATCCCAGCCTGAGGCCACCTCCTCCTACACCTCTCCTCTACATCCATACATCCCTCCTCCATCCTACACCTCCACCCCACCATCCTCGTCCTTCTCCTCTCATCTCTTCCTCCTCTTCCCATCTTTACAGATCTCAGCCCTGTGCTTGCAAGGTTTGCCCCACCTGCAGAGTTTCAAGACTTCCATGCAGCAGCAGCAGCTTTTTTCGACACCAATGAAGCCGTGTGTGTATTTTCCATCTGAACAGTGTTTTTGGTAGATCCTTGACCTAAATACTGCCTGATTATTTTACACTGTTTAGGTAGACTATATGATGCACAATGCAGCTCACAAGTTTCCACTGCATGGACAAAAGCATGCAGCCATGCAGTTTACCTTTAAAAAATTGTTATACAATTGTGCGCTCGGCCATGGACACTCATGGCTGAGCAGCTGAAGTTGGAAGTGGAAACTTGTTCGGTGGAGCAATCATTATCCTTATCTATCTGGCAGTCAGATGGGAGAGTCTGGGTCTAGCACGTGCCAAAATTACCTGCTTGAGTGCATTATGCCAGCAGTAAACTTTGGTGGGGGAGGTATGGAGTTATTTATCTGGGGAGGGGGTCAACCTTTAAGTTGCAGTGATGCAACTTAAGGGCTGACCCTCCATCTTAATGCTGCAGGTTACAAAGACATCGTGGAAGATCCTATGTTTCCAACAAACTTCCAACTGTTTGAAGGAAGGCCTGTTTCTTTTCCAGCATGAGTGCCCCAGTGCGTAGCAAAGGTTCATCAATGCTGGTGAGTTTGGTGTGAAAAAACTTTCCCATTGAACACCTTTGAGATAAACTGGAACAGAAATTGCCCACCTTGTCCAATAACAGTGGCTGATCTTACAAATATTTTTTCTGGATAATTGGATCATAAATGTGAAAAAAGCTTTGTATATATAGATATACACTATACAGATAAAAAATTTTATCTGTATAGTGTATATCTGTAAATGAACTTGGAAAGTGAAAATTAGCGTAGCGTATCTTTTGCTTTCCCACAGCATCATATCATGTGACCTAATTTATAACCACATTAAAAAATAAATAAATAAAAAGATTTTTTTTTCTGGCAGCATGGCGATGTGGTGGTTAGCTCATCACAATAAGAAGGTTGTAGGTTTGGGTCCCGGGCCTGGGGCCTTTCTATGTGGAGTTTGTATGTTCTCCCCGTGCCTGTGTGGGTTTCCTGTGGGTTCTCCCACCGTCCAAGGACATGCATGCCTAGGTTAACTGGTGACTCTAAATTGACCGAGTGTTTGTTTGTCTCTGTTTGTCTTTGTGTGTTGGCCCTGTGATGGAATGGCGACCTGTCCAGGGTGTACCCCGCCCCTCGCCCAATGTGAGGTGGGATTGGCTCCAGCAGTCACGTGACCCGGAAACGGAAAAGTGGTAGAAGATGGATTGATTGATTTTATTTTACAGTCAAGCAAATCTTGTCATCCATCTATCAGTGCAGTATCACTGGGGGGCTGGAACCAGTCACAGCTGACATTGGGCTAGTATTGGCAACACCCTGGACAGAAGGCCAGACATATAGCGACAGACAACATTTCACATTCACACTTCACCTTTCGAGTCACTGGGGGGATCCTGCACACTGCGAGAACATACAACCACAACATGCAAATCTGGAAGTGGACCAAAATTAGTGCAAGTGCCTCTTCCCATCCAGCATGCATGTTGTTCAATAGGAAATACTGTTACACTTGTCTGACTGGCCACAGAAGTGCTGCTCAAGGTGTGTGGTTGGCCATAATGTTGGTACACTGCTATGTACAGACAGCCAACAGCAATTGAGCCTGAACTATATCAACAATAAATAATAATAGCACTCTTTCAAGTCTTTACCAGCTAACGCAAAAGCGGACAAGATAAATTTCCAAGTTATTTGAACATAGTAAAAGGGAAGAGCAGCAAAGCAATCATCGTCACTCATGCAAAAATAGATATGAACACACTCTGACTTTATTTGCAACTTAAGACTGTGAGGCTTTGGACTGTTGATATAGGTGTGTGTTGTTTGTTTGCTTGTAGCTGGCAGGAGGTGACATAGTGCTTATATCAAAACCCTTTTACTGTCTGTACTGACAAGATGTGTTGTTCCTTTTGCCCCAACCTCCAACATTTGTCAAATATCCTCATTGGCTCTTTGGGTTGCACAAGGTATGAACCCCTGCCTGTCAGGTGGTCTTGGAGTTGTCTGCTTATGTTGCTCTTGTTTTTTTAACATATGTAATTGTTAATAGCACTAAAATCCTTACTAAAAAAAAAAAAAAAGTCTGCACATTGTTTCAAGCTGTTGTCTCTCATCATGGAACTGCTCTGGATAATGTGGCTTGAGAGAACTGTAAGTTAAAACTGGAACAATGGCTGTGACATTTTCAAAGCACATTAGTTGAAGGTCAAACTGAAAGTGGGCACATTGGAAATGTTTCTAATTTTTCCCTCTTTGCACAGGAACACTATGTGGACAGATGAAGCAGGAACTCTGATTGATGTTATACCTCATGACATCTTTTTTTTTTTTTTTTTTGTGATGTCACCTTACCCCAGTCTAACCAATGACCTTGGTGATCATAGTGTTCTTATTATTGATAGGATAAGAAATTAGCCCCAAGCTGTTGCGCATAAAAATATAATTTGATGATAGTCAATAGCAATTAAAGAAAGCTCATATTGATTAGCTCCAGCATATCCCTGGTGAGTCTAGCATAAAGCGACCCAGTGAGTGCATTGAGTTGCTGCAGTGTTTGGCTTAAGTTAAAACTGCAGCAGCTTTGTAGCACTGCCCCTGAGCTAAGATCTGGAAGCCTCTGGCTCTGTTTGGTCATCTCAGCCTCCATCTCCCAATCCCAGGCTCTTCTTGTCATGCCGCCTCCCAATTTTGGCTGCCATGTCCTGTAATAGTCTCCACCATCTGTCCTGCACTGTGGGGCTGTAAATGTCCATTGGCACCACTGCAGCTACTACAGCCAGCTAGCCATGCATTTCCCACAGAGCTGTAAGACCAGAGCCAAAATGGATTGATTCCTAGTCCTGGGCCAGCCAGCTAAATGACTGTACAAGCATCAGTGGAATTAATAGTAGAATTCAAAATGTGTCCTTCCTTCTCCCTACCTTTTGCTTCCATTTGATCTGCAAAGGTCAAATGCTAAAAATTAGAGGTGAGGAAAAGGTTCTTCATTTGAAATATTTCTGCAGTTAACCAGACGTGGATTCTGAATGAATATCACTCAATTTTCGGTGTCAAGATGCTAATTTCTCTTTGAATAATTTACATTCCAACCCACTTATTTGATAATCCATCATTTCCGAACTACGATTCTCCTGGCTTTAGTAGAAATACATGCATGGTGCCTTTCCACTCAAAACAGAGTAATACACAAAATACAGCTTAACCTGTTGTCCTGCAGCAACAATTAAAAGAGCGCATGAGACCCTGTGGTGTGAAGGAAGTTAATGTCAGCACCAATGGCAGCATTGTTAGCACCATGTACAGTCACTGTACATGGTGCTAACAAAGAATAAGCTAAAGGATTAGTTCAGTATCACAGGAAATCTGCTCAGGTTACAAACCAGTTTGGGAAAAAGGAAGCAACATAAAACCTGATATTGGTCTTAGTCATTTATTTGTGTGGAGAATGGAAAATGTTGGTGTGTGTATAGGGTATATGTGTGTCAATATGAGCAACAGAGAACCGAATACAGGCAGAATGAAACATTCTTTTAAAGCCTGTGGTTTATAACGTTGGTATTCGAAAACAGAAGAAGCCAAATATGAAGAAGTTGGAGCTGAGGGGGAGTGAGGGATGGCTGTAACCTGCTTTGTTCTGAATCCTTTGGTCTCTATCCCTCACAGTGTGTGGTCCAGCCTGTCAGTCACACAGTAATACATTCCAGATTCAAGATCTTTATTTGTCACATGTGGTGCACTAACAGTGAAATGTATATGTGCACAGCAACCCTGTGCCAGCTGTGCATGTAAGAGAAAGACTAGAAAGATAAAATAATAAAATAAAGTATACATAAGAATACAATATGAATATAAAATATTAAATACATGCCCTGCTTTATGGCCTATTTTCTTCTAAATGGAATTGAAACGATGGAGGTCATGCTTTGTTGATTGAGAATTGATACTAGAGGGTGATACCATAAAAATTAAACATAAATATGTTGATTGTGGTAATACATCCAATGAGAGGTATAGTTTTCTTCTTCTTTTTTTTTTTTTTTTTAATTACAGAGACTTCAAAAGAATTTGACTTCTCTCCACAACCCGTGAGGTCACCACACTGATGGTCATTAGATAGAATCAAAGTTTAAAGGTATTCAACACTAACTTCACATTATCAATTTATTGAATGAAAGGTTGCTATTCTGTCATGATCTCAAAGAAAAGAAAAAAAATGTCAGCTGCACCCATGTAAGTGGAGGAGCTAAACAAAAAGATGAATGTTTCCCACTGCAGCTAAAGATACTATTATAATTTATCGACAGTTATTTAAAATAATTAATGCACGATCAACTCCATTAAACAAAAGATGCAAAACCCGCTTCCGTTCAATTTAAACTTTGACCACAGTTATACCACAATTGTGTCACTTCCTGTTGTAGGGGTCAGTGGCGTTGACACTGAAGACTCAGGGTTCTATTTCCATGTGTGGGACTTTTCTCGGTGGAGAGTGTGTGTCCTTCCGGCATGGGTTCCTCTCACAAAACATTCAGGTTTAGGTCAATTGATGATTATAAATATCCATAGGCCTGGATGTGAACATGGATGATTGTTTGTCTCTACATGCCAGCCCTGTAATAGACTGCTTTCCTCTCCAGGGAGAACCCCACCCTTGCCCAAAGTCAGTTGGGATAATTTCCAGCACCCCCGCTGCTCTGATGGATAAGCAGCATAGATAATGAATGGTTGTCTAGACCAGAAAAGTCCCCTCATACTGACCCAACATGTTTTTAATGAATGTAATATAATATGTAACACTGCCCTTTGCTAGATTTTTAGCAGCTAAGTGGTAAAACATTATATGAGTACCAAAGGAGGCTTACAAGCAAGCAAGCAAGATCTAAACAAGCATTTTTGTTCTAATCACAACATATTAGGAGGCAGGTAACTTCAGATAAAGTGCAAACAAGTTTCAAGTAATGCTGTAATATCTAATTCATTTGCTACAGCAATTAGGAACAATTTGTTAGGCAGTTGATGGTGTTTCGCCTTTGTTGTAAATTCTGCAGTTATCTGTTAGATTGAGGCTGTTTTGGTCTGTAAATTTATGACCCGAGGCAGCAGCTCATTATCTTTGTGAAGATGATCAGAATGAATCCTGAGAAAATGATTTAATGTTGAAATGATCTTTTATCCCCTCGTGACTAAAAGGCAGACTGCGGCCAGGCTGGCAGCTATAATTAAATTTTAGGATCAATTGCAGCAACTTTTCAAGAAGAAGAAAAAGGTTTTCCCAGAACTGATTTGCTTAAAAAAAAGAAAGAAAAAGATATAGAAAAGAAAAAAAGTGTAAACATATATATCTATTCTTCTAAAATGCAGGGATGTCAACTGAAGGCATCAACTCTACATAAAGGTTCTGAATGACGCTGGTGAAATAAATTGCAGCTTAAATGATTGTGGAGGTTGTATTCACTGACTGTAATGAATACATGTCAGTGTCCTCCATTGACTGGAGGGCACTGACATTAGAGAATACTGTTTCCATGAAATCCTGGACTTTTTTAGATGGTACGTCACACCAAAATGACATCCGCATGAATGAAAGACCCAATGTTTCCAGCAGGGCCTTTTCTATCTTTGTGGGGCTTCTACGCAAGATGATGTTAGGGGGCTGCTAGTCTGCCAAACTACAATGGAGAGAATCCTAATCCCTGAAATGATTCACAGTGTAGCAACTTGTACAGGTTGTCGTCGTGGTCTATTTTATTCTTATATCTGCATTTATTTTGAAATTAAAAGGTATAAACAAAGTTAAAAACACACCAATCGAGTCATGACCAAAGCTGGCGAACCTGCAACATTTGGGGGCCTCCTGGTGGCTTGAAGGGCCCCATGCATTTGCATCATCTGCATATATCAGGAAATGGCCCTGGTTTCCCATCAGAACATTGCCCAAAACGTCACACTGCCTCCATCAGCCCCACAGTGCGTCATAGTGCCATGTCTGCCATGCAAGAGACACATACACTGATGCACATCCACATGATTTTAAAAAATAAATAAATAAAATCTGATCCATCAACACAAGACCACGTTCCATTGCTCTGTAGTACAGTTGTCAAGTGTCTGTTGTAAGAGTTTTTGTTTATCAGAACAAGCATGAACTTAGTAGTCTGAGCTACAGTAGACTACACCGGTCAGCCTTCACTCTTCATGAGCATCAATGAGGCTTGGATGCCTGAAACTGCTGGCTAAGGAGAAGCATAAATATGTTGTATATAAAGTGTTAAAGTGGTAATCCACGTTGGCAGTAACTACTGCAGTTGGAGGCCATGAAGATTAATGTGGAGTTGGCGTGTAATTTTGCTAAAACAATGTCTTCTCTGTCCGCCTCCCTATTCTGACCAGTGATGACACATATGATTACATGTTGTCATTCAACCGCTGGCTGTCGAGGTGTTGTCCCGAAAACTTTGTGGGCTACATAAATAACTGGAAGACTTTCTGGGAGAGACATGGTCTTATTAGGAAAGATGGCATCCATCCTAGAGTGGATATCTAGGAATCTGACTGAATTTACTAGAAAGCCATGAAACCGTGACCGTGACATTCCTGAGTCCGGACCAAGAAGCAGAGCTGCAGTTTAACACGCTTGCTTACCCAGAATAGAATAGAACCCTAAATTTGGTAGATCTACTAAACTAAAAGTAAACAGAAGAGGAACTAAAAACAAGAGCTTAATTGGAGTCTTGAATATGAGACCACTATCATCCAAATCCCTGTTATAATGATCTGATCACTGATCATATTATGGACTTATTCTTCATCACTGAAATCTGGCTTTACAGAAAGAGTATGTTGGTATCAATGAATCTACACCCTCCACTCATGTTCCTCGTACCATAGGTCAAGGAGGAGGTTCCCAGGCTTGTCTTCAGTACTGTATCCAACTTGTGTTTGGGATCTTTTTCACCTTTAAATCTTTCTGAGCTAGTCTCAACGTCTAAACCATTAACTTTCAGGCCTGACACCTGCTAGGCTGTTTAAAGATGTTTTTCCGCTAATTAACATGTATATTCTGGATCTGATCAATGTGAGTTTATCTCTTGGTTATTTACCACAGGCTTTCAAGGTTGCTGTTATTAAACCTCTCCTCAAAAGACCTAATATTGTTCCAGATGTTGTGGCTAATTATAGACCCATATCTAACCTATCTAACATATCTAACATTATCAGGAAGCACAGAATCGATGTTCACTGTTATTCAGATGATACTCAGTTATACTGGTCAATGAAGCCGACTGGACTCAGACAAAACTGAAGTCATTGACCCTAAGCACCTTAGAGAACCATTATCTGATCATGTAACCATTAGTTACATAAATACATTAGGTTGGCCAGGATGTATCAACAATTCTGCACGCTGCCGCATCAAAATTAACAGGAACTAGAAAAAGAGATAACATTTTTCCTGTGCTAACTTCTCTTCATTGGCTCTCATTAAAATTCTGAATAAAATTTAAAATCTTTCTCCTAACGAGCAAAATGATCAAGCTCCATCATATCTCAGAGCTCTGGGTGGAGGTTTGCTTGTGGTTCATAGAGTCCAAGAGCAAATCTGGAGGCTGATCTTTCTGCTAGCAGGCTCCTCTTCTATGGAACCAACTCTCAGTATCAGTCCTGGGAACCGACTCTGTCACAGCTTTCAAAATCAGGCTTAAAAGCTTCCTTTAGCTTACAGTTGAAAATGTAAGTTTTAATTCTTCTAGTTGTGCTGCTACAGGCCTAGACTGCTGGGCAGTACTCTGAACACATCTCTCTCTCCCTCTCTCCCTCTTTCTATCGCTCTGTGGCTCTCTCTCTCTCCCCCATGCATCTCTTATAATGTTGTCTAACTTTGTGTCTTCCTGTAGTCCGTGTTTTGTCTCCTGTTCCTGTCCTACAGGTGCTGAATCATCTCTGCTCCATGTTGCTGCTCAGTATTTGCTGCAAGAGAGTTACCATTAGTTGTCATTACACACTGCTACTTGCTTTCCATTGTGACCTCTTCATCTCTTCTACTGCTGATATTTACTAGTTCACATTACTACTAAATATTCACATGCTATTGACATACTAGTTCACTACCAGGTTGCAATCACTGTATGTTTTGTTTATATTTTCCATGGCATCTTCTCTTTTCTCTTTTTCTTGTTCTCTCTCCATCCCTCTACTGAGTCGAGGCAGATGACTGCCCTCCCTGAGCCTGGTTCTGCCTTTTAAAGGAAGTTTTTCTTTGCCGCTGTCGCTAAGTGCTTGCCCTTGGAGGGATATGTTGGATCTCTCTAACAACTCCATGAAGAGTTTGGTCTAGACCTGCTCTAAAGTGCCTTAATGTAACTTTATTATTATTTTGGGCCATATAAATACATTTGATTTGATTTATATGCTTTACTCTCAGACAGAGTAAATATAAAGATTACACATAACTATGTCCATGACACAAGTGTAATGACCTGGTCCTTCCAAGTGAGGGTTAGTTTGGTGTAAACATGGCAAAGCTTTGTTATTGTACCTAGGAAGTACAGCTTGTTATCTGTCTTTTTTTCTTTCTTTTTTAGTTTTTTAATAATTAATTTTCAAAAAGTCAAACAACTAAAACTGAAGAATACATACATACAATGAATTTTATGATGTGGATTCCTTCTATAAAGAATCCACTGTTTTTGATTAGAATTGAATTTCAGTCTGTTTTTTTACTGAAATAGTGGCAGCTTGATTTTAATTTGAATGATACAAAAAAAATACAAAAACCTCATTTGTTTTCAAGCCATCCATCCCGTGGAACATAGATTGTTTTTCATGGTTGGAGACGCACAGGTGTTAGATTAACTGTACATTAAGATCAACATATACAGAGGCTCTGTTCTAAGTGTCCCAGTAAACTATCTTCCTGCTGCCAAGGTCAGAACGCCAAACTGGAGGGAATGGCCAAACAATGTACAATCTCTTGTTATTTAAAATATATCTTATCAGAAGAACAGTGATTCAATGTCAGGCAGAGCTGTCATGCATGGATTTTATGATCCACAAGATCTGATTCACAGGAAATGTCCTTTGGATAAAAAATCCACGGTCATATTTATTTTGTTGTAGTAGGTTTTACAGCAGTGTATCTCAGACAGAGTCATTTCTTGACATTTTCCTGCCTGAGGGCAGACTCTCTGTTTCCCTTCATCCCTTTTCTTTCCCCTCTCCAACACTCTGATGGCTTTGATCTTGGCATTATCAAATAACTTCCCAGAACATCACCATGCTGTCACATTATCATCATCAGGTTCAGTAGTCTTTCTGTGATGAACTTAACTTCACCTACCTGTGCAAACCACATTCTCAGTTCCATTATGCATCCCTCTCAGGTCGGAACTGCAGTCTTCTCCTGACTTTAGCCGAATCCAAATATTTACATTTATATCCACATTTCTCTGTAAATGGTAGATTGTACCACGGATATATCAGTCAAGAGTTTGGACATAGCTTCTCATTCAATTAATTAATTTATTTTTATTGTCTTCAGTATGAGGCATCCAAACTATTCAGGAACACGTATGGAATTAGTTAGTTGTAACAGGTCAGTCATGAGTATAAACCAAGATTAGGACAGTTCATTTATTAATTTATTAACACTATTGAACTGTCTAGACAAACAATAATCAGGATGCCTAATCTGCAAGCACAGTCCAAGTATTAAACTTGACAGGAGCCTTGAGAGAGGGAATCTAGGCAGGCAGCAGGTAGACAGGGACTAGGCAGAGGCAACGTCCAAATGCAAAAGGCTGGTGTGATTACTGGGGCAAAGACATGGACAATAGGTCCATGGGGTATGTGGGGTATGGCCAAGAGATTGGGCGGGTCCAAAAGGACTGGGATCAAATCAAAAATCCTTAGGTTGCAGGGGGCGCTGGAGCCAATCCCAGCTCACTCTGAGTGAGGGCAGGGTACACCCTGGACAGGTTGCCAGTTCATCACAAGGCCAACACACAAAGACAGACAGAATTAGAGTCACCAGTTATCCCAAACATGATGTCTCTGGACGGGGGAGGAAACCCATACAGACAACATACAACATACAACATACAAACTCCACACAGAAAGGCCCCAGGCTGGGAACTGAACCCACAACCTTCATATTGTGAGGCAACAGCGCTAACCCATATGCCACCATGCTGCCCTCAGAGGACCTTTTCTTTTGAAAAAAAGATGCACTGAATCAATACAACAGACATTTAAAAGAGCCATGCTTTACATTTCTATTTAATATGCTATACAGTTTATCATTGTTTGGGTGTTTTTTTAATTTAATGAATTCATCAGTTTATCTTCACTTGTATTTCCTTTTTTCAGTGACCTTGGCTTTTTTTTCCACATTTTCTTTTCACTGATAACAGTTCTTAGTCTCAACTCTGTGTCACCATGTTGACTCAGAGGAGAGGGATTTGAAGACGACAAGATGAAGATGAAGGAATGCAATTTCCATATAATCAGCACACTAAGGAGAGAATGCAATTCTTCCCGAAACACTTCCTTCATGAATTATGAATCCAGAACATTCAGAAAGTCTTCATATCCTGTCATTTTTACCCCAAACATCCCACATTTTACTGTGTGCTACATTTCATTTTAAATGGATAAAATGGCAATAGCACCATCGGTTTACACTCAGCAACATGAAGCAGCAAAGAGAAAAACATGTTTTTGGAAATGTTGGCTATATCATTAAAAATCAAACTAATGAAATCTTTTTTTTTTTTTTTTTGAGGGAAGATCCTGGGACTATAGTCTGAGTGCTTATCTAGAATATGATGGACATTTTTTTAAATTTATAAGAATATTATAAGGAAAATATATGGTGCAACAAGCCAAGGAATAGCTGAGCAAAATTGAGGCTGAGTCATCATTTCTGGTTTGTTGCATTCTCTGTGCACCTTCATGTCGATCTTTCCAATTCAACAGCTGCTCCCATATAATGCAAACCCAATGGATTGTTAAACAGTTCATCAGACATTACATTACTTTTTTCCATAGAAGAGAAGGGGCGTGACTGGTTGGCACAGAATGCAGACTGGTGCAGAGGGTGAGCTGAGAATCCTGCTTGGAATGAACGAAATTTGAGATGAGATTTGAGATTTGAGAATATTGGGCTGAGGTGAGAGGCAGGGAGGAATATGGTGCACCAGGTCTGGAGCACAAGAGAAAACAGGTTAGTCCCAAAGCCAAAACAGAGCATGAGCAACAAGAATTGGTGTTAGTGTCTTATACAACAGGCAGCCAAAGACACACACAGAACAGAAACCCAGACAGGGGAGATAAAAGACAGAATGACAAGGGAACCCTAGAGATAATAGGGGATTAAACATGCTATCTGCATCTCTTAAAACCTGGACTGCATCATCACGAGGGATCCACTTCATCTGTTAAACACTGTACCTCCAGGGAGGTCATTAACTGGACAAGTCACTTAAGTGTGACGTGTGTGCTCTCCATAAAGGGACTAAAAGCTGCAGATACAGACACACAGAGTTATTGACAGAACCACTAAGACTGGTTACAGTGCACAAATCACATTTTCATGACATTTAAAATACAATTTACTGATGTATTTTATTACATTGGCTCAGGGCATGTTGGGCAAGGGTTCCACCCACCGATTCCTAACATTCTAACAAATATAAATATATTGATTTTTGTATAATTTAATGAACTTGTAAGTTAATATTTGTCATTCGCATACAGTATATTATAAACTTTTATCCCATATATCTGGATGTATAATAATATATCTGTTATAGTTCAAATAGGAATTTTGAAATAGAGATATAGTAATTCTGTATGTGTCATTCAAGGACAGTCAGAGAAAGATCCTGAAGCCACCCTGGTTTTGTGTTGGTTGTGTATTTTTGATCACAGCCATGTTGAAAAGTGATCCATCGCTCCAATCTCAGGTCACAATAACTCTTTGAGAGTAAAACTACTAATAAATACCAAATGATGCCGACACATTTGCCTTTCTGATTGAACCAAGGACACACACAGCTGCAAGGAGCAGTGTTGTCAGACCAAACGCACACAGGGGGAGGTAGAGGGAGCTGCGAGCCTTTGTGCAAACTGATGTGGCAGATCTGTCATGGTCCATCTCTGGGTTGATGCAGCTGAACAAGATTTCTCTCTATGAGATGCTTTGATCAGTGATTATGTACTTTTAAAAGTCATTTCTTAGCTTCATCTCACTCTGGCATGCTTCTGATTAAATGGCAGTTGGACAAGTGGCAAGGTGAATGTCCAGAACCAATAAATATCTGTGCCACACTTCAACCTTTTCCATTTCCAGCAGAATCATGGTGTTTTTGACCAGCAGAAAAAGGGTGTAAGAAACCTCCCCAACAGCTATACTGCCATACCTCACTGCAGAGATGGTACAGGCAAGGCGATGTACAGTGCCTTGTGGTAATACTTGGAATTCCAGAAGGCTGTTATATCCCCTTTACTCACAGTGGCCTCTCTTCTACGAAGACCTGACTGATGACCATCTTTCCACCAGGGCCTCCATCCCAGCAGAGGAAATCTGAAGCTCTGTTAGGTTCTTTTTCACAGTTGCTTGATTTGACAGACAAGCAAGTCTTCCTCTTGTTTCCAAAATTCATATTTTATTGGTGAATGAATCAGAGACTTAGAAAATGCCTGTATACCTTTGCATTGATCTTTGTCGAAGATAAGCTTAATTGGACGTCATGGCTTGATTGACCCTTGAGCTTTGGTGTGAAGGGTTGTGACTCACTGTATTTAAGCAGGTGCCAATATATCCGATCAGTTCAATTTACCACAGGTGGACTAAGAACTGGACCTTGCCAATTTATCAATTAAACACAGAAAATATACATATACATATTAAATTGGTGACTGTGTTTCCAATGCTTAATAAATGAGAAAATAATATCTGGTGTGTGTTTCATTCATTCATTCATTAGGGCTTTGTTGACTTGGTAGGTCATCTGTGATATTATGGCAACTCACTCAATAATGCTCAACAGAGCGGGTTCCACCAAGCAACTGACTGAGGAGCTAAAAAGAGTTAAATGATGCAAAGTAAAGGAAAACAAAAAATGCAATCAACAAATGCCTCCAGCATGAATTTTCTGCTGCTCAAAATTCCATTAAGGAGAGTTGTGGAAGTCAAAATACAACGCTGCGCAGTGGAATGGTGAAGCAAAATCCCTATATCTGCAAAGGACCTGCAGCTGACACAGGGGCAGTATTGCTCGCACAAACAAGGTCTACCATTGAAAAAACATCAAAAGGAAAGTGTGTATGGATAAAGTTTAAATTGAGCTCTTTGGCCACAACAACCAGTGATGTGTTTGGAAAGAAAGAGGAGAAAAAACTCACTGCTAAGTGTTAAGCATAGGTTGGAAGTTATAATCAGCAGGTCCTGGATGCAGATGTACTGCAGTCAGTCAATAAAGTGAAAATTCAAAGACCAGTTTATCCAGGATAGTAACCCAAAAGTGGATGCTGAAAATCCAACATCAATCACTTTGAGACACACAACTTGAAGGTTTTTGAACATACCAAAAAGTCCCCTGATGTTAAACACCCTGTGTACAAGACATTCAAAGACTGGCAACACAAAGTGTTCACAAGCTGTGATATCTGCCAAAAGGGACTAAGTAGTGATTTCACTTAGAGCTCAACTCTACTGCAAGTACTTGGTGAATATTTGAAGATGGTGATTTATAATATTGTAAGGGTTGATTTATTTCTTTTCAAGTGTTCTGTTGTTGTGGCTGAAGGAGTGTGTTGCTTCAAGTAACACTATAGCTTTCCTACAACAGCAGTTTCAATCTGTCTGTCTGTGTTGGCACTGTGATGGACTGGCAACCTATCCAGGGTGTACCCCGCCCTTGCCCAGTGTGAGCTGTGATTGGCTCCAGCACGCCCTGCAACCTGGAAACAGATAAGCAGTAGAAGATGCATAAATGAATGAAACCTTCATGCTCATTTATTTTACTGACTATGACTCCATTCTGCTATTTGGAATATTAGATATGAAGTTGTTTTTCTAACAAACACTTGTCTTAAATAGTTTTAGTTTTGAAGCAACGGGATACTTTCACCTGTGTAAGTAAGTAAAACTGTTAAACATTTAAAAAAATAACTGCAAGGTCTCCCTCAGAAGGATGATTAATAAAGTGAAACAGTAAAGCACTGATGGTTGTTACATTAGAGTTTACCTTCTCAAAATCAACGACTAAATGCCCTTAAAAGATTTATAAGACAGTGTTGAAAGAAAGCACAAACTTTTGCAAAGACTCTTTGTCCTGAAGTTAAAAGCTGAATGGACCAGCAATTTTTCCTTCACCTTTTATTTAAGTCCCGGGGAAGGTCACCGGAGCTGCAGAGGCGAAGCAAGTTCAGTTGTATCTTAATTTACTTGTATTCTACAGAATTAAGAAAAATATCACTTTTGCCAAAGTTCAGTCAGAAATAAAGCTTCGTGACAGCACTGGATCACATTTCTAGGTGCTTTAGGGCCATAACTGTTGCGAAGATAAATACATTTGACTGATAGTTATCATGTTGCATAAGCCAGGCTACATGTAGGTCAATGCTATGAATGGGTCATCATCTCTAACTGCTGAGGCTGAGAGAAGGTTTGAACACCACACAGTCCCTTAAACCATGAGTAAGTCATTCTAAACTGTTGTATCTTGGGTAGATTTCATGTCATATAGCATAAATTTCCAGTTGAAAGCCTCTGTCACTGCTTCAGCATTGACCCTCACACTGTCACTGAAGGAGAAGAAAATGTTATGTTAACTAATTACAAATGTTATAATATGTTAAAAGATAAATAATCTTAAAGGAACGAGGGATTATCTACTGAATATGATGTAGCACTTCACTTGGAGGTGTATTTAAAGAATAGCTAAAGTAATTAGCCTTTATTAGATTTGAGGCTGAGTTAATCAGGTATTAATCATGAAGGAAGTCGTGAGGCATCAAGTCATGGTGAATTGCTAGCTAATGATTCATTAATATTATATGTCAAAGTCTATCAGCTACGTAGTGTTAATTTTGAGTTAATCAGGAACAACTTATTATAATGTTCAGGTCATTGTCAGATTCATTCGTCACCTGTTGTTTGTCTTACTCGCAGGTCTGGGGAGGTGTTACCAAGTTGTTGTTCACATTGTGAAAAAAGTTTGTTGACAGCTATCAGATCACCCACCTGCTAATATGCCAATCAATTCTGAAGGAGAAAGTTGGTTATTTATTCTGTCAACAACAATTTACAGACTAAGGCAATAATAAAAAAAAAAAAACTGAGGGTGAAAACTGAACAACATGAAGAAGGAAAACACCTGAGTAAACACAAAGCAAATGTATTCTGAGCCACATGTGTTTGGTCAGCTTTGGTTCCACCATCAGGTGGGAGAGTTAGTGTACCGGGTTACAAACACCATCAACATATTCTCTGCGGACATTTGGTTAAAGTGTGTCAGTTTTGAACAGCTGCTGAACCAGGTGTTGATGTGTTTGGTCAACATTAGGCCATATTAAATGATCGTACAGTTACAGTTACGTTATATTGAATGTGTTATGTGCATGTGTGTTCTGTCTGTGTGTGTTCGTGTGTCTTATTAGCCATTTGTGTTTATGTGTCATCCCTGGGATAATTTCTCAGTGATAAAGTCTCTTGCGTTTTTGGCTCTGAATCTGTTAATGATTGCTGATATATTTTTGTCCTTTTGTCATTCACTCCTTGCATCATTTATCATTAACATGCATACAGTGAAGTGTTAAACTGAATATTTTATCTGTACTGCTGCCAATCATTCAATTCGATGCAAAGAAATTGTTTCTATTGTGGACTTTTAATACAAAGTTTATATATATTTGCTTTTGTTTTTTGTTTTTTTTTGTTTGTTTGTTTTTTAATCATGTGCAGATGTCCCTAGTCTTTAATAGCAATACAAATATGACTGTAATGGCTAATCAAATATGTGTACTTACTTGTTTAAGTTCAAACACAAACATAAATACATTGAATATGGGAATTATTATTTAGACATAAATGAGATAATGTTATGGGTTAAATTATAAAATCAATAAAGTTGATCATTGATTTTTATGAAATGAGTAATTATGTTCAATGCCCATTAAAACACTCTGTTTGTCTCTCTCCTCCTCCTCCCTTCCTTCCTGCAGCTTTGATTCGATATGTTATGACACAAACACATGCCGATACCACAGATTTCACACATTTCACACACACAGCCCTTTCATCTTTGGGTCGTACAGTAAGCAAAGGCTAGATTGTTGTAAATATCCAACCAGGAAGATTCAAAGTGCTTGAGGGTACAGAGCCAAAAATAGGTCAAAGAACAGATTTGCATTAAAGGCTTCTCCCTGTGTGCGCTGATGATTTACAGCTGCAAAAATTCATTTAAGAGAGCAAAGGCTAATCGTGCATGAGGGGCTGCATCGGGAAACTGCTTACGTTGTCTGAAGTGTACAGTATTGAAGTGACGCCGTGCTGGAATTTGAGTGTAGAAAGTGAAATAAATCAGGGAAGAGAGTCTAATGGAGTAGTTTACTTTTATCCATGCGTTTGTGTGGAAGAGATTTAAACAGGAAGACTAATGGAGGTGTAACCTATCCATCAGTACTGTAAAATATATCAAACCTGAAGCACCAGCCAATCTGGACTCTCAGTCCTGATTTGTGCTGGCACTCCTGGATGATTCTCCAGTACAATATGTGCATAGAGTCTATACCTTCATGATAGATGGACTTCATAGGCTATGTACAGTAGCAGTCAAAAGTTTGGACACACACACACATAGATATACATGCAACTCACTCGTCTTCTACCGCTTTTCCGTTTCTGGGTCACGAGGGGGCGGGGCACACCCTTGAAAGGTTGCCAGTCCATCACAGGGCCAACACACAGAGACAGACAGAGACCAACAACCACTCACACTTACACTCAGATGTACGGACAATTTAGAGTCACCAATTAACCCAAACATATATGCCATTTAACAAAATACACTATTTGAACAATACAACAGATGAAACAAATGAAACAGGACCATTTTCATCACCATTACTGTGTTTTTTAAAGTTTTTTTTTTTTTTCCATTTCATTCTTCCAAATATATCAGGGATCTGGGGCTATTAGTAAAGCATCCATGGTCCATCCATTCTGTGTGCACCAAACAACAGACACTGTGTGTCACTGAATGAGAGTTACAACAAATTGAACGGGCAGAAAATATTAGCAAGAACATCTGCAAAATGACTAACGCAACTTCTCGTGCTGGCACCAGGCTTTGGCAATAAATTTTCCCTCACAGAAGTGTCCAATATGAAGATAATTCCCAGGGACAAGTGGCTTCTTCTTTGCTTGAAGACATTTTCATTTGATTAATTTCAAGCATCTCTAACTTCACACAGCAGCTGTGGTGCCACCGTCAGAACAACAGTCTCTCTTCTCAAATGTGTATACGTTTTATTCAGGAGTATGGCAGCTTTAGTTTGACAGACACAAAGACAGAAATGAGGAAAAGCCTTTCCTCCTCAGTCAACATTAAGGCTACAGAGCCGGAAATATCAAAGTGTGTCTCCAGGCCCTTTGGGTGAGACTAGGAATCAAATCTCATCTATCCGAAAATTTCTGTCCCTTCCATGATGCTGACTGCAGTGACAGGCCTCGGAGATGGTATGGAACCAGAGACAACCTCCCCGACGGACAAATGAATCCACTCGTTTCTACAGTAAAATCAATTTGTTAAACTGGCCACAGGAAACTTTGAGCATATGGAATGCTGCCTGAGCAGGGAGTTGGGTAAACTTTGTATATGTTGTCATCAAATTGTTGTGGAACATCTTTTCTTATTGTGCTGACAGGTTGACTACCCCCCCACCACATGTGTCTCACCACTGTGTGGCACTTCAATTAGAGGTTGCAGGCAGTACTCACATTACCATTCATTGGTAGGACTGAGGAGAGAGGAGACTGGGGAGAGGAAGAAGGGAAGAGTGGAAAGGCGGGGGGTGAGTATGTGTGTGCATGTGTGTGTGAGTGGGCGGGGGGGGGGGGGGGGGGGGGGGACTTCAAAGGTCTAATTCACCAGCTCAGAAGCTCAGATCTGCAGATTGTTTAGTTGAGGCCACAGAGGAGTCTGGGGAACATATCAAAGGAAAATATGAAAAATTTAAAAAAGATTGAAAAAAATCACACTTTTAAAGAAATGGTGCATGGGAAGGATGGGACACACCAACACCAAAAAATATCGCTCAGAAAAAATAACACAAAGTCAGTGGTCATGGAAATTGCATGAGCATCTTTAACAGTCAACACACAAAGAAGTGTAATAGAAAATATGCATTGTTCCACGTGAAGAGAGGAAAGACATGAGATCCGACTCTCAGCTCATTACATTCCAACAACCCTGCAACCAACTGGCAGAAAGCCATGAGACACTCACATGCTTACATACACTAAATGTGTGATAGCATGGAGCATCTGGGCTCATTTAACAGCAGCAGCTGCTCTCTTCAAAGCAAAGAAGCATAAAAAAAATGATGAAAAAATTGAGATTCATAAGTTTCTCTCTTTCTGGGACACCTCAAACACATACCTTCGTTCAGTCATTGCTATTAATTTCAGCATCATGGGGTAGCATCATAGGGCATTTCAGAGCAACAGCAGTGCACTAACGTGTTTATAAGGTTGTTAAAAGGGTAACTTCCCAAGTGGTAACACTCCTAATTTAGCTGTCAGACATCTTTTTTTTAATTTTTTTCAGACGGTGGAGCTGAGGAGGAGTGACCCTGTCCTGATTGTGAGGCAGGGTCATGTGTGTTGCTACAGTCTATCAGTCACACAGTAGCCATGCCTCCTAATCCATCCCTTACTCTCTGGTCTATTTTTCTCTAAACGAGGCACCATTTGAAAAATGAAGATCATGTTGTGCTAAAGACTTGAAACTAGATACTGAGCTATAAACTGATCAGAAAACATAAGAGACCTGTGGGCTACATCCGCCTTCAAAAACAGTCTGTGGAAACTCAGCAGACAGATCAACCCAGTTTGCAGGCATATCAACAGGCAAGCTTATCCATTCGATTTTTCAGCTATCAAGCAGACAAAATGCCCATGTATCTGTAGCAATGAAGTGCAATGTTGGAGTAAATGTGCCCGATTGTAATCCACAGCTGCTGGAGAAACTTGTTTCTAACAAGAGCTTAGTGGCATTTACAACAACACACACCCAGTCACGTACACAAAAGACACACATTGGATTGGGAATTTCAACTACTCCATCTACACAGTTGTTCTATAGAGATGTCACAAGTATAAAGAGCTGTGGCAAATCATTTTTCTATCATCAGTAACATGTCATCAGTACAGATGGTTTGACACAGCCGATGTCAGCAGCACCTGGCTCTCCAGGCAGAGCGTTGAGGTGTGACATACTGCTGGAAGCCATTGTCCTTCAATCCACAAGAGAAAATACATTGTTTCTAATTAAGATGCTGCCGCTTCAACACATTTAGTCTCTATCAGTTCTATCTGAATTAAGATCAGCATTGTTTAGACCCAGCCGATCCTGCATTACTGCATTGTCTCTGTAAATAAGTGAGACCTGGATGTATGCAGTAAAATCTGAAGTCAGCAGTCACCTTCTGAACAAATTGGCACAGTTGGACAGCCAGACTGTATTGATTCTAAAAGGAATTAAAATAAAAAAAAAAATAAATAACAATTCTGCCTCTAATCTACAATAAGAATTCTATAATTCCTCCAGACCTACTACTGATTCTACAGAAATTTGAGCTTGAGTCTCATTAGATATCAAATCAAATAAAATCTGATTTATTTGTTTAGCACCAAATCATAAAGTTACGTCAAGGCATATTACATAGAGAGCAGGTCAAGACCAAACTCTTTATAAAATTATTTAAAGAGACCCAACAGATCCCCTGATGAGCAACCACTTGGCAACAGTGGCAAGGAAAAACTCGGGGGGCATCTGCCTCGACTGGTTGGGTAGAGAGTGTTAGAGAGAGAGCGAGAGCAAGAGAGGTTGAATATCTTCCTCTTCCTCAAGAGAGGGAGATATTTAAAACAGGTGTAGGCAGGAACATGGTGCTGCATGGAGTTCATGGAGATGATATTGTAGTATGGAATTCATGAGGATAAGGGAGCAGCAGGCATTGCAGGAACATGGGATGGCACTGAATCACCACCTGCAGGATGAGGACAGGGAGAGAGAGGAGAGGAACTGGGAGAGACAGAGACTTTGGGAAGACATGGTGAGTAAATGCAGTACACATGCTTAAAACTGGGAGAAACATAGATTTCTAAGAAACATGGTTATTGTCAGCACATGCAATTGGGGTGGAGGAGGGAGTAGGAAAGAGAGAGAGAGAGAGAGAGAGAGAGAGAGAGAGAGAGAGAGAGAGAGAGAGATGCTCAGTCCTTCCCCCAGCAGCCTAGGCCTATAGCAGCATAGCTAAAGAGTAGATGGACTTTGACTTTTTAACTATAAGCTTTGTCATACAGGAAAGTTTTAAGCCTGGTCTTGAAAATTGCTAAGGAGTCTGCCCCAGAACGATACTGGAAATTGGTTCCATAGAAGAGGAGCCTGATAATTGAAAGATCCGCCTCCAGATTTACTCTTGGAGACTCTTGGAACCACAAGTAAACCTCCATCTAGAGAGCGGAGTAGCCTACTAGGACAGTAAGGAACTATGAGCTCTCTGAGATATGATGGAACTTGGCCATTAAGAGCTTTATATGTTAAAAGAAGGATTTTGAATTCTACTCTATATTTTACTGGCAGCCAATGAAGAGCAGCTAACACAGGTGAGATATGATCTCTTTTCCTAGTTCCTGTTAATATTCGTGCAGCAGCGTTCTGAATTAACTGAAGGCCTTTTAGAGATTTGTTTGGACATCCAGATAGTAATGAGTTACAGTAGTCCAGCCTAGAAGTTAGAAATGCATGGACTAGTTTTTCTGCATCATCCTGAGAAAGGATGTTTCTGATTCCCCTAATGTTTCTCAGGTGGAAGAAAGCTGCCCGACTAACTTGTTTTATGTGAGGGACAAAGGACATGTCCTGGTCAAAAATTACTCCAAGATTTCTTACAGTGGAGCTGGAAGCCAAAGTGATGCCTACCAAACTGATGAGATGATTAGATAGTATTTTTCTGAGGTGCTTAGGACCGAGTACAATAACTTCTGTTTTGTCAGAGTTGATAAGTAAACTCTAAGTAAAGGGCCTGCAGACATGTCCTCAGACTACCGGTTTGTCAATGATTTTAGAAATGAATGGACGGGTCAATATGGGTCTATAGTTGGCCAAAACATCTGGATCAAGGTTCAACTTTTTAAGCTGGAGTGTGATGACTGCGGTTTTAAGAGTCTGAGGTACATAACCCAAAGATAAGATCAAATTAATCAGATCTAGAATGAATGAGGCTAGTTGGTACTGGGTCTAATAGACAGGTTGATGATCTGGATGATGAGACAATAGAAGCTAGCGCTGAGAAATTCAGAGGTGAGAATGATTCCAGATGTACAATAGGCGCTGCAGTTGATTCAGGAGTTGCTGTATTCAGTAGAAGATTATTGTCTCATGTATGATAAATTCTTTCTCTGATTGTGTGACTTTTATCTGTAAAAAAGTCCATAAAATTTTCACTGCTTAGAGCTAAGGTGATCACTGGTTCATTTGAGCTACGACTCTCCGTCAGCCTGGCTACAGTGCTGAAGAGAAACCTGGGGTTGTTCTTGTGTTCTGTTCTTCTATTAGTGCTGAGTGCTATGAACTTCTAACACTGTGGAGTTTTTTTTTTATAAATTTTTAAGCTATCTTTCCAGGCTCGGTGAGACTCTTCCGATTAACTGGAACGCCAATTTCTTTCTAATTTCCAATTTTAGATTTCAAACAAATCTAACCAATGGAGGCTATACCTCACAATTTCCAGGACTTAAAGGATCTGCTGCTAACGTCTTGGTCCAGATACCAAAAATCCCCCTCTACTGGAGTCCTCAACAGGCCAGGGTTGTTTCAGTGCCAAATAAACAATATAAAAGTATAATGCAGTTGTTCATAATGTTATGACTGATCTGATGAATTCCTTCTTTTGACATGGCAGCTGCAACAGTTATATATACAGTATGTTCTGAAGAGATGAGGTCTGAGCAGAAAGTGCTAGTTTGTTTCCCTGCATCATCTTAGTAATTCAAGCCACAAGTATTGGTACTGTTGAACTTTCCTACCTCTCCAATAGTGGTCAAAAAGCATAGGGGAAGGCACTGCTATCTTCCAGGGCTGAAGGAGTCTTGTCTCCTCCAGGTTCAATTACCCGAGTCCGTCCCATGGCCATGGAAAGCAACACAGACTGCTGAGGCTGAGACTGGGTGAAAAGCAGAAAGCTGAAGCCCTGTTGAAATATGAGTACTCAGTCGGTTTCCAAAAATCAGACAATAAAACAGGGATTTTTTTTTTTAAGGAATTTTTTGTCACTCAAAGCAATTTGACTAAAAATAAAGTTCATAGAAATAACAGTTTTTTCTCTCCCAGTCAAGGGTATAGCTAGAATGTTTTAACCTCTTGGTGTGATTTTAATTTGCAACATTTGTGATTTTAGTGTGTAGTTTCATTTGTGTGTATTTGTGTATTTATCCATTTTTATTGCATGTTTTGGATACAGGGAGTGGATACAGTTGTTGTGCTTTTGTTTAAAAAATTCCTCACCTGGGGCCCGTATCACAAAACTGGATTAACATGCCTGGGATCTCTTCGTTATCTGGGTGCATTAACCCAGACATTCACAATCTGGATAATTGGTGTCACAAAGCCAGTTATCAACTTGCTAATTGAACTCAGCGTTTTGCCGTTTAAAGCAGTGCACTTCACATAAAAAGGGTGGTGTGTGCTGTATCCGACCAATCAGACCCTGGAGAAGACTAAAAGAGCAGAGTGTTTCACGATGGAAGAGTGACATACCGGAAATATCAACAGTACAAAACCATTATTCAAGCAAACAGTAACAGTTGCAGCAGCATGATGCAGCAAAGAATTCTGGGAAAAATCCTACTCGGGATTATACTCCTGCAGAGGAGCTTGTCCTTTAAAATAATGAGGGTCTCTCTTGATGGAGGATGTGAAGGAGGTTGCATCAGTGGAGGTGGCAGCTCACAAAGCACATTTGTGCATGGTATGTTTCAGTGAGCACATGGTAAAACTCTGGGTTTCAAAAAGACAATTATCCATTTACTGTGAAAGTAAGATGTATTTTTTGTACAGTGGATCGTGAGACTTTAACTGGGCCCTACTGCACCCACTCACAAAAATGCTGTCCTCAAGAGAAGTAACAGTAAATGTAACCCATCATTTATATTTACGTATCATCTATTACTGCTGATTGTACATTTGGTTGGGGGGCAGTCGCAAGATGTAAACAGTTTTATTTCATAAGGATAGTCAATGTGACATTGGCATTATTGTGAACCATACAAAGAGCTAGTACTTATGCTAAAGCCATTGTGTTATGTATTTATTTTTTTTCAGGTTGGTGCTCACACTTTGAGAGCTCATTGCAAATTAAATTGGAGCTATACTTAAGCTTGAGGTGGAAAAACTAGAGCATAGGATAATCTCAAGAGTGATGGGGTCTACCACATCAGGGGCTGGGGGGTTTACAGGATGGGTACTCTCCTTCTGGATGGTCGCTATATTGTGTAGTACAATGTATGCAGAATTTATTTTGTATGCCCAGTCTGGGGCCACCCTCAGCCCACAGCAAAAGGTGAAACAGGCCTTGATGAGCCCAACGGTCATCTCAATCCTAAACCTGTCTTGGAATGTTTAGTATGAAACAACTGGGCCTTTTATCTTATTTGAAGACATTTCACCTCTCATCCAAAACGCTTCTTCAATTCTGAGGGTCAGTGCGGGAAACCCAGGTATTTAACCCAGAGTTGGGGTAAAGGAGCCATTACCAAAAATGAGGACATAGGTGAAGACATGCAAGCCTGGGGGGGTGAGTAAATAAGGTCACATGAGCCAAGGTGTGAATGAGCCAACAGTGTTTGCCCCCCCCCTTCCCTGATTCCATGGGACACCAGTCATAAGTTACAAGGGGTTCAATGTGGCCCTCTCCAAACCAGAAGACAATGTACTACTTCATTACTATATAAATATCTGTGATGAGAAAACAGGAAATAGAAAATTCTATTTTAAAGACATAACTGTAAAGCGTAACTCATAAGCGTAACTAATTGTCCGTAGCGCTGAGTGTAAGTGTGAGTGGTTGTTGGACTCTGTCTGTCTGTGTGTTGACCCTGTGATTGATTGGCGACCTGTCCAGGGTGTACCCTGCCCTCAACCAATGTGAGCTGGGATTGTATCCAGCACCCCCACAACATGGAAACTGAAAAGTGGTAGAAGATGAATGAATGAATGAATGCAGTTGAGTTATTATTTAATTTATATTTTTGCTCTATTTAGCATGTACAGTACAGGCCAAAAGTTTGGACGCACCTTCTCATTCAAATTAATAGGAAAGTGTGTCCAAACTTTTGGCCTGCACTGTACTATGTCTGCACTCACAGTACCTGGCTGGTTAGTTTAGCCCATTAACTAGTTAATTAGCTAGTCAATAGGCAGAACGGGGAGTTTAACCATTTTTCTCACCAAACAACCACAAAGTTGTTTGGTCTTTGCTTTCAAATTTCAGTGATTTGATGACTGCAAATAGATAACCTTAGGGGAAATGGGGGAAAAAGAAATGGCAAATTTCCTTGTCATACAAATTAAATTATATTTATTATTATTATTATTATTATTATATATTAAAAAAACATGTTTTTAAAGTTCAGACCGTTATCATTTATCAATTTACCAGATTTGGTAAATTTTTAGATATATTTAATAAAAAAGAAAAACTTATCTCTTTTAGGAAATGAATACAATTATAACGAGGTGGAAGTGATATCTCTGCCTAAGTCTGATCACAGGACAATAGCTTTACATTTCTCATGCCTCTGTGCATCCGTTATACAATTTACTGCCCACGTGGGTGTGTATTTTCCATTCATGAATGATGAACCTTGTCAATGGAGAGGGAAGGAGAGAGAGAAAGAGTGATGATAGGGAGGGTCTGGAGCTGAGCATTAAATCTAAATAGTCAGAAATAACCAACCCAGTTCAAGCTTGAGCCAAAGGGAGGGGCAACAACGGCTGCAGTGGGTAGCCTTGAAATTTGTATACTGGATTAACCGTTGGCAAAAGGTGTCGACATTGTTTGCCAACGATACTAATAGGAGCTCATGATTACTATTATTACGACAGAGCCTTCCTCTCACTGTCCTACAGGTTTCCTAACAAACCTCAACAGGTCCAATTCACTTGGGCCTTCTAGATTTTAAAAACTGTTTATAGTTATTGGCTGTAAACTATTATTTTGACATATACCTTGACTGGTATAAACAGTACCTCCACTGCACTGCCACTCATCTGCACACTACATGGATACACTTACTCATTTCCAGATCCTGTTGCTTATTTGAAGTATTTTTAATGGTTCTAAATTATTTTCATTGCTATAACTTCATGGAATTCCTTCTTGTCACATCCACTGAGCACTGCCAGTTTTTCTGAAGGTCACATTAATTGATGAGGAATGCACAGTTGTTTATTGGAGTTGGCTGAACTCAGAAAAAAAGGGAAACAGTGGAAAAGTGAAAGAATGTGGAAAGAGAAGCAAGCTGAAAAACTTAATTGAACTCCTTAACACTTGTGGTGTAAGGATCATGATGAAGGTATATGAGCTTCAGGTTGTAAGTGAGGTAAAGAGTTGACGCTATGCTGCAGTATAGTGGCAGCCTAATTTAAATTAACACAATAATTGTATTGGGGATCATTAAAACCTACTGGCTCCATTAACTGAAGATGTGCAAGGTCATACAATCAGGAGAATCCATTTCCTGCTTCAAATGAAAAGGGCAAGTTGTCTTAGATGCATCTGTATTCGATACATTAGGCTGCTTACGTCAATATTTTTAGCATTGTGGTGTTATCCTCTGATGTGACTACATTTCAATAAGATCATGTGCATTACAAAGAGATCCACATTTCATACTTCAATTAATATGTAGTATTTGTTTTTAGAGGTAAAATTAGCTGTTCTCTGGAGGACTGCCGCACGACAGATGACTTGGTTTGGTTGAATTGCACATTACAGTCTGTCTGTGTTGTCTGGGAACAGTGCAACACTGAAGTAGGCATGAAAATGAGATTTCAATTTTCATTTGAAACAATGGCAAGGCAATCTTATCTTCTCTCTTCTCCTGCTTTTGAATAAAAGAAATAATGCAACACACATGCACAAATGCATATGGGAGGATTAGGAACAGAATCCAATATATGTTTGTGTGCACAAGCATGAGCACAGTGGCAGCTCTGAACTGCTGTATTACATACAGCATTTCAATTCTATTGCGTTCATGTCTCTGAGATTCATTGCACAAGGCTTATCATATAATATGTGTGTGTCTGCAATGAAGTGGGCCGGTTATAATGAATTAAAAAAAAAGAGAAAAAAAAAGAATGATGAATAGAAAGAGGCCACCCTCGCTGATGTTTTGTAAATTGGGGAACAAATGAAATTTTATACTAAATAAAAGCAGAAAACAACAAGTGGATAGGCAACATCCTCCACCTGCATCATCTGGATATTTCCACAGAGTCCAAGGTAAATCTACAGTAGGTTTCTATATTAAAGTGACATTAAATAGAGGCATTATCTGCAGTGGTAAGATGACTTAATGATAACTTCATTGGGGAAATATGATGTGATCTCCATCTGTCATAATCAGTGACAGATCACAGGATATCATCAGCATAACACTTCGGAAGGAAAAGGCTGGATGTATGTTGAGTGTCTCCCTTCACAATAGTCCATAGTTCAATTCACACAGATTAAAATAGCCATTTCTTTCTTTCTTCCTTTTCTTCTTTTGTACTGCTCTGAGCTATTCTTTTCCCCAGTCCAATCACAGCCACATTATAGTGTACAGATACAGACTGGGATGGCTTCAAAAAGTCAAGGAAAATCAACTTCAATTTGCGTTTTACTATTTTTAATGGCCATGAAGCAGGACAACTCAAGAGTTAGGTTTACAAATGGGAATTTTCTATATACATTCTATTTATTTTATATATTTTATTATGCAGAAAGAAATACGTGTAAATAAGTGTTTTGCATCAGTTCAAACCCAGAAAGCAAAATGACATTTCTGCCCCAGTGTACTCCCTGGTTCCAAATCTGGTCTATACTTGGTAGTATTTCCAAATTTGTGTGGATTTCAGCTGTTATCATCCATGGTGACTGGCAGCTGGAAGATTTTCTCTATTTGCATCAGAATTGGTCCAGATCAAGAAGTAGCATCTGGTCATCGGGCTGGATATTGGCCAGGTTTGTGCCATAAAACCTTGGAGAGTATGTGGGCAGAAGAACTACAAGTATATGGCCCATTGTGCTCGATGTAAGTTGCCTCTGGAAAAAAATATTAAATATGCTACAGGTTCCATCACTGGTCTCTTTATAGCTGCAAGCTAAAAGATGTGCTGTGACTTTAGTTTGCACACCAGGTGCCATAAATCCTCAGGTGCTGCACTACTTTCTTTTTTGGCAGTTGGTAACAGTTTTTTTTTTTTTTTTTCTGTTGCATCTGGTTAATTAAGGTTGACATTCAAAATTAATTGTTAGAAATGGACACTTAACATTCAGTTAACCCTTCAGCGATAACATTTCTCAATATTCCTCTCAGTTCATCCCTCTCAGTTCCAAGTCCATTGGTTTCTACTTAAACATTAAACCCACTAAATTATCCTATATGTATATATACTGTTGTTTATGCTTTGTTCCCTATTACCTTGATTATTGCAATTGCTTTACCTAACAAAATACTTCATTTAACTGTCACTTGTTCTTCATGTATTTTTTAGGTCTTTATATACAACCTTTAAATATTTATATTAAACTCTACAGCTCTTTCAGTGAACCTCTGGTTCCAATGTAAGGCTTAATGATTTCCTAGAACAGCTGGCCAGTTATTTTGAACACTGAACAAGCAGAAAGAAATAGTGTGTTTTGTTGGGAACTACTATTTGTGGGGGATTAATTTACATTTGTGCTCTAATACAGGGGCACAAAGCATATGTCATGCAGTGCAACAGTGTGGAGCCTAATGTGTGTTGGGCCAGTAATGAAGCCCTGTGACACAGAGGAACAAGATAAACCAGATTTTCGACAGGGCTGATTTGCAGAGCAGATTGTTGGTCTGGTGTTCTTAACATGGATAAAAGTCATCTTTATAAATGCCAACTGGTATTGACAGCAAATGCCAAATAATTAGGTGTATGTAAATACTGTAGTGCAAATAGTACATAACATGACAACAAACATTAACATGTAATATCACAGTGAGTCATTCAAAAACCCCTTAGCATCAATACAATGACAATACAATCAACACATTCAGAATATGCAGCAGTTAGATGATTTTTAAACAACTTTAAATAAATTAAATGTTGCTACACATTTTTCACATCAGCAAGTACAGCAGTAGATAGTGGCATTTTTTTTAAATAATTAAAAAAAATATATTTTCAGAGAGAAGTGTGATACAACACTGATGCCCTGATGAACTAATGCCTAAACCCACAGCTAACCTGGATGTGACATAAGGCGTGTTTTCTAAATAGCAGGCTTAGTGAGTTTGTTAACCCTGAGACAAAGGAGATTGGGTTTTCCATGCAGGGAAGAAGGATAACTAAAGCTTGGGGTCAGTTACTGTTGCAATGAAACCTTTTCTGCCTACTGGTTTTCTTTAACAAACCCTCAATGCCCCCCCCCCCTCCACCACCGCTGAAATTTAGAAAGTGCTGAAGACTATTTGCTCTTAAATTTGATCGTTCCTATTTTCACACTTTGACATAACCTGGCTTAGATCTCAAATTTTAGTTTTTTTGACAATGGAAGAAGTGAGAAAGAAAGACAGGAAGCCTTAAGAAAAAGACCCCAGTTAAACACCTCCTGCATTTCTGATCACAAATCCCAGAGGATGTTATTATTTTGAAAGGTGTCCCAAAGTTGTTGCCAGTGTGGATGGTGCATATGTCCCTACAGCTGAGACTATCTAGAGAAATCTCTCCATGGTGTTATGCTGCAGGTACGGTGACGATTAAAATGTTGAGACCAATGGATAGCTGGTCTGCGTGTATAACCGATAATTTTGGCATCAGCACAGCATGAGAATTAATCCGCTATATAATTACAGAAGAGTGTGATGGCCTTGCCTTGATCCTGATCCTGACCCTAAAGCCGGGTCCCCGACAGTGTTCCAATGTGGCCCACTGCAAGACTTTAGGGAGGATGGGATGCCAGTGGGTCATTTCAATCAGAGAAGACAAATAAAAGACTGAAAAGAGTCTGATGAGGTTACATTCCTTCTAACAGAAAGAATAAACTTTGGTCCCCGGCAGGAAGTAGATCAGCAGATAAGCAGCCCGTAGGTTTAAGTCTCTTTTTTTACAGAGTCAAAACACTGATGCTGTTGATGAGAAAATTGAGATTTAAAATGGGGACATCCTTAAGAAAGGAAAGTTCTGATTTGATGGTTTGGTTGCAGGGAAGCTGGCATTGGTGGCTGAGGAGCTGAAAGGGGTGGAGGTAGAACAGCGATAAAAAAGTAATTGGCTGAAGGTCACCATGTCAACAGACAAAAATGAGCTGAAACAGTGTATAGAATTTTGGAAATGGTGTTTGTGACCCTGGCATCAAGCACCTTCTTTCTGATCTGACTGCACAACACCGCCATTTGTTGATCCGCTTCCTTTAGCCTTTTTAACATTGTATGTAAAATAAATTCTTCACTCTGAATTAAGATAGCAATCATTAAGCATTCACTTTGTTAATCTGGACGTTGTTGGCCCTGGTAATGATCCCTCATGCTCATGAAACAGAATTTGTTGATTCCCAGGTTAAGATTCTGTTTAATCTGGATTTTTCTACTTAAACAGCTTGCTCATTACACATCTGCTTCACTTCAGGCACGTCCAGGCTGGAAATCTTTGTTCCTGCTCATTTAACCAATCCTGCTCCTGCTGATGTCCAAATTTATTACTCCCCTGCCAATCGCCATCCAAATCTCAACTGTGTACTCACCTGTCCAGTCACTGATGTGTTTCCTTGCCACACCACCTTAAAAACAGCCCATGACTCGTCACTTCTGGTAAATCCAAGCGCCAGCCTTCATCCCTTTTCTCGCCTGCTCCCTCACATCCCCACATCAGATGAGACAGTCAGACTTTTTAAAAACTCACCTCAGCTCTCAACCTTCCCCCACAGACTGCAAGCTCAGCTCCCTCATCAGCTTTCATTACCCCAAACTCCCGTCAGCCTTCCAATTGTCAGCCTTGCCCTCCTAATTCATATTGTGCAATAAACACAATACGAACACAGGGTTGTGTCTGCATTATTTGTCCAGATTAGAAAAGACTCTCTGTAAATCATAACAGCTACCATATATTATATCAAGGCATAAACCCTTGTACCCTAAAACCATATCTTAATCATCCTCATAATCGTCATCATCCCATGATGAAAATGAGAAAAATGATTTGAAAAAAAAAAAAAAAAAAAAAAAAAAAAAAAAGAAAAAGAAGTGAACACACTTCGCTCCTATAAAAGCTTGTGTGTTTCGGTTATGGTCTTGGCTGACCATATTGGGAGGAGGGGCTGGACTGACCTGGATGTTAAGGATACAATTTGCCTGTCACACAGTATCCGTCCGCTTATACATCCCCTGCTTTATGGTCTATTTTCTTCTAAATGGGACCATCATGTTGAAACCAGAGACAGACCATAAAGTCATTAGGGAAATGTCTAGGGAGCTAATAAATGAAGTGATCATTAGGGACATTTTCCCATAGACGTCAATACAATCTAACTTATTTGTGCAACTAAGAGTTGCCTCCTGATGGCCAATACAGGTTTATTCATATGCAGTCAACTGCATAGTTATTCAGAGGTGGAGGTGGTTCACCCATGTTGTGGGTGTGGCCCCCTTTCTGTTAATCTACAGGGAAGATTGCTTTGTGAGATGACATGTTTATTTGGTAAAATCCTTTTGGGGGGTATTAGCTGAAAATGCCACTGAACAATATTTACTTTGATTTTAATCATATTTGACATATTAAACAAATTGAGGTACAATCATAAGCCTTCCTGCTGTTTGATATACATTTTTATATTTCATATTTCACAGCCTTCAGCTGTGCTTTGTGCCAATGGGGTTGAAACTGAATTAAAATACATTTTTATTTCATAACATTTTAGAACTTTTTCAATTCACAATAATAATAAAGCACAATATGGTTAAGCAGGTTAATGTTATACACTACAAGACCTTGACCTGGGCCGCAGTCCCATGTCTGTCCTTTCCCATTGCAGGTTTTTTTTTCTTACCAGTTGCCATGGTGAATCATAGTATGGAAGCATGATTGACGGCGGCTTTCTACAGCTGTCACCTTGTACTAAGCTCTGAGATGATTGGAGGCACTGATATCAGCTGTTTTGTAACCAAAAACCATAGAGTTTCCTATCCCAGGCTTTTATAAACCCTGTTCAGGGTCGGACTCAGAGTTTACTCAACCAGCTTCCTGGATCACATCCCAGGTCTTTGACTGTCTACACCAGAACGCAATAGTGCTAACCTGCTCCCAGCACTTTGTGTGCTCTTTCCCAACCTTGAACTATAACTTGCAAGTTGACAACCCCAGTGAAGCATTGGACTTCAGGAGAAAACACTGCAATAACATCTGAAGTCATTTCTGACACAGGGGAAAACAGACAGATTGAGAGGGAGAGTGAAGGAGAAAGAATGGAGAAGGAAGCAGCAGGAGAGAGGGAAAAAATCCATATTAACAGAGAGAGAGACTGTTTAGGACAAAATAATTGAAAATATTACGTTGAGCTCTTTCAATTATCTTTTCTTAACAATTACAATAAAAGCATGTAGGACCTGTGTAATGAAGTGCAGAACGATGCTGTGTATGTGTGTGTTCAACAGGTACATAGCTAGAGAAATAGCCAATGTAAATAGTGCCTGTGTAAATGAAGAGCAATTTTGAAGACAGTATTTCAACAAAGTGCTGTTTCTATTATTTGACACAAACAAGCTGCCTCTATTGAAATGAGCAGTATCAATATCACACTTGAGGCTGAAAGTACCTGTGGTTGCCGGGCATAAATCAAAAGAGGAGTCTGATAAGTGTGGATGACAGTCAATTTTAATTGAAAACATGATGACAATATTTTTCATTGTATGAAAACACTTTATGCAGCTAAGACAAAGACTTACACTGATAATACATTAATGATTTGGCCTGTATGCTGCAGCAGACTAATAAAAAAATTCACAAGGTTATCATAAATTGACAAATTTATTTTATATTTGTGATAAGAAAGGTGATTGCTATGCATTGGACACACAACAAAAACTCACACAAGAGTGAAAAAAATATATGTATACCTATGAGTTACCAAACAGAGAGAAAACTAGACTTAAGATCACAAAATCAAGAAACTCTATCAGCTGGCATCTGAATGCACAATTAATGATGGTGATTTTTTTTTACTGGATTGAATAAACCAAAATAACAATGAAAAGATTCAAACAGACAATGGCATAGATCCATACATACATAATATCAATATACACAAACAAAATAAACATAAATGAGGCAATAGCAGGGAATGCTTTGAAATAGTTTGATAATTAATTGTATGCACATTTATGTTACATAGATATATATGTCTATATTTATCTATAGAGATATACCCATCCATCCATCCATACATTTTCTACCGCTTTTCCTTTCCCGAGTCAAATCAAATCAAAACAGCACCAAATCATAACAAAGCTGCATCAAGGCACTTTACATATAATGGAGGTCTAGACCAAACTCTTTATAAAATTACTGAAAGAGACCCAACAGATCCCCCAATGTGGCAAGGAAAAACTTCCTTTAAGAGGCAGAAAACTCGGGTAGAATCAGGCGTAGGGTGAGAATGAGAGCAAGAGAAGGAGATATTCAAAACCGGTGTAGGCCAAAACATGATGCTGCATGAAGTTCATGGAGATGATGCTGTAGTACGGAATTCATGAGGATAACGGAGCAGAACTGAACGATCTGCCTCCAGATTTACTCTTGGAGACTCTAGGAACCACAGGTAAACCTCCATCTAGAGAGCGGAGTGGCCTGCTAGGACAGTAAGGAACTATGAGCTCTCTGAGATATGATGGAGCTTGGCCATTAAGAGCTTTGTATGTTAACAGAAGGATTTTAAATTCTACTCTTTGATTTTACCAGGATGGAGAGATGTGATCTCTTTTCCTAGTTCCTGTGAATATTCGTGCAGCAGCGTTCTGAATTAACTGAAGGCCTTTTAGAGATTTGTTTGGACATCCAGATAGTAATGAGTTACAGTAGTCCAGCCTAGAAGTTACAAATGCGTGGACTAGTTTTTCTGCATCCTCTTAAGAGAGGATGTTTCTGATTTTCCTAATATTTCTCAGGTAGGCAAATGCTGCCCTACTGATTTGTTTTATGTGAGGGACAAAGGACATGTCCTGGTCAAAAGTTACTCCAAGGTTTCTTACAGTTGAGCTGGAAGCCAAAGTAATGTCATCCAGAGTGGTAAGATGATTGAGTCATGAGGGTGCTTCAGCCAATCCTAGCTCACATTAGGTGAGGGTGGAGTGCCCTCTGAACAGGTCACCAGTCCATCACAGGGCCAACACACCGACACAGACAGACCAACAACCACTCACACTCACACTCAGAGCTATGGACAATTTAGAATCACCAGTCCTTGGATGGTGAGAGGAAACCCGGAGGAAACCCATGCAGACAAAAATAAAGCACAATGCAATATAAATCACCTCATTCAAATCCAGATCAACAAATAATTTATATCTTCATATGAAAACTCAACACCCAAAAGTAATAGTGTTGGATGTGAGAAAAGAGCAGACTGACTCTGGCACAAATGAGAGTGACATTTCTGTCACTGAAAGTCTCTCTACTTCCACAGATTTAGGGAGTTCTGCCTCCACATCAGGTAGTGTAAGGTGCCAGGCCACTTTTATTCTATCTTCAGCTCCAGCATCACCTAACACCCTCTCAGACACCTCTGGGCCTGCATCATTACCTGGCCAAATGAAATTCTCAATATTTGAGACTCATTCCCACCAATAAAGTATATATTAGTGGGATGTGTAAATTTTGATTATTTTGATCCAAATTTGACTTAATAATTGCTACCAGTGATTATTTCTCGAATAAACACAGGTTACCCCTAGTTGACTTCCAAAAAAATCTATATTTATATAACAATGAGCCAGTCTTTTGAATGGCTTTTTAAAAAGAATGGCTCCTCAAGATCTGGCTCCTTTCAAAGAGCCATAAATCCCATCTCTAATAAAAGACGAATGAATTAATAAAATAACCCAAAAACCCGAAATTTTGCACAAAATAATTACCAGGCAGATACAAAGGCCTTTTACATTACATGGCGTGTGTTAGTGTCTGGAAAGATAGAGCCCAACGCAACACAGCAACATGGAAGAATGTAGAGATTTCATTCTGGGCCCATTGACAGTGTCATAGAAGAATGTCTGTGACAAAATAATACAATTGAGTTTCTGTTTCTGTTTTTGCGCCAGACCCTGATCTCCTTGAGACTAAGACAATCCCGCATCTGGTTACTTGCAAGTAAAATCAACTAAGCAACCAAGACTGACATCTGGATGACGTTCCTCAGAAGCTCATTCTCTGGTCTGGTTGAATTTAGATTATTTCTTACATACTCTCTCTCTTTGTCTCTCTCTCCTGCTGTAGTAACGTGCTACACATAGCCACAATTCAACACTGGGATCTCAATGTAGTGCATTGGCACAGAAAGATTTGAGGCCAAGCTAGAAACTAAAGTCTCCAGCTTTGTGTGCACATAGTCATAGTCATAGTTTGTGCTTTCTCTCACGCGAACACGCATATATACAGACACACAGACAAGGAGTCACAGTCTTTGTGCTTTGTGTTTGTTATGCTTCAGCAGTGCTGTCTGTCTTCTTAACGTTCTCAGTGTGTAGGAAAACCCTTTCACATTTTAATAAAACGCTGTGATTGTCACTGCTTTAATATTATTTGAAACCTGCTCTGCCAACAAAATTCCTGTTGCCTTCATTTCTTTCTAGTTGTAATAAAACTGTAATTAAATTTGAGCACTCATTTCACTGTATTTTCCAATTAGTTGGACAGTTTTATTGGAAATTCCTGACTTTCCTATCTTTGCGCTCAAGGAAAAGACAAACGTCAGGCATTTAGACGTCTCAGGTGCAAAGGAGACAATAATGACAAAATTAATGTGAGGATGAAGAGGTGCAGAGGGTTTGTACATTGTGGCTACCATTGCTAATCAGCTGTGGAAATGCATGCATGTTTGTTTGCAGCAGCTGTATGTTCGGCTGTATACGTTCATCTGAACTTTCGTTTTCTTGTCATTATAAATGCATTTTTGTTTTTTCAGTAAATGTCTCAAAAATGTTACTGTCTCCCCAGCAGCTGCTTAACTATATTATAAATACTTTGTTTCATTTTTAGTTTGAATGCTTGAGTTTGTAAATTGGTTGCAGCTATCTCTCTAAATGACTAAAAATAATTAAGTAATTTTGTATGGATGACCTGAAATTAGAACCTGAGACCATGAACTTATTAAGAAAACATTTACTGAGCTATAAATAGAGAGAATTAGGAGCATTTTCACATCGACTTGAATACAGTCTGATTTCTTTTTACACCCAGTGGTGTCACCCCATGTTGGCTATTAGGTAGAATACAGGTTTAAGCCGCTTCTCTTTTCAGAATATTTTTACACACAGTCAGTGTGTCAGTGTAGAGCCAGAGACCAGAGGCTGAAGACCAGGTTACAACCAAATCAAATGAAAAACCCCTCATAACAGACACAATAGAAAGTTATAGGTTTTACTATAATGTTGTAAAGATGCCTGAGACTTCAGGTGAGTTCAATGACATCTGAGTAGTGTCTGAACAAACACAATTCAACATGAAGAGCCTCTCTTGATGTTTAACTGTGAATAGACAGCCAAATATTGAAGCCACATGCCCCCTCATTATTTTGAGTCCCCTGTTTGATTCTTAGTCGTATGGACTCTTTGCAGCTTTGCTTTTCTAATCTTGTGCTTTCTGTAGTGGCACTGACTTGTGCAAAAAATGGCTTGGGGGTGTTTGGGAGTAAGGTGGTTACTTTCTTTCATTTTGTTGGCAAAGTGATCCCTGGTCTGAAAAAGTTTGAGAAACAGTGCTCTGTAATATAGATGAATATCTCACACCAGCAAATACTCCCGACTATCGCTTTAATATTACAGGTGTCTTGTCCTTTTCCCTTCAGAGCTCATCCTCGACTGGAGCTGGATTTGGGGAGTTCTCTTTTCCTGCCTTATCTGTGAAACAACAGATACCCAGCTATGGAAGATAGAGTTAGGTCCATCCTGTCACCAACAGTCATGGTAGCAAAATAGTGAAACTTATGACCTGAACTGGTGGAGTGTAAGAAAGCCCTTAAAAAAGAATGACCAGAATACTCTCCTGATCCTGTTAAAGGTTTGTGTGATTTGGGAATTCAGTGAATATTGAGTATTTTAGAAGAAGATTAAATTAATTCTAGTTTCATTTATATCAGAGCAAACCATTTGTTCTCATTGAGGACCAGTACAAGTAAAAAGGCCCCATTCATATGTTGTTAACGTTAAGAGAGCAATTACTACGGTGCGTATGCTTGTGTGCATCTGTGTATCCAGTGAAGTGGTCTCTGAAGAGAAGAGGTCTAAGTGTCAAGTTGTCTGGATCTCAAATGGCCTCATTTCCCTCTCAGTTTGCTCTTTGTTGTTCTTTGTTTCTTATGTGTGTGTATGTGTGTGTGTGTGTTGTAAAACCTGCATTTTTATATGCACTGTGTTCAGGTGGACAATCCTGAATTGAATCCTCGGTATAAAGTTTATCATCTAGATAGTAGTGAGCTAAAAGATTGCAAATATATTTGTTGTCAGTGTGAGGTTAGAGTGTGGGGGGAAAAAAATAAAAACACAGTGTTTGGATTTAATTATGAACATAGTGTGGTTGTGTATCTGTGTGTGTCTGCCATTCAGCGTGTGTGTGTGTATGTGAAATCAAATCAAATTAATTTACAGCTCTGGAAAAAAATTTACACCACTACAAAATGATGTTTCTCTGATTTTGATATTATAGTCATATGTTTGAGTAAAATAAAAATTTTTCGTCATTTAGATAATTTATTTGCAGAAAATGAAAAATGGTTAAAATACTAAAAAAGGTCTAGCATTTTCAGACCTCAAATAATGCAAAAAAAACCTACAAAAAAAAAACCTAACCATATTCTCAAACAACATATCACTAATGTTTTCATTTAGGAAATGTTCAGAAATCAATATTTGGTGGAATAACCCTACAGCTTTCATGCGTCTTGGCTTGCTTTCCACCAGTCTTTCACACTGTTGTTGGGTGACTTTATGCCATTCCTGGTGCAATAATTTAAGCAGCTCAGCTTTGTTTGATGGCTTTTAACAATCCATCTTCCTCTTGATCACATTCTAGAGGTTTTCAATGGGGTTCAGGCCTAGAGATAGGGCTGGCCATGACAAGTTCCTGATCTGGTGGTTCTTCATCCACACCTTGGACCTTGCTGTGTGGCATGGAGCACTGTCCTGCTGGAAAAACCAAACCTCAGAGCAGAAGGCAGAAGGCAAGTTTTCTTCCAAGATAGCCTTGTACGTGGCTTGATTCATGCGTACTTCGCAAAGAAGAATCGGCCCGAATCCAGCCTCACTTAAGCGTGCCCAGATCATCACCGATCGTCCACCAAATTTCACAGTGGGTGCGAGACATTGTGGCCCGTAGGTCTCTCCAGGTCTCCTTTACACCACCAGGTGTTGGACACAGCTGGAATTTAGACTGATCAGAGAAGATGACTTTACTCTAGTCCTTTTTGGTCCAATCCTTATGGTCTTCGCAAAATTCATTCTACGGTTCCTGAGTGACATTTAAATTAGGTGATGGTCATCCAGTCAGAGAGAGAGGCAGCGAGAAATATAGGAGAGCCGGGGGGGGGGGGGCTCTTTAGAGGGATTGAGAAAGAAAAAGAGCAGTAGGGGAGAGAAGATGCCACAGAAGATGCAAGCGCAACATACAGAAAACAATAATTGCAATCTAGTGGTTGTATGTCTGTCTGTGTATGCCTGTATATGTCTGTGTATCTGTATGTCTTGGTCCCACAGCTATGCATGAACAAAGTGACAGAGTGACGGCAACTCAGTGAGGAAGATAGACACTGCAAATTTCCGATATCATCATGAAACAGACTTAATGAGCAGCAGGTTTCACCAAACCAAAGGTCAAAGGTCACAAATAGACAAAAGATCAATGAGTGACATTCACACTTGCTACACTACATTACCACCTGTTATAATGTGGCAGAGTGCCACACGCTCGTTATAAACCAAAAATACTCTTGACGTGTGGGAAGCAAAAAGTCAAAAAAGCAAATGAAATGAAAAATTAATAGTAAGTCAGCCACCAATAAAAGACAGACTTTTATAGTTTGTTATTCAAAAACCACATTTCAAGCTTCAGAGACACTAGCTGCTCCAGCAAAAACAGACCTGGTGCATAAAGATAGTAGAGCTGCATGAGATGCGCCAGGCTCCCAGTATAGGACAAACACACACACGCACACACATACAGGGCTATACAGTCTGACTTTATATTCCTTTGCTGCCACTAATTGGCATTCACAGTGGTTGACAAAACAGGAAGTGGAGCTTTGCTTGAGGTTTTTTATTCATTCTCATTGAAAAGGTAACTTCACAGTACTTTGTGTTGAAATTGTACTGCATGGGACTGTGTCATTAACCTCATATCTTCCTAGGTCAAGACTGGCTGACTTGACTTCCCCGAGTTAAACAGGTCGGGACACAGGCTGGGTATTTACTTGTGAATATGAACCAAAGAAATAAATACACAGTGAAATGAAAAAAGCCTCTGAAAGAGGGTCTTGCTTTGCTATCTGATCTCAGAGCCCTGTGTTGCCTGGTTTCATTTTCAGTTCATAGTCTGCTTATGTTGAACATACTCCCTATTGGGACTTTTAGAGCTGTATCAAGGCCCGGTCCTGCCAGGGTCAGTGAGATAACAGCAAAGATGTTTTCCCAGCCTCTTTCTTCTCAGTCGTCTTTGTCTCATCTTTGACTGGTGGAGTCTGGATGTTAGTGGGAGATGATGCCAGCTCATGTTGAGCTGAGAATGATCTCCCACAGGGTGCTGTGTTAGAGCGCAGGTATATTTCCTGTTGAGACACAGCAGTAGGGAGGTAATCTAGAGGCAGTATGGTACCCCACAGAGCAGGCTGCGCCATCACTGTGAATCATATCAGCTTTGCTCTGACAGCCTGTGAAATAAAGTTTTCTAATAGGAAGCAAGCAAAGGAGATAGATATGTAGAAAGGTCTGTGCAGCAGTAACCCTTTAGGGCTTTATAAAAAAGGATATAAGTAAACTTATCGGGGTCACTAAGGCTCAGTATGGTTTATCTTATGCATGACTGACCCATGCAAGGAAATAAAACATTAATTTAATTTATTAATTTCATGTAATCTTCTCAAAAAGTGGTTTGAGTTCAAAAGATTACATCAGCTTGACTGGATTTATATGTATGTCCAATTTATCATTTGCAATAGTTTTGTCCTTTTTATGGGATACTGTCGCAGTTAGGTGGGGGTGATGCAAGAATGACAACACAAACGCAGGATCCATACAATGGTGTAGCACTGCAGAGTGAACTTTAATAGCAAAAACCAAAAACTACAAAATAACTGAGATGAAGGGACAACAGGTAAACAAGCAGAGACACAGACAGGAGTCAAGAAAGCAGGCAGGCGGACCAAAGGACAACATAAAAAAGACAACATCAACATGCGATCAAGAGACAAGGATCTGACCTGGACTAAACAGAAAGCAGGACTTAAATACAGTGACTAGACAAGACACAGGTGAACCACGTAAGGACAGGGAAGGCAATCAGCACGAGGGAAAAAGAACAAGAAAAAGATTTTCAAAATAAAACAGGATGTGAACACAAACAAAACTCAATCCCTGACAGATAACAAATTAGTGACTTTGCTGGACCCTCTTGTTTTACTTTTTTAAGTTAACCGTCAAGCTTCAGTCTGTCTGACTGCTCACTTTCTGACAAAGTGTCAAAGTTATATCCAATTGTTGCCTTTTGAGTTAACACACGCTAACAACTGAAGTGACAGATAAGTTAACTCATATTAATGCTAATGTTAGCTGTTTAGCAATGATGTACTGTGCTATACATTGGAAAGAGATTGTGTCTGATCTAATTAAGAAATGGAAAAGATAAGAGTGCTCTATGTCAGACAGCTGTGATGACGAACTGAGTAGACAGGAATGATAATGGAAGCTTTGATAGGATAGTTTAAGAACAGAAAGGAATAGACTTGAAATAAAAGTGGCTCTCAAACCTTTTCTTTCTTGCACCACTTTAGTGGAAGAAAGCCTTACGCCCAGCAAAACTAAAAGAAAATGTTTGATTCATGTGTGTGTCTTGCACTGGACAACCACTTGCTTTGCCCAGCTTATGGGAGAGACAACATGAACAGGCACTCATCTTCCCTTGTGTCCCAAGATACCACAATGAGCTAACCTTTTGCATGGGTGTCAATTTATGTCATAGGAAAACTAAATAAACAAAACTTCAGATGGACCAAGGCCAAAGCAATAAACAATCAACCTAATTGAGTAGTAAGGAAACAAACTGAAAGACACAAGGTTTACCTCCCTAAAGAAAGTCAATGGGAGAAAACAGGATTAACAGAAATGGTAGTCCACCCATACATAGTGGCAAGGAACGCAATCAGAGGATCCAAGACACAGTGTGGCTGTCTGGGAGAAGAGAAGGAAGCGTGGTCATCTGCCCCATATCACCACCTCTTTTATTGGCTCATGGACCAAGTGCAGCAGCCAATTATGGGTCGGAGCTGGAGAACAATCTGCCAATCCTAAACCAGTCTCATCTTATGCTCCTGTTTGCATACTAAACAAGATGAAAAGCACCAAAAATAGCCTTTAGGCATTACACCGTACCGTACTTTAAATAATGTGATGACAGCTATACTGCTCAACCGTGGAGATTTAGCAAATCTTTGTTTCTGCAGATGATAATGGTGTTTACAATAATAATATTATATTGTTGATATTACTATTATTATTATTATTATTAGTAGTAGTAGTAGTATTTCACTTATGAGGTGTGCCAAGGTTATCGACATAGAATGCATTCTAGTCTTTTCTCATCTCCTATTGTGTTCATTGTGAACCCAAGAGCATAGTATGCTTTCTCATACTTTTTTAAAAAATCTTCTCATTCAATTACGCTTATGCGTAAAGGTCAGGGTCAGTGCTGGAATCAATCCCAACCAAAATTCTGGTGAGGGTGGGTTAGACCATGGACAGTTCACCAGTCCATGTTAGGTCCAACACATAGAGATATTCAGAGATGAACAACTACTCACAGTCACACTTGGCCCTACGGGCAATTTAGAGACAGTTGGAGGAAACTAGAGTATCTGTATGAAACCCACACAGACACCGGGAGAACTTGCAAACTCCATACAGAAATTGAACCCATAGCCTTCATGCAAGTTTCAAAGCACTGAGCAGGAAAACAGAGTTAAACTCTAGTTTAGTTTAGTGTTTGTTTTGTGGAAGAAACCAACATAGAAACCTGAAATGAGGGCAGGGAAGAGGGAAAGGAAATTGTAGCAGTTTTGCTGGAGGAAGAAATCAGAAGCAGAAAAGCAATGTGGCTGCACTGATGAGTAAGTTCAAGAGGGAAGAGGAAGAGGTAGAGTGGTGGTGGTGCATGTCCAAAAGATTGAAGTGAATAAAATGTAAAAACGCCTGAGCAAAGAAGAAGCAGAAAGGAGATATGATGGATGAGGATGGACAAGGAGAGAGGAGGAAGTGGGATTTCATCTCCATCGTAAGTGAAAGCCATTTCCACTCACTGTTGTATATTTAGATGATGCTTCTAAAAGCAGTCAAAAACAACGAGTCGACAAGTCTGCACAACCATCCTGGCATGGCATCCTGTCACAGCATGTCTGTTAATTCACCGACACGTTGCATTTCCCTGGCAAATGTTCATCGGACATAAATGGTTCAGTGATGCGTCACACTCAAGGTAGTCCCAGGTGCACCTACATGTTGTGTTTAACATGCTCACATGGACAAATGAACTTGTTTCATTGCCCTGGAGGCCCATTTTTGCTGCTAGATTTCCCCCCTAGGAGATTTCCTCCAGGTGTTCCGCACCAGTAGTTCAAAGACACAGAGGTTAAATTCAGCTGCTTGTGGGTGTAAATGTCTGTCAGGGGCCACTGCTTTGTGGCAGGTGTGCCCTGCCTCCTACTCAATGCACACTGGGACGTAGCACAGAAAATAACAAATTAAAGATGATGATAATGAAATGCTGAATGGTGAGGTTTTTTTTTTTGAGCACAGTATCTTTTTTTATATCAAAACTGGAAATAGCAAAACACAAGACAGAACAAAGTAAAACAACAGCAAGGTCAGGTAAAGTGCAGACAATATTTATATATTTTTCTTATTGTTTCATTAAAATAGAAGGGTTATGGGTTACACCACAGTATCAGGGTTTGTATTTTAGACCCACATTAAGGATTTCCTGTTTTTACATACTTTTATGTTTTTCTGTATGAAGATTAAACCTTTAAAAATGCCACCAACACTTTGCATGTTTAGATACAGCACAGATTTGGCTAATAATAGACACTAAAGACTTTGTTGACTGTAATAGGAGATAGTAGTTAAAAACAAATAAATAAAAGAAAACAAAACAAAGAGCAGACATTGAGTTTCACATATTCTCGTAGATTGTGACACTCTAAACCAGGGGTCGGGAACCTTTTGGCTGAGAGACCCATGAACACCACATATTTTAAAATGTAATTCCGTGAGAGCTATACAATATGTTTAACACTAAATGCAAGTAAATGTGTGCATTTTATGTAAGGCTAACACTTTTAAAATAAGTCTCTGAATTCTTTTTAATAACGTTGTTATGCTGTTGCTAACCAATGATGAATAAAGTACTTTTTATCATTAATGCAACTTCTGGTGCTGCATGGTTTTGCTGATGGCTTTGTAGTCTGGTTTATACGTTGTGAGGTTAAGCTTTGTGCAAGCGTTCAGACTTCCATCCATTAAACGTGATCGTAGGTTGGTCTTAATGTTCTTTTGATGTGAGAAAGACTGGTCACATGCATACGTAGAGCCCAACATTGTCAGTGCTGCAATACTCACACGCTGCAGGGTGTTGTATGTGACGGGAAGCATGTTCCAAGTTTTGACAATCAGCTGGTCTGCGGGTTTAAGTTTTTTAGAAAAGTACAATACTCCTCATCATTTTTTAGCCATCTTCTTCGTCAAAAGGGTTTCTGCAGTTAGCTAGCTGATTACTTGATTAAAAGGAGGGATGTTTACTTACTGACCTCACAATGACCCGTGTACGTTACGCATTATCCAATAAAAAATTTGTGTGATTGCTGTGATTGACTCCAGCCACCCGTAACCATGAAAATAAGTGGTAGGAAATGAATGGATTGAAATTCATGAGAATGCTTTATATTTTTAATGTTATTATTTTTTTTTTTATTAAAGATTTGTCTGCGAGCCAGATGCAGTCATTAAAGGAGCAACATCTGGCTCTGGGGGTTCCTGACCACTGCTCTAAACCATAATCATGAAAAAAAAAAAAATCTCCTAGACAGAAAGCTCCTAACATGTTTGTATTGTTCAAGAGCTGGTTTGAAGCTTCCCTTTTTATCTGATAATGAGCTGTGCTCAATCTGTTGAGTGGTAATGATGAAAAAACTGCTGCAAAGCCTCTAATGCTCTAAATATTTTATTGTCCATGTCTCTCCATGTCTTTATTCTGTCACTAAAATAAACTCAGACCAACTTCTCACTCTGAGATTAGGAAAATACATGCTTGATTCCAGAGATTTAGACTATACAAGCACCGGACAGCTAAGTATCTGAATGAGCCACTCTTATTGGCTGTGACATCATTCTGTGGTGCCAATAGGAGTCTGATGTGGAGACGTGACAGCAGCAGAAAGAGAGATGGAATTGATGGAAAAAATAAATAAAATGAAAAAATAAAAAAAGACTCCAGTCAACAGGAATAATTTTTAATAAACATTTAATCTAATGTTGTTCTTGGCACAAATGTCCCTTATGGACAAATCAGAGTTAGTAAAAAATCAGATATTCTGTAGTTTAAGTAGCAAAAATCTACATATTTCACCTCAAAATTTGGCAGAGCAATAGTGATCTAAAGGCACTGATTTTTGAAACAGTTTATGATTTTATTTGAAAAATCACACACACGCACACACACTTGTGCACAAATGCTGCAAAGACCTCATGAATATTGAAATATTTATGTAAATGTGCTTGTTCTGTAAAGGAGAATGGTGGCTAAGGCTGAACAGCAGGAGTGAGAAAACGGTTTTCACAGAAATAGACACTGAGATTTTGTGGGTGGGGTGGAGGTGGAGGTCACTCACACACACACTGTTACTGCTAAAGAGAAGAATAGGAAGAATAGGAAGTTCACCAATTGGGTGATTAGAAAAAAATATCTGATGTGAAAGTTCTGCATTGGAGCCCCAGAAGGGTTAGAAGCAATTAATACAATAGAAGAAGAACTGCAACAAATCATTATGAAATGTTGACAAGGTCTTAAAAAATAAATCTTTACAGTGCTGTGTTCTCTTTACAGATGCAACATCTCGTCCTCCCTGATTTGTGATCCCAGTTGGTTGGTGTCCATTCCCTTAACTCTCCGTCAGGGAAGGGGGATGTGGGAAACGAGAGTGCCAGCATCCCTTTGTGTAAAAATGGCATTTGTCCTTGTAATGTAGGAGACAATTTTCCTGGGTAGAGCTAAAGGTAGTGCTGCCATCTAAGGAGTCAAAAAAAAGAAAGAAAAAAAACCTTTTAGCATTTAAATCATGTGGTGGTGCTCTCGACAACTGAGCACCACCTTTGCACCTCCTCTGTGCTCTGCTGGTTTGCAAATGAGGTGAGGACTCAGCACCTGGGGGCAAAACCATTGTCACCTGCAAGTTATAACTAAGATTAATGGCACATCAATCTTAAATAGCTGAAACGTACATGATGAGTTGACTGACCAGCCTTGATACTGTCTAAAACAACGTGGTTATCAATGAATAATGGCACAACCACTCAGTTGTTATATATGAAACGCAGCATCTATCTATGTAAGAGTGATGTAGCCATATATTACACCCAATTTATTACCAGTTGGGAAACCCTCTAGATATGCTGCACATACAGAAACTCTTTAAAGTCATATTAAGGCTTTTTTCCTATTTTTCACACTACATTTTACGAAGTGCTCCACATATTCAGAATCAGTAGAATTATACATGTCAAGACTGCTCTCTGTCAGAGGGAAAAGAACAAGAAAAATAAATAAATAAATAAATAAATAAAGGGACATTGAATTTTTGGTCCTGATGCTCTAAATAGCTTATTTGCCTTGTCTATTTGTCTTTATTCTGTCCTTCCAATAAACTCAGATCAATTTCTATTCACTCTGAAAAAAAAAAAAAAAAAAGAAATACATGATTGATCCCAGAGACTTGGGCTAGGCAAGCAGCTGACAACTAGGCCCCTGAAGGAGAAACTCAGATTGGCTGTGACATCAACCGCTGGAGCCAATATATGAATCCGATGTAGAGGTGAGACTCTAGATGTCAGGAGCGAGGATGGAAGATGAGAATCAATCAATAAATGCAAAATAGTAAAGTGTCTGTATGCCAATCAAAAGGACATAGATATTCCAAATCTTACCTGACTTCATTCATGGGTTTATCAAACCAGCACTTTGGTGGGGATTTTTTATTTAAGTCCAGGGAGTCATTTTCAGTATGTACATGCCATATCTTTACATGTATATTTTCATATAGGATATCCACTTATTTACAGACAGTTGGCCTGTTCTCCCTGATGTACTGTATTAACTAGTAATTTTGATCACGTCATCCAAGATGGCATTACATTCATTCATTCATTCATCTTCTGCCACATATTTGTTTCCAGGTCAAGGGTGCGCTGGAGCCAATCCCAGCTCACACCCTGGACAGGTCACCAGTCCATTACAGAGCAAACACACAGAGACAGACAGAGACCAACAACCACTCACACTCAGACCTACAGAGAGTCAAATGGTGGGAGGAAACCAGAGTACCCGGGAACCGAACCCACAACCGTCCTATTGTGGGACAATAGTGCTAACCACTATGCCATGGCATTACAATCCTGCTAAATCATTGCCAAAGGGAGACAGAAATAGAAAGTTTATATTGCATTAATCAGATCAAATAAAGTCCCTGTTGGCTAAATCGCATTGCCCTAAATCCCAGAGCGGACAAACCCTATATTTGTAATTGGGTGGGTTTGTTCCATCAGAATGACCTGTCTTACTGTGGACTCAGCCAATCACATTGATCCAAGAGCACCAGAGAATCTATTCAGCTTATTATGGTCTCTGATGACTGGCTTCCACCTAAGCCTTCCACTGGCATTGTTCACCCAACTTTGCTTGTGCATCCATCATGCAGAATTATTTGTGATATGTAATGCCTGTGTTTACATCAACAGGACTGAGTGTTCAAGCCTTACCAAATAAAATTAGGCTGCTTCATTTTGTGGTTTTCACTAACCCAGGATATAGTTTGAAATTAGATGGGGATGAATGATGAAAATTTAACACCATATTTTGATTTGGTAAATATGGTGGTATGATATGAGTGGTACTTGTGGAGGGAGAAGACAGATTTATAAACAAAAAAGTTTGAGCTTGGCAGCTTATTGAAAAGTGCTCAGACACTGTTATAGTGAATAGGCCATTTAAGATACAGGTACACTGAAGCTTCAAGTCTTTATTGTCATTACTAGTATAAGCAATTTCCAGTCAGACAAGTGGTGGTGAGAGACTCACCAACACTGGACAGTTTAAGACTAATGGATGTGGATTTCTGCTGAGGCAGCAGACAGAAGGGCCAGTGGGGTCAACAGTAATAAGACAGGGCACATGGATCGTGCAGCCACAACCCCTCTTGTGAGCTTTGGAGATTTTGGGAAGGAATCACCAATACAAACTTTGATAGAGAGATCAGAATACTTTTTGACATAGAAACAACACAATATTAGTATTTTTTCAAGCCCTGACGTGTGTACAAGCAACACTTTTAAATGACGTCCCTGGTCCTTTTCAAGAAGGAAGTGCCGTAGTATTATGACTAGAGACAGATGAAGTGAATAACACTGATGATCTAGTTACCACAGAAGCTATCAGTGGGTGGAATTTATGAGGCAGCAGGTGAACATTCGGTCCTGAAGTTGATGAGTTGAAACAGCATAAATGGTTAAGTGTGAGGATGTGAGAGACTGACAGGAACTGAATTGTGATGAACAGATAACTGAGTCAGATGGCCTGACCCCTACCACCCACCTAATCATTGTTCAGACCAAATTCAGTCCTTCATGGAAACATTATTCTCTGATGTCAGTGTCTTCTTTCAGCAGGATAATGGTCCTTGCGACACTGCAACAACAATCATGAATTATCTGAGGAACAACATGTTCAAGGTGTTGATTTCGCTCCAAATTCTCCAGATCTCAATCCAATCAAGCATTTTTGGGATGTACCAGACTAACAAGTATGATCCACGGAGGCTTCATCTCGAAACCCCCAGAACTTACAGGATCTGCTTGGTCAAGATACCACAGCTCAGCTTCAGAGGACTAATGGAGTCCAGACCTCCTAGGTGAGGGCTCCTTTGGCAGCAAAAGGGATCTCTTGTTATGATTCAGATCAATAAGAATCATTGACTCATAAGCCAAGGTCAACAGGACAGAAAAGAAGGAGGCCAAGTAGATGGTAAAATATTATATTGAGAGAAATACAATAATAAAACATTGTAACCATCCCAGTCCATTAGATACTGAAAGCAGCTGCCCCTGCGTCATTCAGAATGCATCTTACCATGAATGCTGGGTGGTCATTGACAATCCAGGGGCGGTCGGCAGGAGGACACAGGGGGCTGGTGGTGACCAATTGGAGCTGCAAAATGTGGAAGGATGGGTGGACTCTCATAGATGAAGGGAGCTTTAAATGGACAGTGAGGTTTTAATGATTTTCTCGATCACAAATGGATCATAGTAATGGGTAGCCAATTTTCAGTCCGCAAGTCAATTTTCAAAGGAATGTTTTTAGCAGAGAGCCAGACACTCTGACCCTTGGATTCCAGATGTGGAACGTCTCTGGAATGGCTCTGTCCTCCGGCATCCCTCAACACCTACCGGATCCGTCTGTGATATGCACTGTTGGCAGCAGGGGCAGCAGGGTCTCACGAGATCTCGCGAATTCACACATATATCACGTAATATAGCATTTGTTATAGCATCTATGAAGAGAACCACAAAACCATTTAAACAATTTATTATGTCCATCCAGAGGAGTAGAAGGAAATCGATTCGTAAATCTTGTGGCAGAATTGCGCATCGACAGTGAACGGCATCACCAGTATTTTCAAATGAGTGCACAGCAAATGGATGAGCTTCTCTCACTCATAGGCCCAGAACTCACCAAACAGAACACCAACTACAGGGCTACCATAGAAGCAAGGACTGGTTGTTGGACTGAGGTGAGTGTGACATTATGTATGCAAAGAATCACTGATCCCAATAGGTTTTACCTTTTATTTTTCAAAATTAAAGACACACAAAGTGTAAACCGGAAGAAATTCATGGATATCATGCAAAACAAGTCAGAGAAACTGCATTGAAGCAGTGTCACTCTCTATGTCATGCAGCAGGTTTAAAATGCCAATCTTTGCCTGTTGCCTCCTGTTGTGGTCCAGGCGGTGCAGTTACGAGATGAGGCTCAGTGCGAAGTGATAGCACTCATTGGGCCCACTGTCAGGTTTCATATTTGTCTCTTCCAGAATAGATAGAAGACAGTCTTCCAAATCAAAGGTCTGCTGTGGTCTGTGGCTCCTTGGGTTGGTGAGCCCTCCTCTCCCTTGGGCTCCAGCTGTGGGGCCTGTATATTTCTTCAGATAGAGTGGGCCCAGGTAAAGACTGTACTGTGGAAAGATCCTGTGCTGTACATAGCCTTGGAGCAGGAGTGGCCAGAGCCAGATCATCAGATCCACATGCCGACATTGTTGTGGATAATCTCTCCTCCTCTGCAAAAGTAGTGCTTACGTTGTTTTTTTAACTACGAAACAAACACATACATATAAACCAATTAGTCAAATTGGTGTCAGAGACACAAGAATTATGTATTACTTCATTGGAACTTAGCACATAGAATGTAAAGATGATATTACAATCAATAATGTAATGTAATTAAAGAATAATAAGAAGAATTTCATACACACCTTCTTGGGTGTAGGTGGGGCAAAAGGAAAGACATGATGTCCATGTACTTCCACTCCTTTTCCCCTGCTGAGCTGCTGGCAAACACCTTTTTCGGCTATTGACAAAGCTGTCCCTCAGGGGCCACCATTTTAGCCTGCATATACATTCCACTAACCTTTTTGTTTTTTTATTCACTTCAAAGGTACCTGGCTTCTGGTGTCTCACTTATCACCCTGGCCTTCAAATACCGCCTCGGCCACACAACAGTGATTAATTCTGTTCACATGGTGTATGCTGCCGAAGAAAAGGTTATGATGAAGAAGTTTTTACCACGGACGACCACAGAGACATGGAAGGATATAGCACAATGCTTCTGGGAACAGTTTCCCAATTGCCTGGGAGCACATGATGGCAAATGTCATTATTCAAGCACCACCCCAGTCCAATAGTCAATACTACAACTACAAAAAGTTTTTCTCTATCATGCTGTTGCACTTGTGGATGCTGACTGCCGTTTCAGGTGCATTCAGGTGAGAGACTCTGGGAGGACGTCTGATGGTAGGTCTACAGAGGCCCGGATTTGGGAAGAGGGATGGAGAACAACACCCTTCATGTTCCTCCTAAAACCTACTACATGTATAACTAGATAATGTATCATTTAATGTACATGAACAACCTATTTGCTTTCAAACAACATCTATTGGACCACGTTAGTAACTTACCGTCCACTCCAATTAGTCTTGCAATACTATTTCACGCCACATCCTTTTTGTTGGTGTCTCTATAGAAAGGATGTAATGAGTTGTAGATAATGATATGATTTTGGACCTCCAGAATAAGCCTCTCCTTGTACATGGTGTTAACAGGGTGAAATGACATCTGAAAACCTCTCACCTGTTGAATTTAGCTCTGTCCTCACCCATTATGATGTCCTCAAGGTGGGAAATACGACCCGCTGTGACCACAGAGTATTTTATTTTGAAAATAAACCAGTGTTTTATTTTATGTTTTATTTTGTGTCTGTGTACAATTTTCCATCCCTTGTGACAGCGCCGTGCTCCGGCATCTGACAAAATTAGAACTCTGCATATCTGTCTGGGCTGCCAGATGCCAGAGCAGATTGTAGTAGCACTTACCGAGCCTCCTCCAGATCTTGCAAGCTTGATTTTGGAGTGGCTGATATCCTAACACCACCTTGAATCGTGACATCCCCGTGTCTGAAATGGTGAGTGAGTTGTGGGCATATTCTACCCACGGCAGATGGCTGGACCACTCGGTGGGGTTCTAAGTAGCCACGCAGCAAAGGGCTTCCTCCATGTCCTGTTTGGGGCTAGAAACCTGAGGAAAGACTCACAGAGGCACAGAGAGCAGAGCAAACGGCTTTCCAGACCTGAGAGACAAACTTTGTTTGACCACAGTCACATGTTTGATGAGGACACATCTAACATACATTTGAGAAGCAGATGGTAATCTTGCTAACGGTACATAATGCACAACTTTAGAAAACCTGTTCACAACATTCCTAATAGTGTTGTTACCTGCCGATGTCGGCAACCTGGTCACCTAACCCTAACCCAATTTCTCCTGGGTGTGCAGGACGCATGTCCCCAATGGAGCACCTAGCCAGCGACACTGGCAGCTCTGCCTGTTCAGACCAACAAAATCAGGATTTGGTGGAGGTTTGCTTGATGAGAGATGCGGCCACCTTACTGTAGTCTTTTGTGAACCTGCGGTAAAAGTTTGCAAATCCAAGAAAGCGCTGCAGCTGCTTGTGATCTTTGGGAACTGGCCAATAAGTCACTGCACTGATTGTCCCTGGGTCTGCCGCACCTGCCTACTCTCCAAAAATGTAACCCAGAAACAGTACTAATCCTGCATGTAACTGAACTGAACTAAAGGCAGAGAAATGTCAGTTTCTGGAGGCGCTTGAGGACCATAATGACATGAGACACATGTTCAAGACAAACCTGTGCAGAACGTTCCATAAGGCATCATTGACCAACATCTGGAAAACTGCTGGAGCAATGGCTGGACCGAAGGGCATGACCAGATACACAAAGTGGCCCAAGGGTGTGTTGAAGGCAGTTTTCAACTTGTTCCCATCCCTCATTGCAGACCAAATGGTAAATGTTACGGAGATCTAACTTTGTGAAAATGGACACAACCCTCAGGGATTCAAATGCTGCACTGATTAAGGGAAGATACTTATTTTTGATGGTGATATTAAGTCTCCAAAAATCAATGCATTTGTGCTGGGTTTAGTCCTTCTTAGCCAAAAAAAAAAAACCCTGCACCCAGTGGGGAGGAAGAGGGCCAGATAATCCCCCCAGCCAGGGAGTCATTAATGGAATTCTCCATGGCGTCAAGCTTGGGTTTGGAGACATTACATAACTGGTGAGTGGGTAATGGCACCCCCGGCAGGAGGTCGGTGGCCCAATCTAATGGATGGTGAAGTGGGAGAGACTTTATCCTTACTGAAAACTTCCCCAAAGTAGTGGTAAACCTTGGGAAAATTAGCTAGGTTAATGGGTTTGGGTTGATTAGCCTTGCCAGATGGGGTAGGACCTCTCGCCGGGGAGAACACGGAGCGGAGGCACACAGGAAGGCACTGAAGGCTCCAAACAGTTACCCTTTCTCCCTTACCCTCTCAAAATAATGGATCAATTAATTTGTGGGATATGAAGATGTAGTCATGGATAACCGAGTACAACAGGAGCTGAGGGGGAGGTGAATGCTTTGAGATAGTTTCCTGATGATTACCAGAGAGTAACAGGCTGAGTGGAGTGATTTGATGAGTGATGTTAGGCAGTCGCTTAGCCTTCAGTGCAGAAACAGGGACGTTGATCTTGAGAGGACAAGGCTTGCCAGCTATGCCAGCTTGCTGGGCCACTTTGGTGTCCAGAAAATTTGCTTCAGAGTCTGAGCATACTGGAGTTTGGAGAGGTAAAGACTGTCGGGATCCCTGGAGTAAGTTTTGCAGTCTATTAGAAGCACTGCCCAAATTGTCCAAGTGGTCGAACACGGATTTAAATTGAACTGAGAAAGTCTAAAAAGTTAGGTTGGCTAGAATTTGGTTCGAACACATAGCATCTGCCAATGCAAGAGCCCTCCCCCTTAACAGCGCTAGTACATAATAGATCTTGGCCTGATCTGAATGAAATACCCATGGTTGTTGAACAAATATGAACTGGCACTGGAGCACTTATCCTGATAACCAGAGAAAGGTTTGGGTGTTTGTAATTAATGACTCACAAAGAGGGGTGGCATCTGCATTGCAAGAGGCGGGTGCAACCAGAGGGAGATTGGAAGAATTCAGCAGAAGTAAGAACAATAATAAACAGGAAACTACAAGCAGATAAACAAACATGAGCATCAGACAGAGGGACAACAGCAAATAAGAAAAGAAAGCAGCATAAAGTGAAATAGTATCATCAGTAGTATAAGACAGTCTTGGGAAACGCTAAGGCTGAGAGGGTAAGGAGCTGTTAGCAAAGTTACTTTTGCAATCTGGGATAATAGGCAGTTAAAGGAAACCAGAACTGGGGGTCACATCTGCCTACTCAGAAAACAACAAAAAAACAAGTGGAGAGCCTCAAGCTCACCAACATGAAAAAGATGTAGCCGTGAAAAAGCTTGTCAAGAGGACAAGGACCATGTCAACTCTACATCGAAAAAGGTTCTAGCCAAACAAGCAAAAACATGTTTTTCACTCCATGTAAAGACAAATATGCAAAACTCTGAGAAAGAAATAGTTCTGCCAGGGTTACAGAAATAAGTAAAATTCAACTTTAACTTTGACACCAAACTGTAAAAAGAAAGATAAATGAAGTATGTAAATAAGAAAATATGTATAGTTTGTATGGCATTAATTGTGATTAGACAGAAAGAACACATAAAAAAAGTTCCCACCACTGGTATCCAGTCACATCACTACAGTATCATGCAAAAAGAGAAAAGAAGAACCTTGTGTAAACACTCAATCTCAAGAATATATGATGGGTTCAGCCAAAGCTTTCATGCCTTGAAAAACTGCACATTAATCAAAATGGTGTAGACATCCAAAGAAAACTGAGAATGAAGCAAAAATACAGAGAACATAAAGACACTAACAGTCTGGTATAGCCTGCAGTGTGAAAACATACATGATCTTCCACACATAGCAATACGAGGCGTACTCGTAAGGTTTTAAGGCTACTACTCAATACTGCTTATTGATCCGTTCCTTCAACAGACTATTTGGTAACAAAAAGCAAAAAACAAAAACAAATCAAAAATCTAATGAAAAGTGAAATAATTATTTATCATGGACTCAACTAGCATAACTACTGTTTACACTGATTTTGTAATAATGGCAATGCAAAGTGAGAAAAAAGTGAGAGTGAGAAAAAAAATAGGTAAAAGAAATAACTCTTGGTCAGGAAAACTTTGTCATGCAAGCGGCAAAATAGATAGACTTCAAGTGTTTACACAGAGAGAACAGACAGGATCTGAGGTGAACTTCCAATTCCAATTCCAGTTCCAATATCCTGGTGAAAAGTGAAGCAAAGCGGAATGGAGCAAAAGAAAAATGTCTGTTCATTGTAGACCGACTAAGTTGTTATTTTCCTATCTAGCGTACACTTAGCTGTGTTGCCTTTAAAATGAGGTGAGGTCAGGTGGACTGCTTCCGTAAGGCAGCAGAACATGATAGATAGTGACATTTGATTGATTGGCTGGCAGCATAAAGGTTCGCGCTGTAGCCCCACAATAAGAAGGTTGCAGGTTCAGTTCCCGCCGTGCATTCTTTCTGTGTGGAGCTTGCATGTTCTCCCCATGTCTGCGTGGATTTCCTCACTCTGGTTTCCTCCCACCATCCAAAGACATCATGTTTGCGTTAATTGGTGACTCTAAATTGTCCGTAGGTCTGAGTGTGAGTGATTGTTGGTCTCTGTCTGTCTCTGTGTGTTGGTCCTGTGATGAACTGGTGACCTGTCCAGGGTGTACCCCACCCAATGTGAGCTGGGATTGGCTCCAGCACCCCACGCAACCCAGAAATGGAAACAGCAGTAGAAGACGACTGTATGAATGATTCATGGAGCACATACACTGTGTGAACTACTGCGGAATATCCAAACAGTTGAGAAGAATCTGCTCTCAGTTTAAGTTTTTGTACACGCCATTAACAATGAGCTGTTACTTACAGTACAGTTACTTTTCGCCTAGAAATTATGTATGAACTCTGCATTTCAGTGATTGCTTGTTTTTCTGCTCATACATGGAAATCTCACTTATAGATTAGGTCATTCTTTTGCCATTGCAGTGTTTCTGTCTTGTCAGTCAAAAACAAAAGAATTCAGACAGAAATGTTATGTTGCAAAAATGTACTGCATAAGTCGATTTCTTAAATTCATTCAGTATTGAGAGCACAACCTGGAATGTCAGACTTTAACAATTCTTCGATCTTTCAGAAATTTGCCCCGGGGCCTGCTTGCTTCTGTTACCGATCACCATTCATTGTAAATTTTTTTAGCGTGTCTGCTATTTCCATCGATGAACAAGAATATTCACATACTTGCTCAGTTTTACTATCTGGAATGCAAAAAACCTGCATGAGATTTATTATCTCAGACCTGCTCAGAACATAGACAGTTAATGTTTACATTAACTGTAAGGAGCTAAAATGTACAGGAGCATGGTGTCAGCAAATATTGTTTGGTAGAGGATAATGTTCATGTATACAGGAGTTTATTTTGGCCACCCAATTAAAGATGTTTTTACCAAGATAAATCTTGCGTGTATTTAAACGTCTTTGTGTTTTTCCAGGCTACACAAGTTTTGAATTCCTGACTGCGTTTGTGTGTGCACTGTTATCCCCTGTTGTGGAAGATTTGATCTTATGGCTGTTTATATCATTTATTCTTTTACTTTCAGGTCACTATTCTGCTGAGAAAAGGCCCAGCTGGATTCCACCATCAGTCCGTGTGTCTTTTTCTCCTCCATTAGCTCCCAGAGTTATTCACATTTTAGTCCTTACTAACTTGTTAAAGAGACTGCTGCACATGCCATTAGCTGATTTAAACACATAGGCATGATGGAGTGTTGGTGGGTCCCATTTCGGACAGTGGTTAAGAAGGGTAAGAACCAAATTTTATGGGATTTTGAAAATAACTATCTGTCTGATCCTACGCATCATCGATTCTGAAAGGTCTTCAATGTGTCAACGATCAATATGGCAAGGACGGCTTCTAAATTGTCAAAATATGGGAGCCTGTTATGGTCTGGGCAGGATGTGGATCGCAAATTAGAAGGAGACTAAGAATGGGCACATAGTGTAAAATGTTTATTTACACCAAGGTCCAAAAAACAAACACACAATGGGCAAAAACATGCACACACACACACACAAAAAAAGGCAGTGGCAAAGGCTGGGTGGTCTTAGCAGGCAGAATCACACTGGAGATAACCCAGGGCAGCAGGATTCAACTCACTGGAGGCACGGGGAACAAACTTAAGTTAAGGGGAGACACTGCAGCAACACTGGAGAGAAGTGAAAAATGCCAACGGGAGAATACTGGGAAAAAACCAAGAGCACTACAAAACGAGATGGAATTATCTGGCAGACGAATAACGTTTGAACAGGTCTTTTATGGAGAGCTTGATGAAGGTGAAATAGATGATGTGTGTCTCAGCTGCAGCCCTGGAAATTCAAAGACCTCGACCATAACAGGGGCCGTTTGATAAACTGGAGTAGATATCCAAAATTCTGCTTTGTGCTTATGAAAAGTGATGATTACCCACCTCACTGCTCCTCAGCTCCACCTCCAAATATCTACTGGTTTCAGAAACCCAGATGGGCAACAGCCAAATTCCAAACTGTAGGCTTCAAGCTAACAAACCAATGCTTGAAGTGCCACTTGATCCCAACAGCTGAAAATTTGTGGGAAAAAAAGTGTTGAGTTCCTTGAACTAGAGTCTGCTTCAAAAAGCAAGTCAGTCTCCATAGGCTCCTATGTTAAATTATCCAACTTAACTGCAGAGATAAAAAGTTAGAATATATATAATTTCTTCTTTCATCTATAGAGTGGTGAATGAATTATATCTTTATATTTTATTAAGGCTTAAAGTGGTGTATAATTGACCAACAGGTTCATACGTGTAAAAATGAAATCCTACTCTTAGCTCAATTTGGGTTTAGCCAGGAGTTTGTATCATTCAGAGAAAGTCTTCCTTTGTAATATATTGACAAGATGCATGAATGATATGGATGCTAATCAGTTAAATAAGCACATATGCTCTGTTTCTGCATTACAACCAATGATTTCCGGCCATGAATTGCTCCATATAAGGATATGGTGTAGTCAAGCATCAATTTCCTCTCCTTTGGACTGTTAAGGATCATTTTTGTCTTAGTCTTTTTTTCTGTGGCCCCCAGGCTCTTGTATCAAGCTAGTCAAGTCACAGCTACAGAGTAAATAGTAGGAGTGACAAAATCCATGAAAAGCTTACTGTTTTACCATGCCAGTCCAATTTCTGCCAGAGTTACGATAGAGAGGATCCTATTACCATGGTTCTCACATCCTTGAAACACTGGTGTACCTTTTATGCTCACAGGATGCAGAGTAAAGGTGGTTAAAGCTCATGAAAGCTCATCCACTACTGGAGTGTAGGTGGAATTTAATTTTACTGTGTTTAAAGGTTTATTTGCAACTTACCAAGGGGGTTTAAGTGCATTCACCAAATCTAAAACTGTTTCTGTAGCTATTCAATCAAGAAGACATAGAGCATCTCTGTTCACATTGTAGGTTGACTGAATAATGCTGAAAGCTGCTTTGGCATGAAACCAGCTGTGTCACAAAATTTCATTTTAAACCCCTTGATTTATGTGGAAGCTGATTAGCCGAGCTTGCTAACCTTAGCGCTGATTTCCTCTATCACAACTACAATAATACATTTTTTCACACTATTTCAAGACAAAATCATCAGCAGCTGCTGCTCACTCAAAGGTGTATGGTTTTGCACATAGGCAGCAGGAAAAGAGAAAGAAAAAGTAAATAGCAAGGACAATGAAAACATTGTTTTCAGTGTAGTTATCTCAATAACGTTACAGAAACCAATTATGGGATGTAACAGCATTATATTTTATATATTAAAATTTATTTTTTTGTAATTATATTATAGTTATAGAAACAAACATTTGCAATATTTTAATATTACTAATATATTACTTTTATGTATGTTTCATATTACAGAATATACATAAGCAATAGTCAAATCAAATCAAATCACATCAGATTTATTTGTACAGCGCCAAATCACAAACAACAAAGTTACATCAAGGCACTTTACATATAGAGCAGGTCTAGACCAAACTCTTTATAAATTTATTTAAAGAGACCCAACAGATCCCCCGATGAGCAAGCACTTGGCAACAGTGGCAAGGAAAAACTTCCTTTAATAATAGTATAATAGTATGGGTAATATGGAATAGAATAGTAGAATTAAATAGATAATTAGAGAAAATACATGCTGTTGCTTTCCACATAGGCAAACTTTCATTCTCGTTGTTGCGGTGGAAGCCCGTAAACTGTTAGGTGAGAAAGTTCAAAGGAGAACACCTTGTAGGTTTTGGTGTTTTTTTTTTTAATCAAGTGTAAAACAGGCAAAGAACAAGCATATGGAGTTGAACAAAATAATATCAATAGTTTGATCAAACGAGTCAGAGATGTCAGCCTCTGACTGGCTACAACTGAACTGCTAACCACTTCTAAGAGAAAACAGTTGATCTGGACAACTAAGATAAGGACCTCTCCTTGTCTTTGTCTCCTTTGTTTATCCTACCCTCTGTAGGTCCGTTGCTCCCTCCCAGGGCGGACAGTAAACTGCAGTCAGAGATAACATTTGGGTGTGGGTACAATTACTCCATTCTATATCTACCAATTGCACATGCGTTTCCCTTCCAACTGTCAGCCAATATAACATATAACACCGGCCTTTAGCCAATCACATGCAAGCTGTCAAAGTTCACCTTGAAACAGTTCTTTCTCTCTCTGTTTTAATTTCAGCACTTCAAGGAATAGGTGGGAGTTGAGCCCCTGCCACTCCTTCACCTTTCTTCCTGCATGACCATCTCCAGGTGGAGATAGCATCTGTAATGGATACGTTCCCACACTCGAACTCCAGTTTCTGCATTGAAGTGTTTCCTGTTATTTGAAGCACCTTACTCCTTCGCAACACTTCTCATGGTGATCAACTTTCTGCTGGATGCTAAGTTTTTTCCTCATGTTGACATAAATTCTATTCTCTTTCAAATTTATCATTGCTTTCCATTCGTCTCTCCACACTGAAATTAATGACACAATTCCCAAGTTGACATCTTACTCCTTACAGAAAGATGATATCCTCTCAACTCAGTTTGTCTAAAATGACCCAGAATTTAAAAAAATAAAAGATCCAAGAAAACAAGACAATCTCAGACAGAACAGACAGTGATTAATCTGATCAGAAATAAAGCTGCAACTTGAGATATGGGTGAAAAACTTGTGTGTGTGTGTGTGTGTGTGTAATAGAAAGACTTTTTCTCCCAACCTGAACGACCCCAGAGGTCAATTTTCTTCTACTCTCCTCTTATGACCTACTGGAGTGTCTCTGGCAAAAAACACCCTGAAGGCAGTACTTTGGTTGTGATGGTTAAGATAATTCACCCATTAACGGTCAAGTCGCAATAAAGACTTGGATTAAAATTATTACTTCGACCTCTGTTGCCATGGTGACATGAAGTGCACTGCAGTTCGAGAAGTTTATCCTGGAGCAGTAGTCTGGCAGCTTTAGCTCTGTGTGCTGTGTCGAAATGTTTCTCATACGAAAATATGTTATAGGCCTGAGTGCCAGTGATTACACTCTCAACCAGTTAATAGAATCTTAGTTTGTCCTGGGAGCTCGTGTGATGGAGCAAACACAATGTCCAATGTGTTAAGGCTGTTGGCTGCCTGATTGTGGCCCCATCTTACTGTGGCTGTCAGAATACAGTAAAAGGCTGTAGGGCTGTACAGGTGATGAATGGAATGTCTGATATTAAAAAGCAGCTGCAGGTACTCCCCATGTCTGAGCAATTGAAGAGCAGTCAGTGATGTAGGTAGAATTGCTAAAATCCCCTGAGTTTCCCCCAGAACTTAATAATTAAAATATATATATATATATATCACTGTAGCTTATAGTCTGTTTTAGCCCATTTTATGCAATGACTAACATCGGCAATCTATGGGCTTGCTATATATACAAAAAAACACGTTTTTATTTTTTCTTAAAAAGCCATACTTTACTCCTATGCTAATATAGGACAGGCAGTAACTGGGACAGAATGTCGCCATGACCTGGATATGTGGCAAAAAATGGATGGACAATTACCAGTCAACAGAGGGCACATTTTCATATGGTGTCATCGATTACGCACATTTTCAACTGTGGTGAAAAAGGACAGATGATGCAATGAAATATTGTAGGTGCAGAGAAGGAAACCGTGTCATTGCAGGACCTGTTTCGCTTCTTCTTCTTCGTACTCTTTTATTTCTGGCACGATGCGAATGCAGTGCCGGTATTTTTCTGCTGCCAACTCTCCCTTCACCCACTGCACCATGAAGACCAAAGAATAGAGGACAGCCGCAGACAAAGACATAAGACAACAAATTCATTCCTGAAAATAAATGTAACTGCCACATGAGGTGGGAAGCAGTGGTGAAATGTTTTCATATAACAATGCAAAGTCTTCTAATCATGTAATCTTATTATTCACACAGCAGCGTTTGATGAAAACACACGTATTTGAATTCTGGAGACATGTTGGAATTCATGTAAAATTTCACAACCATGTGTTTATGTGTTTATAGAGAGGCCCACACAGTGCAGAGGACCAGGCAGCCTGCGGTTAAGTAGGGTGTTTTTACCATTCACACGAATTAACCAGCATCAAACACTCACCTATGAGGCTTTATTTAGCATGTCGATGTGTGAGGGGATCCTTTACACAAATAACTGTATCAACACATTCTGCATTTGAATCTACCTCCCAGCAACACAGTCTCTTTCTGTTTCTGTGCGTGTGTGTATGTGTGTGTGTGTGTGTGTGTGTGTGTAAATTGCTTCAACTTCAATTTCCCTCCCTTTAATAGAGACACGTCACCATTGAAGTTAGTGCATCAATGGGTGGATAACTTTCCTTGAGGGTGCAGCAACCACCACTCTTGAACGGCTTCTCACACTCACACACAAACACACACGCAGGCTGCCTGTAGCATTTGCTTAATGCTAATTTGACCGGTGGCAACCTTGTTGATTGGGTCATTAGTTGCTCCCTAACGTCCTGTCAGAGGTTTCATTTCCTGTGCCCTCTGTGGGTTAATGAGGTGTACGGTGGTGGGGGGTGCTGGGGGTGGGGCGGGGATGATGGGGAGCTGTCGGGACAGTTTATTCCACCCATGTTTTCTCTTCTGCTCAGTCTCATTTGCATTGCAGGAGAAGGCGAGCTCCTGAACAGCAGGGAGTCTCACTGACAGCACCCAGAGAAGGAAACCTAGCAGAGAATAGATCATTTAGGCCAATTAGGCCATTCAAACGGCTACGCAACAGCGGCAGTTAAGAACTCATTATGGACAGGGAAGATGTTCATCTACATAAACTGCACAATATACAAAGAGATATCCAGATAAACACAGAGGAGTAAAAAAGTAACTACCCTTCAAGAGACTTCATCTTGTATAAATATTATAATAGATTGAAGTTTTCAGGGGTAAAAGATATAGATAAATACAAAAAGCCTTCAACTCTATATTTGGTTTGTCTTGACAGTAACACAATGTAGAGGGAACATTTACTTGTTAAAATACCTTATCCTCCCTTTTTTTGTTTAAATAGGCGTAAATAACATAAATATTAATTCAGTCGTTATAGGTCATGTAAATATGGGGATTTTAGTGGAAAGTTAAAAGGACAAAAATGTTAAATTGAAGAGCTGCTATATATTAACGAATCATGATGGAGATTCTGTAGTTTATAGGGTTTAAAGGCCAAAATGCTTTAACTTAATTAGGTTATGTGAAAAACAGAAGATGGGCAGAAGATGTTGCATCTAACTACCACCACAGCCAGCGACCAGGTATTGTGTCAGACATGAAGATTAGAAATGAGGAAAACAGCCAAGTTCAAAAGCAGCAGTCCACCTTTCAACACCTCTGAAGGTCCCCGAAGAACACATTATTTAATCTGTTACCGATATGATACTGTTATCTTCTCATCTCATGCTCAAAGCAGAATGTGAATAAGCATTTTCCAAAATTTCGTCTACACTGACCATCGCATGTTGTCTTTCTTTTTGTTTTATTATTTAATTTGGGTAAAATTTGATTAAAAGTTTATTATTTTTTTGTAATGTTGTTCCCACCACACAGCAGACAACCAGGCTAGAGCACAGATAAAGTCAGTTCCATTCCCCATTACTCCTCAGCTATGTGGTTTCTTCTGCTTTCAAAAACCCAAGACAAAATTACAGGCTTCAATTGGGAGTTCATGCACACACATTACAAGGTACCTTGAATCATACAAGCAATAGTTTTTTGCATATTGAGTGAAAAAGTAAGACCTGATCACAGGTGGTCAGTTGAGATGGGTGAAGATGTACTTATGGTGATGATCACAAGCAGAGAGAGACAGCAAATAATAACTTTCTCCCGGACGGAGAACTATTCTAACTATTCTAACTAAGAGTGTTATTTAAACCAACGGAGTTTGACTGGTTTTAGTAACAAAGGGTATTAATTATGGATAAAAGCTGCTTTGATATTTCTTTTCCAGTAAGGGCGGGGTGAGGGGTGGAGAGGGGGGTTGAAAGCAGTAATTCCATCTGCTCCTCAGCTCCAGAAGGAAGAACAGCATCCACCTTTCCCAAGGATTAGCTCCCTTCCATCCACACTGTGCTGCTGACTCTAATGGGTTGTAATTATGTGTGATTATGCTTAAACCTCTCTGAATGCGACAACAAAATCATTAAACTAAATCACTTTGGCTGTTTGCGGTGCACATATATATATATATATATTTTTTTTTAGTAGGGGGGGCGTTCATCTGAAAATACTCTGAGTACTGTATATCTAGATAGTCACATCATCCCTGAACAATACACACAGAATCCCCATCTAGTGATGTTCATATTTCTGCAAACATGAATAGAAGTTGCAGCTTTCACAATGGGGCATGTGACAGCACGTATACATGCGGCCTCTATGGATAATTGCTTTCATTTAAATATTAATGTGGCTCCCTTGTCTGCAATGGTGGGCCACGCTAGAGCCTTTGCATGCAGATGGCATCAAACTGAAAATAAAGATCAAAGACACGAGAAATCCCATTTGTTCCACTCCCAGTGTAATGCCAAGTCTTTAGGAGAATCTGCCTGCTCGATTTCTGGCCCCAGAAAGAGGAGCTGAATGTAAGATGTGGCTGGCACAGATGGCAGCAGCTGATATTCAGCCAGTAAGATTGAGAACACACTCTACAGCTGCTGCTGGTACTACTGCTGCCCTGGCTCTGCTTGTCGCTTGTCTGACTTTCTCTGGCAGTGTCAGAAAGGCTACTTTTAGCTGGTGACCTCACAGTCACACTCCAGCAGCACAAGCTTCTCAGAGAATGAATGCTTACAATTATAGTAAGAAGAGTCATGCACATTGTGAAGGAAAAGAGAATATTTTCCTTAATTTTTCAAGAAAGCATATTGTAAAGAAAGAAGCAATACACCATCTGTGCAAGCAGTTTATTTCAATCTAGAGTACCATTTACTGTTACTCTACATTGTGGTAGTTATGACAAGACGTTAAGTGATGTTATATATGGAGTTGCAAACTTCACATGGAAAACAAAGCACAGGGCTCTCGGAGGAGCACCACTGCATAATACGAACCTGAAGCTGAGTCCATGAATGACCATGAATATATCACTAGTGAATCAGGGGAGTTTACAGGTCAGTGTGTATGGATGTACATTTACAGCATATGTTTTAACAGTGTTTATTTAATGTAAATATGCAAGACAGATAGCCTACATAGTTTTGAAAAAAAAATTATTTTTTTTTAATAAATATTTAACTGTTTATCTATATAGCATTTTAATTATTTGTGTATTTCTTCTTTTATACAACTTTTTATTCTAGAGATGTGGTATCGCACTTTTGAACGCTGCTGTATATAATTTCAACCCAGTGACAGGCTTTAGGGATATATATATACATTTATGTAAAATATATATGCAATATAAGCTTACTTACACAGGTATATGGGCTATATGTGTAAAAATATCAAACAATTCAAAATTTTAATAGGTTTCATAACTTGCATATAAACCAGATGTACATAATACATAGTTTTATTTTATATCGAAGTCATATATCTAAATTACATCTGGGTATGGGTTTGCAAATCAAAATGATATGGAGAGACCATTTTAAGCTGACTCGATTACTGTAATGCATTTTGTGCTGGCTGCTGAGACACTTCAGCACATTAGTCCAGTTTTAGCTGCACTGCACTGGCTTCCTGTTACATCTAGAATTGATTTTAATGTCCTCCTCCTAATAAACAAAGCACCAAACTATATCACTAACTCCCTGATTAACTATACACCTCCAAGAGCAATGTGATCATCTGCCGTTTATTGAAGGTTCCTGGCAAGAAATCTGGGATAAAAGCCACAGTAAGAGGTAACCTGTCAGAAAGCTGGAATAGCCTGACCCTGATGTGTTCAAAGTCTGTGGTGCATTTGAGTTTTCCAGGAAAAAAATGTTAAAAGAGTATAATCTTGATTTTGTCAATTTGCAAAGCACTTTGACCTGTATTTCATCATCATCGTTATTATTATTATTATTATTATTATTATTATTATTATTATTATTATTATTATTATTATTATTATTATTATTATTATTATTATTCACTCCCACCAGGCTACGAGCTGCTGTGCAAACTGTTTTGATGGCTGTGTCACATTTGATCTCTGGGTTAGTGCTCCTGCAAATGAATTATTGTTTCACTGAGATGCTGCAATCAGTGATTATGTGTCTTTAAACTTATTGCATCGCTCTCAGAGGAATGTGCAGATGTGCTTGACAGGTGACAGTTCTTTGTTTCCATCCTCTGAGAGATTTTACAGCAGGAGAAGGAGCAAAATTAAGATTCATTTGCAGTTACTTGGGTGTGTATTACATCAATGCCGATCGCCGACACAGGGGCAAATAAAAAACCTGTATCTGCAGAGTTATTTGCCTTTTTCAGTGCTGGAAAACTCCATGTGTGATGTTTGCAGGTCTCAGCAGGTTTTTTCGATTCATAATTACCACAATTGTAATCTCTAAGATAATCACGTTGTACACTATTGCAAACATGTTTCTTGTTTTTCTCTTTGCCTTGTTATTTCCTTTTACAGCCTTTCTTCTACTTGAAGCTTCCTCAGCTCGGCTTTTGCATAATGAGGAAGCTACATTTTCCTCCAGACACTTAGTTACCTCTCTGCAGGTTTCAAGTTTGCTGCCTTCATAGTTCAGGACAGTGGAAGTTTTAACTACACACTCGAATGGAATATTCCTCAACAACTCCTGTGCACACCGACTGGTTGAACTGGGCTACAAGACCTACGTAAATAAAAATAAAAAGTATTTGGCAGAACAGACCTAAATTACTCTGTTAGTTCAGAATATGTTGTGCTTCAAGAACCTGAGTGTGTGCAATGAAAATACAGGACAGCTGTCCCAGTAGCTCCAGTAGCTGATCCAATAGACAGCTGGTCAGTGGAAATTTATATCTCTGCTGGGATAAAAAAGAAAATTTTTGTAATGCGCATTCTTTGGCATATCAAGGCAACACAAAAGCTTTAACACAGATTTCCGGCTGGCCTACTTTTGGTGCTAGTTGTTTGTTGACCAATTTGGTCATAAAATCAAGCCTCCAGTTTGTTTTCTTGTTTTCATCAGAACACACGATATTTGGAAGAAAAGTCAGAGCTGTGAAAGAGGGAAACATGGACGTGCTCTGTGCTTTCAGCAGCAGGGCAGCCTCTGGTACATTCTATCAGCCATGTGGTCGTCCTCACCCTAATGCATGCCCGGCTATTTCCTTCTGAATGGGAGCACAATTTTAAAACCATGTTTTATTGAAGAAGACTTAAAACCGGAGTGTGAGACCATAAACTCATTAAGAAATCATTTACTATGGTAATAAATCAAAAAGGAGGTGGGGCCATTTTCAGAGGGCCAATCTGACTTTTTACAGCCAGTGGAGTCGCTCACTGATGTTTATTAGATAGAATCTATGTTTAAGACTCTGCAGCATTGGCTTGATTTAACAGCCCCGCTTTTATACACATTCTGTGGAGGATTCCGCTGATTGCAGTCTTGTAAATTATTCACAACTGATCATTTTAAAATAAGCTGTTTCCTATAGTCCTGTAGTTAGGTGCTGGACGCAGGTTTGTCAGCAGATTAAATGTCTTGACTGTAGATTTGTAAGAGACAGCCTCTTATTTACTGAAGCTCTTGGGGAAGTTTCAGGAGCAGAAAAACACCACCTCCAGTAAAACTATGAATACCAACCTAACCTGCTCCTTTCCCTCACTCTCATATTCTGCGCCATGTCCCCCTACTCTATTTCCAGTTTTCATCTCCTTTCTCTGTCTCACAGGACCCTGAGGGGGTTCTCCATTGCCATGACGGATTCCCTGTGAAGCCTCTCGACTCTGCCCCTAGAAGATGAGAGTCAAAGAACATCCTCCTTCAAAGTTTTCCAATAAATACTACACACACGCATCCTGTCGATGGAGTGAATACTGCATGATTTTGTGAGAGCAGTCAATGAGGGATCATGCGAAATCCTGTGTGGAGTAAGAAGATTTTTACATGGACATCAGAGTATAAAATTGAAAGCTAAATATTAGAAAACACCAATCCCATTAAAAATCTAACAACGAAAGCAACATAACAAAGATTATGACAGTGAAAAGGAAGATGATGAAAACACTAATGAATTTTACAAGCAGCAGACTCATTACACAAAGCTGCTAACTATGTTGCAAAATCAGGCACCTGGATGATCTTTTCCTATTAAAAGGTTGTGATCCCTGTGGATGGCTGTAGATTCATGTTTTAAAATTTAGCTGCAATCAAACAGTTTTCATTTGATTCCGAATATATATCAAACCTCCTCTCCTCTCTCTCCCTGTCCTCATCCTGCAGGTGATGACTCATTGCCATTCCATGTTCCTGCAACACCTGTTGGTCCCATATTTCATGAATTCTGTACTACAGCTCAACTTCATGCACCAATATGTTCCTGCCTATACCCTCCCCCCAATGCCTATCTCACTCTCTCACTCTCTCTCTCTCTCTCTCCCACTCTCAACCCAACCGGTCGAGGCAGATGGCCGCCCCCACTGAGCCTGGTTCATCTCGAGGTTTCTGCCTCTTAAAGGAAGTTTTTCCTTGCCGCTGTCGCCAAGTGCTTGCTCATCGAAGGATCTGATGGGTCTCTTTAAATAATTTTATAAAGAGTTTGGTCTAGACCTGCTCTATATGTAAAGTGCCTTGATGTAACTTTGTTATGATTTGGCACTATACAAATAAATCTGATTTGATTTTAATTTGATTTGATTTGAGTTCATGCTGGTTCCGATAGACAAGTGTGAGAATGCACAGAGCTTCACGGTTAGGTGTGTATGGGGCTGTAGAACTGCAGACTGGTCCAAGTGTCCATGCTGACACGTGCACCCCCTAAAAGACCCTACAATGGACACATGACGATCAGAACTGAACTGTAGAAAGATAGAAGAAGGGGGTTTCATCCATTGAATCCCGATCTCTTTGTCATTATGTAGATGCCAGGTGCTATTGCTGACAGGAGGATCTGCAAATTCAGCCGGCTGCTTCAACTGAACATATGGCTGTCCAAAGTCTGTGAGGCCAGAGGACTGCATTTCATCAAGAACTTTAATTCTTTCTGGCAAAGAGAGGATCTGTTTAATGAAAAAGGCCCACACCTGAACAAACGTGGAGTGAGACAACAAACGTGGTGTGATGGGTAACCTCCTCCATGCTCTGAGGCATCGGAATAGGCCTGAACCAGATCCTGTGCTGCCACAGAGAGAAGAGAGGAGCGAGAGCAGGGCTCCTGCCGCACCACCCAGGGAAGAGAGGAGCGAGAGCAAAGTTCCTGCCTTGCCAACCAAGGACCCAGCAAAAGATTCGGCCACAGCAACTACAGCAGCACCTCCAACATCCCCAACATAGGAACCGGATGCAGCCGCTCCTCCATCACCTGCACCACAGGCCTGGGACCCACCTGCTGCATCTACACCCTCCAGAGAAGCTTCACTATCGTTCTCATCTCCACCGTCACCCATGAGATTTCCTGATCACCTTGAAAGCTTGCTGAAATCTGGGATCAAAATGGTTCAGCTAACTCCAGACATGGCAAGATCAAGGCTTCGATTTTCAAAAACGAATCGCCCCCCTCTCACTCCTCAGCTTTCTCCATCAGCCAAGGCCCTCCTAGCTAGGCCCACACCGACTGATGACCACAGCTGTTATCTCCAACAGCGTCAGTGCTCTTGTCTAGGACGGCAAGAGCCTTTGCGTTGATAAGCCCCATATCATAACAATAGCTACTGTCAAACCATAGAGATTAGATGAGCGAGGGACAGTTAGACTTTCCAATCAGAGAAATCTAATCCATATCCCCTGCAAGAACACACCATCCAGTTACTCCAGCTAATAGTGTTTCTGACAGCCTAAAGCCTGACTCCAATCAGGCTTTAGGGCACACCAAAGGACTGACACAGCTCTGATCATGGTGACTAATGATATCCACCTGAACACAGATCATCGCAATTATTCAGATGACACTCAGATCTACGTGTCATTGACAGCAGGTGAACATGGGCCTATAGATACAGTCTATCACTGCATTGAAAAGATCAGTTCTCAGTTAAACTCAGACAAAACTGAAGTCACTGTCTGCGGCCCATAGAAACAAAGAAAGAGTTATCAGTCACCTCAAGACTCTCTCTCTTTCTCTCTCTCTAAAAACTAACAATCAGGTTAGAAATTTAGGGGTAATTTAGGGCTTTTTATCATCTAAAAACCATTAGATGATAAAACTAAACTAAACTAATCCGTGCGTTTGTCTCCAGCAGGTTAGACTGCTGTAACGGCCTGCTCACTGGACTCTCTAAACAAGCTGTAAGATAGCTGCAGTACAGCACAATGCTGCTGCTCGAGTCCTGACTAGAACCACAAAATACAACCATATTAGTCCAGTGCTCAGGTCACTGCACTGGCTTCCTGTTGCTCAGAGAATAGACTTTAAAACAGCTCTGCTTGTGTACAAGTCTCTTCATTGTCGAGCACCAAAGTAAATCTCTCACATGTTAGAGCCATATGAACTCTCTTGGGCTCTGAGAACCTTGGGGAGTGGTCTCCTGGTGGTGCCCAGTTTTATGCTGCTAAAGTCTGGAGCAGTCTTTCAGAAGATGTTAGACAGGCCTCAACTCTGACAATGTTTAAATCCAGGCTGAAAACAGTTCTATTTAGGTTTGCATATGACAACTGAAAATATTTTATCTGCACTTTTTTAGCTTTTAATATATTCAATTGTTATTACTTTTCTTTTATGATTTATGTAATGATTCTCTTTGCCTTCTTGCCTTGCCTTTGCCTTTTTTCTGTATCTGTAAAGCACTTTGCACATGAATTGTGCTCTATAAATGAACTTGGCTTGCCTTCCCTTCCCTAAAGAAGACATGGCACCAAGTGAACATTTTGCTTTAGACTATGTTCTGCTGGGAAACCTTGAGCGCTGCCATTTATGTTGATGTTACTTTGTCACACACCGCCTACCTGAACATTGTTCACTCCGACTCCATTCATGAAAACAGTATTCTGAAATATCAGTCACATTGCAACAATGATCAGGAAGGCCACTGTATAAAAAAGTTAAACTAAAGACCAATTGAAAATTACACATGGAGAAGAATAACCTATATTACAAGAAATAAAGATACAAAATTCACCATCCTGTGTAATAAATATATTGAATATGTATCCAACATGTGAAAATTTTAAGAATTTTGATTTTTTAACCTTTAGAGGAGGCTCAAAACAGGGGCAAATAAAATTCAGCCCTGAGAAGAAACTGCTGTTATAAGGTCAAACTAATAGTTGAAATGGTCCTTCTGTTTGGATGTGTTAATATGTGGCTCCTATGTGTTCATGTGGGTGTTTTCTGCTCCATTTCTCTTTTCTGTTTCAAACTATACCTCAGTATATTAACTGATATTTTCATATTTAGTAAATTTCTCAATACAATGTAAAAATTACTGAATGGATGCAGGGTGACCTTTATTATGATTGAGGTCAAATCTGTTGCAAAGCCGACACTGAATGTGATAGTCAACACAAACCAACTCACACAAGGAAATGACACAAAGATTTACCTTTACCTGCTTGTACATTGGATGGTAGCAAGGGCACGTGAGTTCCACACCTCTTCAGAATCTCTCCACCACCAGAGGAAGAAACCTCAGAGTCCTGTGCTCCTTTGTGGATGCAGTGTTGAAAAGGGTAGTATAGCAGGAAAATGGGCCACATCCTTGCCTCACAGCGACTGGGTTCTGAAGTTCAAACATACAGGTGCTGGGATTGGCCATAGATCCTCGCAAACCTGAATGGATAATGGATGCTTCCGAATAACTTCACAAGATTAGGCCCAACTATTTTACTGCACTTTATACTTTCAATCCTGTGCCTGTATTTTAGGGTAAATGAGCTGATCTGGCAGACAAAACAAAAGGATAAACCACAAATGGTTTAACATTTTCACATGACATCTTTTTTACAAAAGATGCGTCAACATTAAAATGTTGGAAACAGTCCAACATTGGTGGAACTTTTCACAGTGTTTGGGTCAAAGACACTTGACGTTGATGTTTTTTGTCCCCCAGAATCTTGTTATTGTATGTACTTCAACGGCCTGGGCATGAATAAAACACAGGAACAGGTGGAGGCGTTCTTTCTGAAGTCCATTATCGTTTCTTTTGTTGGAGAGACGTTGATGTTAGAGACCATTTACACCATTTACTGAAATGCTCTGCTGCTGGACCGCGGTCAGCGTCATCATTACTGAGCACAAACTTAATGATGTGTCTGCCTTTATTTTGACACTGAGGCCCATTACTGCATACAAAAAATAAAAAAGGACGTACCCCTGTTGGGAACCAGCTGAAGTTAAAGAGACATCAGTTCAGATGCAGACTCCTACTTTCTTAGACATGCCTGCTGTCAACATAGCCATGGTGTTCAGTCAGTCAGTGTGGACACTGGTAAGATGACTTGCCGAACACTGACATTGGATACAGTTAAAAGTGAAAAAAGAAGTCTGAATAGTTCAATCTTTCAATATTCAAAACTTTTTTTTGTTTGTTTTTTGTTATCCAAGTCCATTAATGTTTCAGTTAAGTCAAAACTGAGCAAGCTGAACTCTAAATTGTGAATCTGTTGGAGCAGCTGGAGAACATTGCTAAAAAGGAAGGGTATTTGTATGGAACAATTTGAATGACAATCTGCTGATCTGAGTATAAACCACAACTAGTCAACAAGTGAAAGCTGTCAGAAAACCAAGAGCCTTTCAGCCTTTAGTTATACTATATCCTTAGTAAGTTTATATGCGGTGTTCACACAGCTCTGAGTTTTTTGAAGAACCTTAGAACCGTAGAACTTCTACTCTATACCTAAATACACCAATAGATAAAATTGACCTGCCACTCAGGTTGCTCTTGCTCTTTCTCTCTTGCTGTATATTGAAATGCTGGGTTAGCTGTAGCCCCTTCGTGCTACTCACAAAATGACGATATGATGATAAGAATAATCATAAGCCATATTTATATGGAGCCTTTTTTTAATGACATTCCAAGGTGCTACATGTTTCTTTGACCTCAAACACTACCAGACAGATCCAGACTCCGCCCAGGACACATGGCTGAGTTTTGAAACCTTCACCATCAGACTCTTCCTCACTCACTATTCTGAGAAAAAGTAACATCTGAGCTCATTTCAGACTTGTCCATTACTTATCCATCTTGATGTTTTTCTCTGCTGCAACACATCAACACATGAAGGATGGTGTATATATGTGAAATTAAAAGCATACAAATAATTGTATAAAAAAAAAATAATCATAATAATTTTATCAAAAATACAAGTAAATTTTACCTGCTGGTGGTTAAATAAAAATACATGAATGTATGAATGGTAATTTTTTGCTTTTTTCTGTCTATTGTGCAATCCATGGGGTTAATCGAGATGCGATGAAAACAAAGTTACATATTAATTTATTCAACTGTACATTTATATCATTTCAGTGCTTAACTTTGGGGTTGCATTGTCATAGAGACACACGGTCACTCCTCACCGGCGCAACACAAGCAACATGGATGATGAGAAACAAGCGTGACTGACCTTTTTGTCTTTGCAGTAGCTGCTTTGCAGGTAAAATCCAGCCCCTAAATGCTACCACTGTCTCCACTGTGCCTCACTGGTTGTCATTTCTGGAACTACCCAAATGCAGAGTAACCATTTCACGTCCGGTTTGCACTGACATACAATGCCAAGTACACATGGATGGCCACGTGACATAGGTTTGCAAGTGTGATAAATTCTATTACAGAGCTAAATACGTGTTTTGTTTTTTGTTGTCTGCTGCTCTAGCTGCTTGTTAATGAGAGAATACATGCACTGAGAATCTTTTAGCCAGGTGAAGAAAATGATTCAAGCCATCATACTACTTGCAGAGCAGGTGGAAATCATACCTTTCAAACTGCACCCAGAGACTGAAACTGAGAGAAGAGACAACAGGATGTTTTTTGGTGAGGTTTAGAGATCACTGGCAGAGGCCTGGCATCTTAACCTACACACCAACAACACACACAGTCGACATCTGTGTATTAATAAAAATGTGGCGGAAATTGCTGTCATACATTGTTTCCTTTTGTGCCCCCACTGACATAACTGAGTAGGAAATGGGGGAAAGTAAAGTGTGAAACAAAGAGATGTGCTTTCGTTTTTGCTAGAAGCAAATTAAATGCCAACCCTACAAAGGTAGTTAATGAGATTTTTCCCATCTAATTTTCACATTGTTGACTGAAGTGTGAAAACTCCAAACAGATTCATTAGACTACGACTTGCAGAAGATGTGTGTGTGTGCGTGTGAGCTGTTTTGCCTTATGTAGCATGTCACCAAACTCAGTCTAAGAATAGACACCCACGTCTGAGTCCAATACACATTACGGACTGAGCATGAATATGTATGAAACCTCAAGGAATTTGACTGGGGCTAAGCAGTTGTCAGGTACTGTATATTCCACAAATATCTACTGTAAAATTTATACATGAAAGGATTGTTGAATTAAACATGTTAAACAGTCTGTGTGGCATCAAAGACACTTCAGAAGGAAACAATGTCTCCTTTCATATTGAGCTGCTTTGTTCATGTTAATAGGATAACTGCAAACAAATTTAAACTGTTACCCACTGTGCAGCGGACTATTTTCCTCTAAATTGGATTACCAAAGTAAAAAAAAAAATCATCTTGTACTGAGGAAGACTTGAAACCTGAGGCTGAGACCATAAAGTTATTAGGAAATGTTTAATAAATAAATTGAATAAATGATAAATCAATGAGAAGTAGAGATATTTTACATAGACATCAACTGCTGCTGTTAACTAATTAACTAGCTAATTAGCTTTATCTATATTTTGCTGACCTTTGTTTACTTTGGTTAAAATGAAACCAATCACGCTCACTGTTTAGTGTCAAACTGTAGCTCAGTCCTGAATGAGCTGTTGGGCAGCTGTTTCAGGTGCCATTGTAATTGACATTGTGGCAACAAAAAGTCGTTTACAAGAAATGGGAATTCGTGATGGGAAAGCTGACTCTCTAAAAAGAGCCTTTAACTAGGCTCCTAAGTGGCTCCTTAGATTTTGTTGATTCATTCATCTGAAGCCACTTATCCATTTCCAGGTAAAGGAGGGGTGCTGGTGCCAATCCCAGCTCACACTGGGCGAGGGTGGGGTACACCCTGGACAGATCACCAGTCCATCACAGGGCCAACACACAGAGACAGACGGAGACCAACAACCACTCACACAATTTAGGGTCACCAATTAACCCAAAAATGATGTTGTTGGACGGTGGGAGAAAACCAGAGTACCTGGAGGAAGCCCACGCAGGCATGGATAGAACATGCAAACTGCACAGAAAGACCCAAGGCCAGGGGACAAAACCCACAACCTTCTTATTGTGGGGCGACAGCACAAACCACTACGCCGCCGTGCTGTCCCCTTTGTTACCAAAATTTATTAATTACAAAATAATGTATAAATATATGTAAAATGAATTTCTAATATAAATAACATATATTTTATTATTTGTATATTTAATCTCTTTTTTTCTGTTAAAGCCACGGGTGATTAGTCAATATGTGGGGTGTCATCTGTGCGTTCATGCTGAGCAGAATGGGGAGGGGTTACAGACACACACAGCAGAGTGAGCACACAAACAGGAGGGAGACGAGAGAAAGAAAGTTTGTGCACTACAGAGACAAAATGCTGGAAAGGTTAGGAGCCCCTTTTCCAGAGAAGTGCTGACCCTCTGAGCTGGTAGCAGACCAAGGGTTCAGTCTGCCTTCATCTTACACATGTGATGGTATGGATACTAGAAACATCCATGCCCTCGCACAGCATCTTCTCTGAAATAGGGCAGATAATAATAATAGAGAGAAGAAACAGGATCAACCCCTCAAAGTGGAGGCACTTGGTTTTTCTCGATGCCAATCTTTATTTTTAATCTATAATTGTAGCAATATGTAAAAAAAAAAAACAAACAAATCAGCTCCCAATCAAGAGCCGGTTCTCGTCATTCTTCAAAGAGCTTCAAAGAGCCAGCTCTCAGATAAGGAGAACTGGCGAAGGATACATCACGATTGAGAATACAGAGACCTCTGTCTGTACAGAAATATTCTTCAGTAAATCTGGAGAGTCCTTGAAATTCTTTGGCCATCCCATGGCTACGACACAATGACCTTTCACTTTTTACATTACTTTTTATTCCTGATTGAGTTTGTTTTGCAGTGACCTTGCTGTGTAAGTCATTAGGTTCATACTTACGACCTGTGATGACAACCAACACCGAAATGCAGAATTTCTTTTTTTTGGCTGGATTCATCATCTGATGAAGATGAAGTTAGATAACATAAAGAAGTCGGTGTGGTATGTAGTGCCCAATTTAGCTGCTTTGTGTGATGGTTGATGCTTTTCATCTCCACAAGACCAACTATGCACACTTCTGCCCCTCTTTTGGAGCCAGCGCCTTTTGGCTTCGCCCATTTGATTCCAACAGAGATTAAATAACTGACGTTTCACCTAAAGAAACAAAGAGCTGAATAAGGAAATATTCCCGAATTCAAACAGACTGTTGCTAAGTACCAATTTAAATGAATCTACGATATACACAAAATCCAACTGTAGACAGACATATGTGCTGTAGGTGTGGCATTTATAGTATAGGCCAAAAGTTTGGACACACCTTCTCATTCAAATGAATAGGAAAGTGTGTCCAGACTTTTCGGCCTGTACAGTATATTTTGCCATCATTGATAGGCTAGCTTTTTCACAACTCAGTGAATGTCTACGAAATAGAGTCATTCGTTTGAGTTTTTATCTTGAGTTGTACTTTGACTTCTAGTGATGTCATGCCCTGCTAGGATAAATCATTTTAATTGGTCCTGCCAAACAACAAGCCATCTTCTATTTAAAGCACAGTAGTTGGAGTGGGAGCTGCAGATCATATTGATCAAACAAGTGCACACAAACAAAGAGAGAGAGAGTAGTAACAGAGTTTGAAACTCTTCTCATAGCTGAAACAAAAAGTGAATCAGTTTCCCTGAAACAAAGTTATATGTAGGATGGTTTCAAACCTTTTCACTTGCAGCACAGTTTATTGTCTGTAGATTAATGCATTTGGATAAAATAGTCATGCAGTCATCCTCAAACTCTGTACATGAGGACGCATCCATTCATCCATTATCTAAAGTGCTAATCAGCCAGGGACGGGTGGGGACTGTGGCCAATCTCCAGTTCAAGGGTCAAGGTTTAAGGTTTTTTTTTATTGTTCTCAGCATGTTTGACAGGAGGACGAAATTACAATCTGCAGGATTAGTCCTGAAGCACAATATACACACAGTACAACACAGTTAATGATAATGAATTACTAATAATTAGATAAAGCCAGGAAAAAACTTGCAGTCATAAGTTATTGTCAAATAAAAGCTTACAAAGTCAAAGTTAAAAGTGAAATAAGAGAAGAAGAAATAAGGTGCCATGATATTTAGACTGCATGGGAGCTGCAGAGGCTACCATCTTGATTTATCAGCTGACATTAGGTGAGGGTGGGGAAAACCCTTTTGCAGGTCACCTATCTATCTATCATGGGTACTAACATGTAGAGGCATACTGAGGCAACTCATACTCCCCAGATTAAAAAATGATCTCAAATATTAATGTGTTTAGGACTTTGAGAGGAAGTCGGCGTACCAAAAGGGAGCCCTAGCAGGCACATGGAGAACATTGAAACTCCATGACAAGGACTCAGGACAGGGCTGAGTGTACATTAAGAACTTCAAACGGTGTACACTATCTGTCACCAAAGTGGTTAAATGTCTGTTCTGCTTTGGCAGCATCTACTCAGTGCTGATTTATAAGATATTTTCTGAGAAATTTCAGTGTTTTGTTTTTTCAATTTGCTAAAGCTTCTGAAAACAGAATGTTTTCGTCTTTCTTTTTCTTTTTTTTTTTAATTATTGTGGGACTGATTCACAAATATGTAAAAAGTCAGAATAGTTTCTGAAGCAACTATTGTTCCATTCAAGTGCTGCAGCTGTGCCTGAGAGAAGATACAGTTCCAACAAACTGTGCAGGTCTGGTAGCAGCCTGTTTTTCACCAACTGAAACAACACAACAAACGTGCTTCCCTGCGGAGTACACAATAAGTCTAAGAATAAGGACAGGGAGATGACAGAGAGAGATAGTGCTTCTCTGCTTGCCTGGGGCTCTGAGCTGTGCATGCTGTTCTGTTCATGGCCCGAGGTTGTGCAATCTGTTTGACTGTTTAATGTATCAATTAAAAATCAGTGTTTTGCCTCCTGCCGTGCTCTCCAGTCTGACGTGCCCAGTACCAGGCAAAGCTCCCATCCCCTGGAGGGCCCAGTGATTCAAACACAAACTAGACACCCAGACCTCCCCCTAGTTACACCCTTGAAAGTTAATTCACCTCATGAGTTGGCTGTGCAGACAGTTAAATTAACATTCAGAAAGATGGATGATAAAACTTGTGCTGTTATGCAGCACAAATCAAGCAATGAAATGTATCCACCATTTTTGGAATAAAGGGAAAGAAATTAAACAAACCAAGCTCTAAACATACACAAAAGTACCCATTCACTCCCAGGTCAACAAAACAAGTGCAACTTAAAGTGTTCTTCATTAGAATGCAATAAGCAAATCAACCCAAAAACTCTTTCAGCCTTTATGTATGATCTGAAAACTGGCAGTCCTGCTGATTATGTCAAATAAGACAACGGCATATGGAGGCCCTGAGGGGCAAAACGCAACATTTCACATGACGGTGAGGGGAAAACAAGCAGAAAGTGTTATCCCATCCTTGTAAAATGTTCTTTTTTAAGAATCTATTTTCTCAACAAGAACAAGAACATTTGTACAAGGTTTGACATAGATAAAAAAAAATCATAAACTCAAATAATAAAACTCAAAATATGTTAAAGGGGCTTTGATGAAATTAAACAAGTATACCTTTTTAAAACTCTGCCCGTTGAGAAGAGAATTTTTGGATTTCATTTGATTTCATATGTGTAAAATCTTTCAGTAAATTGCAGCCCGTAGAGAGCAGCACTGCAGCATTTCTCTTCCCTGTGAGTTTACGTGTTGAACTGGCCTTTAACTAAATCCTGTGTCTGACCTTTACCACTGGCCAGTCATATGATGGGACTGGCCACAGTGTTTGGTTCCATATCTGTATTCATATTTGGACTGAGGACAAAATGGCCATTTGGATCAATGATAAAGCAGGCATAACACTCTCTCAGCATCCCCCTGACCCCCCCCACCACACCTCACCATCAACCTCTCTGCAGACTGATGTTCCATAGCCGGGGGGCTGAATATCTCCAAACTTTGCGAAGGTCACAGGATGGCTGTTGCCCTGCCCCAAGGCTCTGCATCAGAAGGTCACGAGCGGACACACAAACCAACAGTAAGTTGGGGAAAAACATCTTTTGTATTGGAGAGGGTGCAGGAATACTCCTGAAATGAGAGAGAAAGCAGACAAATTCTGACACATAGCACTGAAAGCGTACCATGAATTCAAATCATTTTTGCTACATATATGTGAGAAGTTGAATTTGTGTAAACAATAGATACGCAGCAAACACAATACCATGTGTTTATCTTCTTTGCCCTCGACTTCGATCTCCATACAAGATGCCATAGGCTTCTGTCTGCTGGAGCTCTGGAGCTGAGTAAGGTGATACACAGCCTGAAGATGCAAATTATTGCTGGTAAAACTTTTACTTTTTAAGGAAAATACATAAATTAGACTTAGATTGCCAAGCTGTACAGTTAAGGCTATGCCAAAGTTTCTTAAGCCTGTGTTCTGTCTAATGACCATGTGAAGATGCCTCTTCTGGTCAGACTGTTTTGAAGTCTATGGGAAAATGGCTCCACTTCTCATTTGATTTATTAGCGCAGTACGCAATTTCCTAATGGGTTGTTGGTCTCACTTTCTAGTTTCAAGTGTTAAATACAATATGATGTTAATATTATTAATAATAGTCATGGACAGGAAAATGGACCATAAAGGAGGGGGGTGGATTAGGGTGTCGCCACCCTGTGGTATAAAGACTGTATTCGAAATGACCCGCTGGAAGAAGCATAGAGCAGGCCGGATCATTCCTTCCTTCCTAACCCTTCCTTCCTCTAGTTTGACAAAAAGACAAGATGGCAATGAACAAATTATAATATGGAGGCTTCAGAATGGCATACCTCATTACAGGGTGTTTACACTTGATTCAAATTAATCAATTATTTACTGAAGTAAACTTTCCATCTCCTTAAAGCCAATTGTATTTAGTACAAACTCATCATGTGTATTGACAAACGTAAATAGACATGAAAATGATGTTATTATGAGGGTATGCATAGTTACCAAGTAATACAGATGCAAAATATGGTAGCCAATTCAGTCCCATATTAACTAAGTACACTCAATTTTGCGTTTTCTCAGTCATTCAAAGCCCTATTCATTTCCGCTATGATAATTAGCTTCGTGTAATGTGGTTTTAACCTCACATTTGTAACTGTGCTTCCATTTAACCAAATTCTAATCTGACAAAGAGTTTATGTCTTGACACCAACACAAAATCAGCTTTTCCTGCTCTTGACTTCACTCAAATCTTGTTAAACGTATGCAGGAACATAAGAGTTTTGTCACCAAAGACTCTCAAAGACATTACCTCAGAGACATTGTTTTTACCTGTTTTTACCAAAGAGTTGCAAGAAGACGGGTCGTTCAACAGATAGGAGATGTTTATGTTTTTGTCCTACCAAAGATATAGTCTTCTCCATAAATATGGAGCACTTCGCTACTGCGCCTCCCATTTCTGCTTTAACAAAAGTTGACTGGAAGAAGGACTGATTGTGCATGCCTTGTGTCCTACTTTCCCAAATGTTATGTGTTGTTGTTCATCACGGTAATCTTGGGGAGAAGAATGAGTCTTTGGGGAAAAAAAAAAAAAAAAAGAAAACTCCCCAAGGGAAGGGAGAAACATCTCATTCCCCACTGATTCTGAGGGGATAAATCTCTGAGGAGTAAGGTGGTGTTATTAAGGCCAAACTCTTGCACACACATGCACACACATAAACACACATGAACATGCACACTGAAGGAAATTTTAACTACATCATGCTTGATTTGTTCAGTGCAGTGCAGGTGCAAACTGATCTGCTACTAAATAACATGTTCAGATGTTAGACAGATGAGAGGTGGGAATACAGAATACATAGGAATGGAAATTATGCTACTGCAGCATCTGATACTTTGTTGACAAGACAAAGTTGTGAGTGATTACTTTATTTTTAATTACTGCATGGGTCTAAATATAAACCTTTTTCTTTTCTTTTTTTTAAAACCTGTCCTGTTCAGCAGCTGGGACAGGCAGTATGAATGTTTCTGGTGCCTTGTTGTGCTGAAACAGTTTTACTCTGCAAAGGAGGAGTCTGACGCACTCCTCCTGTCGCCATCTGTGTCGGATTTATTGGCAATGGTATTGGTTTATTGGTAAAGCTACCGGCTGAGGCTCAAGAGTGGATAGAAAAAGAGGACAGAGGCAGGATAGTGAAGACGGGGGGGGCTCCAGGTACTCCAGTTTCCTCCCACTGTCCCAAGACATGCATTTTTGGGTAAATTGGTGAGTCTAAATTGTCTGCAGGTCTGAGTGTGAGTGTGTGTGGTCGTTTGTCTCTGTCTGTCTCTGTTGGCTCTGTGATGGACTGGTGACCTGTTCAGGGTGTACCCTGCCCTAACACAATGTGAGCAATGGGATTGGCTCCAGTCACCCTGTGAGAGGTTGAAGATGAATGAATGAATGCATGAGTGGGTCATTATGTATCAGTTATGCACTCTGTGTATTTATGCAAGTGTATGTTTGTGTGTGTGTGTGTGTGGTACAGTTTGTCATAGGGATGCTGTAAGTAGCTGACTGTAGCTGAGGTGGGGGGCCAGCTAGCAGGCAGGTCAGGACCAAGCCCCCAGGGCACCCAGCAAACCCCAGAGCACAGGGATTCCCATGCCACCCCCCCAGGAGACAGCCACAGGTCCAACCCATGCAAGGACCCACAGGAAAACATGGGAGCAGCAACCCCTGCCCGGAGGAAACCCACAGAGAGACAGGGGATTAGTTTATGTGGGGGTCAGCCACTACCAGCTTGTGCACAATACCAGTGGTTTTGCTCATGCTAACACTGGCTATCTGTGCTGTCAACATTTTTGATTTATTTTGTCCACACCCTGTCCCTGCAAGTTGACATAATTAGTTCCTTTATTTTATGTAAAAATCCCTGGCTGTGTGAATCTTTTTTCCCACTGGTTCACTGCAGTTCCACAGTAGAAATACTCAGTTATATAATTGAACGGCCGTTTCACTCATCAAAGATTTAATCAACTCTGTATTCAAGTGAAGATAGAGGAAACTAAAAGCAGAACTTGGAGAGGGCTGTTTTGGAGGGAAGGGCAGCTGAACCCATAAACAGGTGTTTGCTTATTTTCTTTCCTATTTTTAAGACAGTCATAAAGATTGCAGATCCTGGCTGAATATTTCATATGTGTTGGGGTGGTTGGGAGCTGTGACCATCTGGCTCATCTAGTGCTTTTCTTCCATTAAAGAAGGAAGTGGTTGTGTGTATGAAACAAAGATATGGAGTGATGGGTGTCCCAGCTGAAAGCTGTGTGCCATGCTATGCACACCTATTGGTGAATATTTCATGTTCAACCCCAATCACAGCAGCAGAAGACTTTAATATTTGTTTACACATCTGTTCTCCTCTCCTGTATCCAGGTTGCTCTAATAATGAATCACCATTCAAATACAAAGAGCAAATACAAAAGCTTTGTATCAGCCTAGTATGTGTGGGTGGATGCAACTTATTTCTTAGTGGAAACTACCACATAACTATTAATGAAATCCCAGCAAGCTAGCAAGTCCTGTTCAGTAATATTTCTTACATCTTTTAAGAATATTTTCAGATTGTCATGAATGAGACACTAAAGGTAAATAAATGATCTCATATGCAGTACTGTAAATAAGAGATCAACAACGCAAACATGGTTGAAGATTAGGTTAACTGCAAAGACACTGATTAAACCATACTGCATTCCCAAAATGTACACAAAAAAAGTATATGAATGTAACTTAAAAATTCAATTAACACACATTTTAATTTTTTTTATTTTTTGATTTTCCACCGAAATTAGAGATAGATTGTCTACTATACTAAATCATTTGACATTTTTTAAATATATATATATATTTTAGAATTTGTACTGGTGCTACAAACTTTTGCGCACTGAGTGTGAGCAGAGTCAAATTTGACCTGAACCTATTCAGATCTATTTTAGCACCGCCAGTGTGTCATATCAAGGGAAAGGGTGGTTTTGGGCAATCTGGAAACTGTGAAACTCTACAGGCCATGTCTCTGTGTGCTTTCTATGGGACAGAGGTTACAGAGTTCAAAGGGGGCCTTGAAACTGTCACCTGTCATGACACTGTCATGACACCTTGGTACTATGAGCTGGAACAAACCTGAATTGCCACCAGCTCTGATTGCGACAAGGGGAAGATAGGTCTTTTCTTTCAAGTTGGCTTTCACTGATGACACCACCGTTGTCTCATATTTGCAAAAGAACAAGAATGTCATCTTCATGAACACACTAAATAAGGCTGCAAAGGTGAGTGCTTGGGAAACCAGCCATCATTCTTGACTATAATGTCAACAAAGGAACAGTGAATAACCTGGACAAAGTAACAAGCAAGTACAGCTGCAAGAGGAGGACTGCCCGCTGGCCTCTCATGCTATTCATATGTACAGCAGTTTAAATAAGTACTGTACACAACAGAATTTTATTCAGTAAATATATTTCTAATGGTGCTACTGACATCATGGAGGTGCAAAAACACAACCAATGCCAAGACACCAGCTGAAATCTGTCAGTAATCACAAAGTAATCCTGTCCCTTGTCAGTCTAAATTATTATCAGCTGGTTCAGTCCAAACTGATGGCCTATAAAAAGGTGTCTCATTGCCATGGTGTCACACAAGCAAACATTTCCTGATGGGTAAAAAGCAAAGATCTCGTGCAAGCCCGTCACAACATTATTGTTGCAAAAACATACTAATGGCATTGTTTACAGAAGGATTTCTGAATGTTCCAATGAGCACTGTTGGGGCCATAATCTGGAAGTGGAAACATCATTTCACCATAAGCCAGCCGTGACCAGGTACTCCTTGCAAAATTTCTGACAGAGGCGTCAAAAGAATTACACTGGTTTACGAAAAAAAAAAAAAAAAAAAATTCAACTGAATTAGGACCATTTTGCACCGCTGAATCCAAAAATGACATACATCAGGTCAGGTTTTTATGGTAATTTGATTGTGAGAAATCCAATCTTCTGACTAAATTGATTACATTTTTGTGACATTATCAGTTGATTTTCGTTAATCTTTCTCATCCAAAAAAGGATTTAGGAGGAAAAAAAAATGTTTTCTAACAGAATGTATTAATTAAATGTTACAAACTTCAATTTCTGTACATTGAACAATAGATACTGATAAAGGTATGTACATGTAAATTGAACTTTACGTCGTCATTGTGCAAAATTCAGGGCATGAACTTCCGTTTCTTCGAACCCCTTGAATGCTCAGCAGCAGGGATGTCTCTCTTCGGAGTCCAACAGTAATCAGCCATCATGACTGCATCTCAGCGTCCCTGATATTGGTCTCCATCTCTTTTATATCCTGATGGAATCTCTCCCCTTGCTCATTATTCATTGATCCCAGATTCTCAGGAACCAATCCATATTTGAGAATAAATAATACATTTTGATGCTCATGTTTCATCCAAGGTTTCTGAAAGAGGTCAGCATATTGGTGACAAGTTCCGCATAGTTCCTGGCCTTGCCAAGAAAGTTCTTCACAACCAGAACAAAAGCCTTCCATGCTTCCAATTCCACTTCGTTCATTGAGTTTTCAAACTCAGGATCTCTGATGAGCTGATGGATTTGAGGACCATCAAAGATGCCAGCTTTCAACTTCTTTATGGTTAATCCTGGAAAAGCATGGCACAAGTAAATGAAGCAGCCACCATCCTTGTCTAGAACTTTGAACAGTTTAATCAAGCCGAGCTTGATGTGCAGCAGTGGGAAGAGTATCTTGTCTCTGTCTACCAGAGGATTATTAATGACATTCCTTGCTCTGCAAGACACCAATTCCTCCCGCACAGGCCAGTCCTTCTTTGTATAATGCTGACCAGTGTCCCTACTACCCCACATGCACAGAAAGTATGGGTACTTGGTGAAGCCAGACTGTTGTCCCAACAAAAAATTCACCATCTTCAGGTCAACACAAATAAGCCAGTCATTCTGATCATAACAAATTTTCTCCAGCACATACTTTACCGCTTCATACTTCTCCTTCAGTGTAGTGGAGTGAGCAAGAGGTACAGAGGCAAACTGGTTGCCGTTGTGAAGCAGAACAAGCGATCACTTGCTGCTGTCAATGAACAATCTCCAATTTTTGGCTTCATACTGTGGCACTCCAAGCTTGTGCAGAAGGTGAGCAATATCTGTACAGTACACCAAGTCCTTCTCTTCAAAGAAAAAACAGAAGAACTCTTGATGTCTCTTGCCGTTAAAAAATGCAAGCACTGTCAGAGAGGAGGTTCTTTTCCATCAATCTGGATGCCAATAACTCGGCAGTGGACTTTGACAAGCTGAGATCGCAAACTAGATCTTTTAGCTCCTTTTGGGAAAAAGGATGCGGAGCATCATCGTTAAGAACCATTTCATCTTCTGGAACACTGGAGGAATCTTTGTCACTGATGTCAGGATGTTCTCCAAAGACAGGTAATGGAATTTCATCACAATGACTACAGGATGACGTGCTAATTCAAGATCAGGATACTTGAGGCTGCTTCAGTTCTTTCTGTTGATCCCAGTCACATCAATAGCACAGAAGCAGCAGTCAGTGACAAGGTTTGTTGGCTCCCTCCAAACCATGGGAATTCCAAACTTCAGACAACTCTTGTCTTTGATCCATTGATGTAGATACTCGGTGCATGACTTGCATACCATGTGTGGCACCAAAACTTTATCCTGGTCACCAAGTTCAATACCAAAATAAGCATGGTAAGCACGCTTTGTGAAACTTGTAACTAGATTCCTGTTGTAGTGTTGTACAATGGTGTATTCACCGCAGATATACCAGAATACGTCAGGCTTATTTTTGCAAGATCTAGTTTCATTCACTTGTAATATTAAAAAAAAACTATTAGTCATAAGTTGGCACATGCAAAATCTTCAGTTTTTTTTCTTGCAAGAAAAATAAAAGAATTTTGCATCATTTGATGTGAAAATACCCGTACATGTAAACAAAAATGTTTCAAAACAAATATGTTTGTTCAGAAAGTTGACCTGATTTTGCAAAACCAATGTGATTTTTGGATTCAGCAGATCAAATTTATTCAGAATCAGCTAAAAAAACTTGGCTGTGAACGAGGCTGTGAATATGGCTCACAAAAGACAACTCAAAGACAGCGAGGATCTGACAAAGACTAGACTGAAAACAAGACTTAGATACACAGTGAACGAAACAAGACACAGGTGAACCACATCAGGATAGGGAAGGCAATGACACGGGAGTGAGACACACGAGGGCAGGAAGTGAAGGACCTGGAATGAGACCAGAGGTGAGTATCAAAATAAAACAGGAAGTACAAGACAAGGAACACTGGGAGAAACAAAAGGATAATTCAGCTTCCCAGCCGTGGCATGACAGAATCAATAATTTACACATATAATTTATGCAGTGTAGTTATGACGCATGGGCATAGCTCATTGGTAGAGGGCATGCTTTGCATGCAGAGGCCCCATGTTCAAGCCTTAGACACAAGGCAAACCTGTGATAGGCTTGTGCTGGTCCCAAGCCCAAATAAATGGTGAGAGTTGCGACAGGAAGGGAATCCAGCATGAAAAATGTAGCCATATTAGTCATGCAATTCACAGAGTTGACTTGCTATGGTGACCCCAAATTGGGAAAAGCTGAAAAAGGGGAGGGCAGTTACAACTCCTTTAGATGAATGATGACTGCTGGAACAAAACTCTTTTAATAGCCTTTGGCTTTGCACTCATTGGCCATGAACCTTCATCAGAGAAGAAGATAGAATCCACTGTTGACCAATCAGCTACTTAGCCATGTAATAATTTATTTTTTTAAAGAATCTTTTTTTACAGACAGATAAAAAAAATAAAAATAATGACAGCAGAAAAAAGATCAAGTTGATTCAATAAAAGCTCATAAACATAAGATCATCATGATCTTGTCAATATGCAAACATCACAAGACCATGAAACTGTGGTAAGTCCTTCCTACGCACAGCTTGAATTATTTGCCAATTTATGTCAAATATTTTGGTTGAGTAAACTGTAAATGTTCTTAACTATTAAATAAATTTAGTACAACATTGGATGATTGTGGCGAACAGGTCCAGGTCACCAAATGTTTATCTCAAGGCTGACATTTATATAGGAAATTTTGAACCAAATATCAATGAACGAATCAATGAACCTAATATACCACAGCTGAGGGAAAGCTACTTTTAGCAAGATACACAGCAACAGTGGGAACAGGACGTGGTGAAATTGTATTCATCTTGAAACAAGCTCTGATAACATCATAAGTCATGCCAATTAGTAGCAGACAAAGTGTTAAGGTGTCATTCATATCAGTGTCCATTGTGCTTTTTTTTCTTTTTTTTTTCTAGTTGTTGTATATTGAGATAAAACAGTTGTCTTCCAGATCATCTAAAAGGGGGTTGGTGTGGTTGGGAGGGTCTTTTATGAGGTGCCAAGTTCCTCCTGTGACATCACACTCACCTGCAACAAAGATGTGCAGGAATCATCAACCCACCCTGACTCCCTCATTGTACTTCAATCAAACAGATCCAAAGCATATTACTTTCAATTCCGAGCAAAACATATTCTGGTGTCATTGTCAAAGACATCAGGGAGAGGGAAAGAAAAAAGAAGAGAGGGGAAAAAAAAAAAAAACATCCCCTCTGCTTTGTCTCTCTCATTTTCTATTCATAATTAAAGTGTCTCAGAGGACCCTTGGACTTCACTGCTCCATTTCTATATTCACACACAAAAAAAGAGCCTTTTGTGCCTTGTTCTGGTAGGAAAAAATATTGCGTTTCTTCTTCATAAATGATGTCTACCCATCCCCACAGATTTGGGCTGCTCTCAAATTCTGAATCTAGTCTTACACCCATGCCGCTGCTTCCACCTCCTAACAAACTATTATTTCATGTAAGCCAACAGTACAATTGCACTCAAATCTCAAATTACCAGTTCATTTTAGTTTCCCATCAGTGATGTGTCCTTGCACAAAAATCAAAATATACTCTAAATTAAACAACACATGGTGAAAACACTAATACTGTGTATGAATTTGCATGAAGAAGCAACAACAGATGGAGAATATGAAAGTGGTATTTAAGGGGTTCTTTGTACAATAAATAAAATTCATTCACATAATGTTTGGGACAGATTGGGTTTTTTTATTTGTTTTTTTTGTTTTTTTTTTTTGATTGACTCAAACTGCATCTCAAAGTGCCCTAATTCAAGTTTTGTTCCTCTCATGTGATACAGCTCTGATGTTTTCATATCATACCATATAGCAAACAGCTGAATTGTAACCAACCTAAAATATAACATCCAATTTTTATTTCATTGTGATGCATATTTTAAAGCAAATTTATTTCATATATTCCCTCAGCAATTAAACAGAGGTCAAGGAGATCCAAATACAACAGCATTCCACTTCTGATCAGATCAACATTTATTTTCAATGGATGTATCCAGGAGAAGGTCCAGAATGGAACAGGCCCTGGTTTGAAAATCAGATTTGTCCCTGAAGTGTGCCTGTCCTTTTACTATTAACTAAACTCTTTGTGGATATGTAAAATGTCAAAAACTGTGGCACATTAAACACTTTTTGTGACAGCAGTGTTGCTGTTTCTGTGTCATCTGGGATGGAAGATTCCCATGGTTACGCCTTGGAGGCTGCCTGGGTGATGAAGAGAAATGTATTTAATAATGGGAAACTTTTTTTTTTTCCAAAACAAACAACTAGCACATACCAAGCAAATGTAGAAAATAAAATAAAATTATGCAATTGTTGCAATCACAAAACCTGCTTATCCCCACCCTCCAACAAAACAAAAAGAGAAAGAATGGAACCAACTTTGTCTTTCATCTGGTCTCTGGTATTTTGTAACAGAGGATTCCACAACCCTCTATGACGGTATGTCATAAAAAGCTCGGGTACAATGTCAGAGCCTGCTCCGTTCAAAAAATGTTTTAATTTTGCATAAGAGAAACAGATTTTGGGAACTTTCATCAACAGTTGCAATATTCAGATCTTCCTCCTGGGCCTGTTATATTTTATAATTGTGTTTCTTAACTTTGTCTCTATAAATACCAGAAAAAAAGATTAAATTTTTTGTGTCCTGAAGGCCTGGTAGTGAGTTGTCTCCTAATAGGCATTCAAAAGTTGCAATGTTCATAGAATATTTAGAATTTTAATTTGTCTTGAATGCAGCACAACCGTATGGAGAGATGCACCAAACAGTGGCATACAGCTTTCCGTTATCAACAGAATTTTCACGGTTACTTATGATCAGTCAGACAGTCAGCTCCTTTTTGCATACATTCTCTAGTGAGGTCTTTCCACAAACTAACCATCTGAAAACTGTGTCAACAGGTCAGAGAGCCTATTAGAAACTTCTCCTCTGATTGGTGGAAAGTTTTCTGAATTATCTAAAAGATATGGCAGAATACAGGTAAACCTTCAGAGACTCTACTTCTGCAAAGTTGGATGCTGGATCTGGTCTTTGAGCATTAGAGTGGTCGTTGCTTTGCTGCGATATTTCAAGCTTGCAAAAGTCCAAATGGCTGGTTTTAAGGCTCCATTTCTGAATACAGACCATGTTATTTTGTCTGTAAAGTTAACTCTTTGTTACCTTTATATTGTTAATATATATCCAGCCTGCCTCATCACCAAAAAAGACTAAATCATTATGTACACTATGATACCTTCAAGTGGTAATGCAACTGCCCTTTACTGTAACTAGAAGACAAGTTAAAATTTTGATTTAGTCTTGTTTTCACTGTGGAGAACACTGTGCAGTTTACCATTCATCCACGGCATAGTTATCCAAAAAAAACTGAGTCGACTGCAACAGGATTTGGTTTTATAAAACCAAATTCAGTAGCAATCGACTCTGTAGAGAAGGGAGTAAAGAAGGGGAGGACCTGTCACTGAACTGCCTGTCTCTGAGTTAACTGTGAAACACACAACCAGACGCTCTCCTTCATGTCGTCACCTCATTGATTGTGCGCGGAGCTGGGTCCCAGCAGACCATGCATGTGTCTCATTATAGAACACACTGCTCTGTACAATATAGACAGACGGCTTAGTGAAAGCAGTGGCTGACAGGACAAATGAGGCCTTTCCAAATTGTTTTTGACAAGAAATGATTAATATCATCTTGAACTCCATATTAAGTCTCATCAATTTCACATGAATTAAAATGAGTGCCAAAATTAACACAGTAAAAGACCATCATTTATCAAACAAACAGTAAAATCTACAGTAAAGGAATGTGTATGAATGCATTATTAATGTAGACATGCATCTATGTAAGATTTTTTCTGTTCTTGCATGTCAGAAAACGTAAAGCGAAACATTTGTCAGGGCCACGAAACAAAAAATCTACACATCAAGTCAGTATTCCAAAAGACAAGATATAAAGGATGGAAAATCAAAAGGATACTGGGAAATAAGAGAAGGAATGAGGTTAATAGACAAGGAGAATGAGGAAGTGAGGAGTGTGCAGATGTGGGGGGGGGCTCAATCTATAAACCATATCTCCAACTCTCTAATTTTTCCATATCCTCTTTCATTATGCAAGCTTGTCCCTCCAGACGTCAGCTCCCCACCTCCACCCTCCTCCTACACATACGCGCTTACTTAGTTAGATAAATTTGTAGGGACCCTGTCATTAAACTGTATCCCTCGCCCCTTACTACAACCTTAAATACTGAGCGTCCACTACAACCCAACCCAACTCCATTTACACCCTCAAAGCAGACATTCACAATCAAACAGCAATTTAATCTTGCAAGGCCCTCACAAAGCTGTTGGACCTAACAAGTATAGCGGAGTGTCAAGGCACAAATACAGAAGCACACACACGCATGCGGTGCAGTGTAATAAAATGTAGCAGCTGTGTAAAATGTCAGCCTGGCCTTTTCTCAGATTTAGGATTTGAACCAATCCAAATGTTACCCTTTCCCCTCTTTACCAGAAAGAAAAGAGGAGAAGGACGAGCAGAGCAAGGATCTACATGACTTGAGGGATGGAGGACACATGAGGGGAAGGGGAGCAGGAGGCGGGGGACTCAGGGGACGACAAGGAAACAAAGACGAAAGAGGACAGAGACATGCAGAGGATACAGACAGTGCCTTGGAGAGTACTGCAGTCTGAGGGTCAGACAGGAGGGGAACCAACTGTCAAAAAATCACAATAGACTTAGGGAAATTACCCCAAATATCAGGAAGAAAAAACAGTAAAATGGCCCTGAAAGCTATAAGACCACAAGCCTAAATTTTATTAGCTTGAATAGATTATTATTTAGTAGATAGACCCCAAATCTACATGAACTCAAACCATTTTTTTTGTTTTGTTTTTTTCTTTTTTTTATTTTACTTGTTTAAACTTTAATTGAAGATTGGTATTCTCTGAAACATGTCAGCACAAAGACAAACAGCTAGTATTGTGTGAAGTCCAATGTATGGTTTTTTTTTTGATATTTTAATTAAAAAAATCTGCATTCAACCATTTCACTACCTGTGTCCCCAATCTGTTATGACTGAAATGTTATTATTGAAATGTAATATGTTGTTTTTTGTGTCAGGTGGGAATTTTCATAAAGATGGTAACATTGCGATGTCTTCCATTGTTAGAGCTCAAATGTAGAACTTATATGAAAGTGGGCCTGAAAAGCAAACTCAACAAGGCATGTGAAAGGGAATGTCTGTTTCTGGTATTTTACAGTTCTCTGTAAAGAGTTTTTAATAGAGGCTTCTCGTCAGTTTTTTTTTTTTTTTTTTTACAATAATATGACATCTCAGTAGCACGGCGGCACAGTGGTTAGGGCTGTTGCCTCACAAAAAGAAGGTCGTTTGTTTGGTTCCTGGACATGGGGCATTTTGGTGCAGAGTTTGTATGTTTTCCCGTGCTTTCCACCCACCATCCACCATTTGGGTTAATTGGTGACTCTATATCATCCGTAGGTCTGAGTCTGAGTGTGACTGGGTGCCTGTCTCTGTATGTTGGCCCTGCAATGGACTGGCGACCTGTCCAGGGCGTACCCTCGCCCACTGTAAACTGGGATTGGCTCCAGCACCCTGCATGAGCAAATGGATAGGCAGTAGAAATGAATTAATGAACATTATTTCTTTTATTCAACTCCATTATTTCTTTATTTATTTTAAATTTTTTTCTTTTATAATTTAACTTTGTAGCAGTGTGACACCAGAATTCAGCTTGTCAAAATCATGTTATCAGGCATAGCAGCCTGATTGGTGGATATCCAAGTCTGAAGATTGGTCAGTAGCGGCGAACCTGACCTATGAGCTGGTGTGTTCATAGTCCTTTGAAAGGTGCCAATGTTCAGTGGCAGCTCTTGATTTTTAATCTAGTAGTGTAGTCACAAATGTCAGGCCCTCAGAGAGCCTCAGATATCCCTTTGTGACATTCTTTATAGCACATTTAAAACATCCTGCTTCTTAAAATTTTCTCCCAAGGAAGTGAAAGTGTTGAAAATGGCAAAAAAAAAAAAAAAAAAAGGACTGAAATGTTCCTCACACATCTTTTTTTCTCCTCTTGTATAAAGTGTCACTTCAGTCTTGAAAAGAACACCCTTCACAGTGGCTTTTTCTCTGCATCAGTTTATTGGTTCCTGCATCGTTTTAGTCCCTCTACGCTTTAGTGGGCAATGTGTTTTTTCAGTGATCAGTAATCTTAAATGGGCAATGCTCCACCCTGCTTTTGTGTCAATGAGTGTCACAATTGTCCTCATCTTTCAATTGTTGACAGTGAACATGAAATCTACATTTACATTGCCATTTAATTTCTGCATTTGAGGAACATCAGTAAAGCTTCAGCTGGCACGGAATGAAAATGATGTCTACCCAGCACACACACACACACACATATATAGATATATTAGTTTCTGTCTGTTCTTCCTACATGGTAATAATAAAGGGTGGATTTAACCTAATTATACAGTGAAGCTACAATAGTGGTGATAACAAAAATAGGAAAGAGTCGCATGGATGATGTCTACCTGTAAATGGAGGCTGAGTGATTCAGTGTGTCTCCATGAGCTGAGTGTGATGGGGAACTTTTTACCGCCGAGTTAAAGACAGGAGGTAAGATTAACTTTTAATGTCTATTCCATTTTATTAATTTTTTTTCTTGATTTAATTTTTGACTCATGGCGTTGATGTTCATACCACCCATTTGTGAGGACTTTTACGTTGGACTAATTTAATGAGTCATGCTTTTAATAAAACCGTTGCGCCACAACAAGGGGGTCGATGAAGACGAATAAATGAATGAGTTCATGTTTTTAATATATTTTTTAAATTATTCAAGTTTCGCCGAGCAGTTTGGTTTTGACGTTAATTCATGCTCCATTTTGACCCAAAAGCTCCCTAAGCGGAAAAAAACACCTAGCTAGCCGGTTAGCTCACTATGTTGACTTTGTAGATGGTTGCTTGTGCCGATACGCAAAACTTTGGCCTCAGCGGTCTGAAAACATATTTGGCATCTGTTCAGCAGAACCACGCACATATACACCTCCATAAATTGAATTTAATTAATTTAAATACCAACAAAGAAACATTATTCAACTCCATATAGCTATAAGTTCAATATAGGTATTGTCATGCCCATTACAAATTTTTACATTGCACTGCCCCCCCCCATGTTGTTAGGGTTACCAAAGGTTGAAAGATGTCTCATATGATTTCTTCTCCAGTGTCTGCCCGTGGGGTTTGGGGTGTGTGGTGGCAGTGGCTGAGGTGGATGGCTGGTTAGTAGATTGGGGGGGGGGGGCAGATCCTGTCATGCTCCTACATGTGTTTGTGGTGGTATAATGGGTTTGGTGCCGCTTGTGCAGCCGCATCCAGTGTGGTGGGCCTGGGATCCTGACCCAACTCTGCGCCCTGGTGATGGTATCATTCATATTTAGGAAAGATCTACACAAGTCCTCTGAAATCCGATAATTCTGAATAAGTAGACAGAAAAGAACAGCATCCTTCACTCCACTAGTTCTTACCTAAAAGTTGACATGCCTTGTGGTGTTAAACTATGAGGACACAAAAAAAAAAAAGACAAAATATGTTCAATTTCATTATGTTACCTGAATGTCACTATTCAGACTGGTTCCTCGGGGTATGGAGGCCATTCTTTTTCCATGTGACAGGCACACTTTCACTGTGGGCTGACAATCTTTTCTTTTTTGCCTCCACTTTCAGATTGGACCTTTTTCTAACCTTGGTGATGGTTCTCTGACTTGCACTTAGATTGTTAAAACGATTAAAAACTTGCAACTCCACAGACTTTTTTTTTAACACACACACATAACCCTAACCCATATACATATGTGTGTGTGTTTGTGACACCACTACTGCACTACTCCATTTACCATATACCTCACCCGAAAGCACCTCAATGTCCTTCAAGTTCCCACTGTTCAGTCTATATCTCCAGGTTTAGCCAGAACAAAGCATTGATCAGTAGGGCAAATTTATGTGCATTAATATTCATGAAGTACCTTGTACTGATCATTTATGGTTGAAAGTGGGCATGTAGAGGGCAGAGCTTGAGGTGGATCCGTGTGTGCACACTTCATATATAAAGACAAAATGGTGTGCAAGTGTGCGTATGAATGGTTTTATAAATATGAGGCTTGTTTCTTTTCAAGTACACCACTTCCAGGTTTTTGGCGTAGGTACACTTTTAGTATGAATCCCACGTACTGATTTATAAATGAGACCCCTGAGCTCTGTAGATGGTTGACCATGGAAGATCATAACTTGGTGTGAACATAATAGGGTGACTGAACTTCCTCTAATCAGCAGTTGTGGAACCAAAAGTTAAAGTCTCCAACTCAGGGTTCATGGATAGACTCTGGGACTTGCTATTTTTGTTTTCATTAGAATGGGAATGATTTTTCAAACTCATTGAGGGTCCCCGTTGTGTGTATGTTTTTATATCTCTTCAGGCCCATGGAGATACCGTCAATAAGAGACTGTAAGGAGGAAAGGTTACCTTCTGCAAAATGCCTTTAATTGGAAAATTTTATGTGGCTGTGGTAGTAGAAGAGATGATCATCCTACATGACAGAAGGCTGCCAAAGTACTTCTTTGAACTCCTTTAAGAGGTTGTCATTAACATTTAACAGGACCAATGTTCAGCAAGAGTGCATGGGCTCAGAAACAAACTGCTAAACAAATGACTGCTTTGGGGGACTTGGGACTCGGGTGAAGACAAAGCAAGCTATACAATGAAGTGAAATGAGAGTATATTTCCACTGCAGTGTCCGGGTGGATTATGTAGTTGGGATTTGTGTCTTTGCAGTGTTTCCCCAACCATTATATTTAGCACCTCGCCCTCCCAACGGCATCTCCCGCCCCCCCTTGAAGGTCAAGTTAATTTAATATAATTTAATTTTCTATATAGCGCCAGATCACAACAGACATCATTTAAGATTACTTTTCCTTGTAGAACATGTCTATAGCTACCTTGTGCTTTTATTAAACAACATAGTAATATGTAATTTATTTTATTTACGTGACAATGCCATTTCTGTCTCTCCATGTTTGCACAGTTTACCTCTGCGCTCTGTATCATACACGGTGGAGTTCTGCCTCGATGCACGCACATAGGTGAGCAGACTCCCACCAGCGTGTGTTGAAAAATGTCACAAGGAAAGCAAAGCAAAATGTCGCCGTTTGTTAAACTCTCAAAGGCGCGATGGCAACACCAGTCACTCCTCTGGTAGTAGCAGCCAGAGCAGCTCTCCTGCTCTGGGTCCAAGCAGCGACAGCTCTGCATGCCCTGCATCCGACCTGCAGCAAAAGTCTGCTCACCACCACATGTCGGGCTTTGACCCAGCTTGGCTGTTGGAGGGGAAAGATTCCCTCTGCCTGTACAAGACTGATATTGGTAAGTAATTAAACAAGTAATTAAATACATTCATAACATAAATAGAAGAGAGATAGATAGATAGAGGGCCTCATTGCCCATGTTGAAAGACGTTTTGAAAGACTCTGAGGTTGGAGTCATGGCTGCATTTGGGATACTCGGTGCGTAAGCAGCTACACTCCCTGATGGCACTGCACACACAAAACTGAGGATACTGGTGGAGAAGTTTTGTTCCTGTGTCGATTTTGGCACTGTCCTTGAAGAATGTAAATCTTTCAAGGAGCAAGTGGTCTCTGGTCCACTTAAGGTAACTTAAAAATGTATTTTCACATGTCATTATCAAGAACACTATACTGTGTTGCTGATATCATTCTGAACGTTTTCTGAACAAGACACAGTTGGCCATACTATCTGAACTGTGCTCAAAATCTGAGGAGTTTGGTGTCCTGTACTCAACTATTAGCTTGCTGGCTTCCATTACCCTGACGGTCCCAGTCAGCAGTGTAAACTGTGAGAGGGACTTCTCAACCACGAACAGAGCAATAAATACTTTTCACAATAGGATTTGCCAGAAGTTTCAGACTTCCCATATGAAGAGGCGCTGGAAATGTTCTTCCAGAATCCCAGTAAGAATTAGTGCAGGGACAAAAGCTGCACACTTTGTGCAAGTGACAAAAGTGTCAAAAACTCCTGATTGTTCAGCTCTATTGTGTTATATATTGTTGTCATCAAAATATATTATGATTCCAAACACTGCTTTATAAAATATAAAATATAATTAAAAACAAGTTTTACCTTTATTTAGTTTTGATTTTTTGTGTGGGCTTTGAACAAATTTCCCCTCAGGATTAAAGTGTCAAAATGTGAAATTCTTATTTAGCATTTTTTGATTGAGTTGGGTGCCATTTTTGTTTAAGCTGAATTGCCATACATAGCTGTCCAAGATGAATAATTCTCATTAAAAACAAGTCATCCTAAACTACAAATTCTAAATAATAATAATAATAAAACAAATATATATATATATCGCCTAGCCGTTAATAGATACATTTTGGAGGTTATTTCTTGAGCTATGTGGCCATGAAAGCACGTAAAAAAAAAAACAAAATAAAAAAAAAAAAAACAAACCTTTTCCTAAAATAATTTTTCAAGCAGCACCCAGTGTACTGTTCAAGAACACCAGCAATTGTGTTATAATCTGTCAAGATAACTTATACCTACAGGAAAAAACTAATTTCAAATTTGAATCCACATAACAAGAAATTGCAAATTTTAGAAACACTTCAGCTATTAAAACTTCAAACCACAAACTCCAATGATACAAAAATTGTGTGTTTGCTCAACTAGATTAGAAGTTTTTTTTCTCACTGATGATTTGAATCACTTATTTGTTTCAACTTGAAGTATTAAAAAGCATAATTTCTCATATTGTCTACAGTCTACGATTCAGTACTGTATTGGTGCGTCATTGGGAAGTATTGGTAAGTTTGGTACATTGTTGTATGAATTAATGTCAGTAAAAAAAAAACAAAAGTAAACTTTGACTGATTCTGTCACCTGTGAATACAAGTAGTTCAAAACTGAGTAAATGACCTTAGTGGTATGTGGAGTATATTGAAATCGGGTACTTGAGTGAGCAGTGAGGAGACTAGGACTGGCAGCAGTCGTCATGGTTATCATGATTCTGTGTGATTATGCACGTCATAGAATACTTAAATGAGCTTTGTTTTAATCACAGTTCTATAGAATGTTTCACACAATGAGAGATCCAAGTTTCAGCTCAGTTCACCTGCAGCCATCACAGAGAGAGACACAACAATCCTCACAGACCTCAACAAAACCAGGAAACGGTGAACTAACTAAAGCATCAGTGAACGCAACAAGTATGTACTGAAATATTTTTTTTAAATAAATAAATAAAAATATTTATTCCACATTTTTATTCGCTGTGTTTTTCAAAATCATAACACCAGAGATGTTGACGAAGTGAAGAAACTCAATTTATTGTTTTATTGGCTGAAAGTTAGGACAATGACAGAATTACATTGTTAATAGCAACATGTTTGCTGAGGTGAAAAGAATAATTATATATAATAGTTTTGTCTTTTCTAAATAAGGTACACACAAACGTATTTTGAAAAGTAAGTGCAATGTTGAGCTGTTAGGTGAATGTAGCAAAGAAACATGAACAGTTTTTCATTGTGAATGTCTCACAAACACCTTCCTCTTTGTGTCCAAAGCTCAGCAAAGATGGACTTCAGAGAACATCTGGATCATCCCAGCAGAGGAATAAAATGTGAGATTTTTGAAACCTTACCAGACATGGTAGATTAACTCATCTCTCCACTTCTGCCTCCATCTCCTCCTCCCTCCCCTCCTATTCCTACTTCCACCATTACTCCTACTCCCTCCCCTGCTCCTGCTTCCTCTCCTTCTCCTGCTCCCCCTGTTCTCTCTCATTCTTCTCCCGTCCTTGACTTCTTGGGTGCCAGTGGAAACATTACCACAGAAACAGCTCCACAAAGCTTTGAGCAGTCATTAGCATCTGCAACTGCTTTCTATGACAAGGCACAGGTAAGACACTAAACATAGGTGGTGTGTTGAACTGAGTCAAAACAGATTATTAGTTTTACCACAGGAAATCTATGTTGTATTATTTAGAAATTTAAATCAGGGCAAAGGTAATATCAGAACATTACGAAACAAACTTCACTCTTTATTAGACTGACTCATACATCCACTGCTGTATTGTGTTGGTTTACAGATTTATGATATGTAATATATTACGTATATAGATGGCTAACCTCTGCTCCCCTCTTCACTGTACATTCCCCACCAGTGGCCTGGACCCCAGATCCTAGAAACAGTAGATGCCATCGCTCCTCTTCCACAGATAAGGCCCAGGTTTAACACACACACACACACACACTCTGAAGAAACCTTACTGACCTGGTGGACAGCAGCCTCAATTGCATCAACTCGGTATCAGTGATGGACTTCACAACTCTGATACGAATGAATCTCCTTATAGTCATGTGACTGGAATTGAAACAGGTCTCACACTGTGATGCTGACACTCCATTAAAAAGTGATCTGTCATTCAGCAACAACAATAACATCCAACATTGAGGTTTGAACAGAAACCAGGTTCAATGAGATGAATATAGGTCTATGTGTCACTCTATAGGTCACATTTAAATCATATTAGAGTCATTAAAGGTGGTATTACAAGATCCCCAGTCCCTCCCCTCCTTCTCCCACACATTCACTGTTCAATAAAGAACTGACTTCAGCTTGGAGTGAGGAGAGGTGAGAAGACATGGCTCCCCTGTATTTGGACAAAAAACCAGTAAACAACTTTCCTTGTTGGTGGACACTTTTAATCACAGTCATACTTGTTTTGTGTTTGTGTCTATTTGTGTGACATTTATTATGGCTGTTGAATAAGTCAAAATGTTCCTTCAGGAAACTTTTATATATGTACAAATAAAGTATTAAAACATGGGCTTAATGAAAGAATTAAAGCATTTTCCAATGTGTGATGTGTGCATCAACCAATGTGATGCACACATCAGAGGTTTGTAAGGTGATATTTATGGTCTGTATAGATATTCCTGACTCCTGCAACCCCCTTCAGGAGCATCCACCTCTGTGGCATTATGGTGATTTACTGTGATTGTTTACCAGGTGACACAGACGATAAAGATGGAGCAGCTTGTCTAATCACTTGTTATTTGTGTTATTTGTGTTTTGTGTCTCCAGTATTACAACATGCCTGTTTTTAGCCCTCCAAACGGCATGCAGGAAAACTCAGTTCCTGTCAGTGCATTGTAAGTACACACACACACCTGGAAGCTTCAGTCTGTATTTTGAATTACTTTTTTTCTGTAATCTAATTTATCTGTCTGATGTTATTCATGCAGGAACGGTGAGGTGGTGTACACATTTACAGCAGAGCCCTTCCAACCCGTCGCCTCTTCTGTTCCTCTGGTGTTTCCACCACATCACAATAAGTCATCCTGACTGGTTCACAGGAGCATGTCACATCCAGACTCTGTATTTCATTCCAGTTTGGCTCATTGGTGATGTTCTGTTTTACCACAATAAGATAAAATGTGAGCAACAACAGGACGATAACCGGGAATATGTGAAGAAGCTGTCCAATGCCTTCATGGGCTATAAGGAGGAGCAAATGAACGTTGCTGCTGCAGAACTGAACAGCAACAACAGTGCAGTAATAAACACTCTGATCTCCTGAACATCTCAGTTCTACAGTACAGTGAATTGAGGTATTGGCTGCTGCTGTAGCTGCTTCTCTGTCCTCTCCAGGATGTGGAGACGATGGTTGGTACTGTCCAGCATCCTCTATCTGCAATGAGGAGATTTTCACAAGTGATCAACCCCTTTTCTGCTGTCAGTCAAATTTTACTTTCTCCTTGGACAGAGGAAAAACAATTGTGAGGTGTGGTGTCACTGCAAACATACAAATCACATACACACACAGATGCAAACGAGTGAGCTTTTAGCTCCTATTCAACTGCCACAACTCATCTCCAGGTCTCTGTGTGATGTTTCAGTCAATGATTGTGTGTTTAAAAGTTATTTCTATGCTTTTGCTCACTCAGATAATGGTGATTCTGGTTTAACAGCACTGTTCTGGACAGATGTAAAATCTGTATCTCTATGGTGCTATGGTTACAGCAACACTTCTAAAATCACATCAGTTCTTTTATTGCTTATTTCCTGAACCAGGACTTCCAGTGTTGTAGAACTGTGGAGCTTGTAACTGTTAATGTTTCCATTGCATTGCAGTGTGCTTCAACAATGTGCTGTTTGGAAATCTCTTCCAAAAGAGGAACAGGCGAAATGTTATGAGCAGCAGCTCCATGCCCAGATGTTTCCAAACTGGTCTGGCAGTGACAATTATGTATGTACATGATGCAAACGTATTTATATCATTACATTAGATAATGCTACACAGTCACTGCAAAAAGGCCACAGAAAGTGTTTGTGATTTTGTAGGGCAAAAAAAGAAAGCAAGTGAGGAGGAAAGCCACAACTACAGCTGAAGGTACAATAGTATTTCTATTTAAGTGATGAAAACTGTGATGAAGGCCATCATTTATTTTCTGCTGTAAACTGAATAAGAATCTACTGAGAATAGTGAAGGTTTTTTAGACAGTGGTGGTAGAAATTAAAGTGTTAGAAAGTCTCACTTGACTGATCAGTGTGTGTTTTTGCTTGTATATTTGGCAGCCATCTGAAGCATAAGAAAACAGGCTCAGTGTCAGCCCAGTCAGACAGTAGCTATGGAGCCCTCCTCTTCTCGAACCAGCACGATAGAGCATGACTCCTTTCTAACCTGCATGAAGCCTCACAATCCACCACCACAGAGACCTCATCCTCCCAGACCACCGCCCCAGAGGCCTCCACCCTATTAATTAATAAAGTTTCTCAGGGCTATTCACAAATGCACATGCTTTGTTTCATGGTTTATTGAATGTGAATGCACTGAATGTGCATTTAGAAAATCTGTACGTTGAATTTTGAGACTGATCCGACGTCGCAGGTCAACCAGTGTCACAGTTGGCTGAAAAGCTGTCAATCAAATGTTTGTTTCTGATTGAAATATTCATCAGCCAATCAGATGTGTTTGCTTTCAGCCAATCATATGGCCCCTAACATTTCTTTACAGTTAAACCATTGGCGACTGTCATCGTTATGGTAACAAGAAACAACATGGTTCGCAAAGGCAGGATGCAAGATACGGTCACATTGTTTATGTTCATTCAACTGATTCAATGACATTGAATGATTTACAACAAGGGGAAAGTCAAAAAACAGGTTCTTCTTTTGCTGCTCTTTGGGTAAATAACTCTGCTGTAAGAGCGTATTAAATTGTTCAATTTTCAAAGAAGTTTCATAAGTAACTCATAATTATGACATGCATCTGTATCTGTAAATGTGAATATAATCCTGAGCATGTCTTGAGCATGTATATATGTGATCATAATGTGTGTATTTATCCCCTTATTAAGTCAATACATGCAACCAAGTCATAATATAAGAACATTTATAAAATTCAGCTCTGTCAACTGTGTTGCTGATATCCAGGCCAAAGTGCTTTCAAATTTTCAGTGAACAGATCACTGGAGGGGTGTTTGGGATAATATTTTTTTTCATCAGTGGATCACTCCATTTCCTGCTGAACATACTATGAACTTTACTCTCATACGCCTTACACACAGTCTTACACACAGCATGCTACAACCTAGGCAACATATTTACAAATCTGGAAATTTTAAAATGTAGTAAGAAGAGAAAAAGAGGCATCATATTTGACTTGCTGCTTGACATCTCTGATGTCCTCAAGATAATGGTGACACCGCCCCCCCCCCTTTCAAATCTATAACCAAAGCTCAGCAGGCTGTCACTGAACTGTGCCAAGGTGAGAGGCTTTTCATCGCAGATCAAATGCTTTAACACCAACTTTACTGCAGCTAGAGCCACACCTAAATGAAAGTAGTCAATCAGTTGGATTGTTTAGTACCATGTGTATCTTTTCAGTTGGCTTTATTCGGAAAACCCTGGTGATCACCATTAAGCATACTTGGGGAAATAGTTTTTTATTCAGATGGAAATAGCTAAATATGTTGGCTGGGGAGCTTCCTCAAATTACTCCAAGTTAATGGCAAGAAAGATTGTCAACGATCAAGAGGCAGATGCTACTGTGGAGCAGGGAACTGACCATGACCCTCCTTTGGTCATCCACCAAAGGCTTTAATATTTTGCCAAAGTCATAAACTTTGCCATTTATAGAAATGAAAGTCAAAAAAGGGAGACAAAGAAGCCTTTCCCAAACTTCTCAAAGTAAACAGCTTGAATCCCTAGAATTTCATTTTTAACTCAGAGCTTTGGTTGTTTTCATGGTCGTATAAAGTGGAATTGTTAGGATACCTGCTGTTTAATGTATAATTTGCCCATTGTGTGCCATCACAATAATCACGTATTAACACTTTGCCATCAACACTTAAAGAGTCTCTGCATTTTTTCTATTCCAAAGATAAACCTGATGTTCTCAATAATGAGGATATACCATTAAATGTCTCTAGAAAATGCTTAAATCTGTGTCCCCTGCTTTACCTTCTGTCAAATCTCAACCCTTGGAAGATTCTTTTCCCTGCTTTCTGTTCATTTTTTTGGGAGTTTTTCCTCTGAAAGCCTTCATGCATCAAATATCAGACAGTGCCATCATCATTTGATATATTAGCTACTCATCCTAGATACTGTCTTATCCTTCAAATCCATAAAGGGGAATTGAAATGTAATTGTCTTGGTCAGTAGCACCATGGTGCGGACTGCTTTTCGGCACATCAGCTGAAATTAGAAGTGAATGAGGTTTAATGCAGAGTAGATACTGACAGTAAATGAAGCTGAAAGTTTGCAGTGGTCTAAAAATTTAAGTCCTATTGGATGTTGGTGCAGTGATTAGCATACAGCAGGAGAAGGCTTGGGGTTTGAACCCCAGGAGAGGATGTACCCCACACTCACCCAATATCAACTGACTCCCGCCCTCCAGCAAGCCTGCACAAGTAAGTGGTCCAAATAATAGATGGAAAGATGGATGGAGAGTCAAGATCAGAGGCCAAATTATCTTCTGAAGTTTCCACAGCATTAGTAAATGAGAGAGGAAAATTATTGACTCTAAATCGCTCAAAGCCATGGTTGTTTAGACCAGCGATAAACCGGTGACCTGTCCACTGTTTTGCTTTGTCCTCACCCAATGTCAGCTGGGATTGGCTCCAGAGCAGCATCCCCACCCCCAACCCTGCACGGATTAGGGTTAAAGATAATGGATCCATCTATTGATTGTTTGCACACATTTGCCTAAGTCAGGTGTTTCACAGGGAGGACACAGGGCTGTTCACCTTTTTCTGCAAGATGACTCAAGGTGATTTATTGTTGATAAGTGATGAAGTATCTGTTAACTGAAATGAAAGAAAATCATTCAATTAAAACTGAAGCTGAAATTGGATATGATCCCTGTTTTCTGTCAGGGAGGCTCACACCCCTACAAGGACATTAACCTCAAGTGAGGAAATGGGCAGGGAAGAGTGTAGTTTTGTTGTTGAACTATTTTCATTTATATAATATTTGTTTTAGGAAGTTAGGTCTAAAAATATGTTAATACTGTATGTGTGATGTTTTTGTTTGAAAAATTAAGATCTGTGCTTCAAAAAAAAAAAATAATAAAAAAATAAAATGTAAAATAAGAGTGTATGTGCAATTAACCCTGTAATGGTACAGGGCATTCTCTGAGCTGAGCAGAGCACTGTTATATAACAGTCAGTCTATGGATGCAGATGGGCTGACAGGTAATTCACTGTTAACGTGCACTCTTATGTCAAAGTAGAAAAGGCTTTTTAATATATATATACACTGAAAGTATCACTCTGGTGTTGTTGAGCTTCACTTGGGCATTGTAACAGTCTCTCATCTTACTTGTTTGGCAGAAGAATTGAAGTTATGGTTTGTTCTTTGACAGTGACAGTAGTTTTGACCACACAGTCTTGTCAATAATCCTGTCCCTCTGAAATTGCATTGGCTTGCTCAAGATGTCTGATAAGTATCCTCACTTGTTTTGAAATAGATTTCTTGCATCTGGGACAAACACACACAGCAGTGCGACTCACAACGCTGCCTGGAGCGTCGTGATAAGCCCCACAACTTTTGATCTCTTTCCCTCCGAGATGGGCCTGTCATAAAGGTACTCAAAGAAACAGTGGACTGCTTTGAGTTGGGCAGGATGGGCCACATTGCAAATCTGCTTAGAACATATTGTCAATGGCAAACGTGTCAAAATATCATTTTGAAGTAGGATGGTGAGTTTGTTGCTCTTTGCCGCAGTGATGAAGTCAGTTGTTGTCCTGAGCTGTCCAAAGCACACAAGGACTAAATGAACTCCTATTGTGGCCTCAGGAGAATCACCCTTGAAGATTGTAGATTCTTGTACCAGTCTGTGAAATTGCAAGCAACAGGGCTGTAGTGACAAGAGATCAGTGTTTCCCATCTGTATTATTGTGTAATGGGTATTTATTATATAATAAAATCCAATTTACTGTCTATTCTCAAGGAAAAATAAGACTGCATTTTAAACAAAGATCTACTTTTCTCTACTATCCAATTTATCTTCTTAACCTCTTTTAACGGAAAGGCTAGAGTAATGGATTTCAAATAACACTGATCTACAGATCATAGTGATTTCTTTGTTTAGAATTTCAGTCTTGAGTATTTTAATTTGGTAGTTTGACGTCATACTTTTAAACACATTATTTTAAGTGTCTTCCAATTTATAGTTTTCCATTCAAGACATTCAGAATTACTATACTGAAAGTGAAAAAAAAAAACTGTCTTTACTATTCAGTCCAATGTGATGGACATCACCCAGCTGCAGTGCCTGATTAAAGTCGATATGTGAAATAAGAGTTACACATGAGAAAAGAAGAGCGCTGGATATCCAAAGACAAGAGCAGCATTCCTATTGGTTTTATGTCCAAGATGAAAGATAGGGCTGACTTCACACTGCATCTGCTCCACCCTCCGGCCATCATCCACCCAACTTCTAACTCAGCAGGAGGTAGATATAGATTGAGGATCTGAAGGAGGCTCTACAGCGTAGTCACTGAGCTCAGAACTAAAAGGGGATGGTACAGATACATTACAATTACTGAAGCCACCAAAATTACTGCAATGTTGGGACGGGGAGCTGTGACCAGAAGGGTGTGCTGAGGGAATCCAGACTAATCAAAATCACCACAATCAGATTTCTCTGCCTTCTAGCCCTTTATTGGAACATACTAAACAAATTGAATTTATCCGATATAACATTTTAACATGGTATGGCTGGGCAAGTGGCCCTGAGTTTTTTCCTTAGATAGCATGTCTTTCAGAGAAGAGATGATACAGGCTAAGTGAAATCAACAGGTTGACACATCACTGCATCTGATGCTCAAGCAAGGCAGCTTACTATAATTTTCTCACCAGCTGTCAGGACACTGGGGTCATTCTCAAGAGAAATTCCTTTCATTACTGTTAGAACAACATATGCAAATGATGAGCTCTTCTTCTGGCTGATAGATTTCCTCTTCTGAAAGAGGAAATAATACCACAGTGGTGGTAAAAGGGAACTATCCACACTTCAAAATGATTGTATTTTAGGTCTGTAAAATATTAGTAGACATGAATAACTGTTGTACTGTCTTCAAATCCAAAGTCTGGCACTGCAACATAGACAATGATTTGGGTAAGATGAAATAGATGTCGGTGTGAACGGCCCACAGTGGTGTTCTGAGTTTGTGAGGACGTGTTCTGTTTCAGAGCTGTGAACACTGTAATAGAATAAAAGTCATTTCAGTAAAGAAAAAACTCAATATTCCTTCCATTATCTGTGGATCAGCTAGATGATGTCACCAGTGTGAGACTTACTGTGCTGATATCTGACTTTAAAAAAGAGCACTTCTCCCCAGAGGAGAAAAATAAATAACAGTGAAATTTAATTTATGTGGTTCAGCCCTTCAATGGTAAACTGGACCACAGTTATTCATCATTGCATACATACATACAGATATTAAAGTATTTTCTATGGGGCCTCAGATATGCATCTGCTCGAGACTATGTTGTGCACATACAACATATATCAGATCTACAAAGCTGGAAAAGTTCACCCACTCTTGGAAACTTGCCAGTGATCCAGATCTTTCCCTCCTACGCCTCTTCTGCCTCTGCACTACTGACTTCTAGTAATGTACTACCAGGCTAATATGAGCTCATGTTCATTCCAATGTGTTTCCCGACCAATATTGAGAGCAAAGATGACCAATTTGAGTACCAGCCATTCATTTTTCATCTCTTACTGACAGTTATGAATGCAAGTCTTCATACACACACAATTACATTGATTTATCATCATAATCAAGTTAGAATTAATAATATCTCAAATCTTAACCAATTTCAAATATGCTGGCTTGATAATTAGTTCTCAAATCAGCTTATGAAAATGATATTTTACAACAAAAAGCCAGTTTAAATCCCTTTTTCTTTTTCCATTTTGATCTTCAGTGATGGGAAGACATTACGCTTTCAGAATTTGAAGGGTAACTGGAGGCCAAATGAAGGATATTAAAAACAGAAAAAAAGGTAGGAAAACTCCACAAAACTTTCTGCTTCTTCTTTTTTTTTTGTCTGCATTTGTACTCATAGTTTAACACCACAAGGTGTTAAACGTTTTATGAGATTGATGCACTTTGTCCTGCAGCAAAATATTTTATTATTTCCATACGTCGTGCTTGTGACCATCACCAGCACTCCCTGGAAGCTAGTTTGTTGATCTTTGACCTTGCGTGGCAGGGAGGTTAGTGCTACCATCACAGTGAATATAGGAGGGGACAAAGGACAGAGAAGATGCAAAAGGATGGACAGGGGAAGGGAAGCAGGTGGTGGTTGTACGAACTGGTGGAGTGAAGGATGCTGTGCTTTTCCTGGTCCCTCCCTCAGAATTAAGAGAGTCCAGAGGGTTTCTCTGTAGATTTCTGGAGAGATGGGAGTCCAGGTTGCTGAGGGTGTCCCAGAAGAGAAGCTGAGTCAAAGATAGAGCAGCTCAGCCCATTTTGGCAGGATTCAATGGCCAACACCACTGAACTGCGCAAGCACGCACATGTAGGAGCGGTATAGGAGGGCCTCCTCCCAGCACCCCCCTCATACACCTAGGAAAGCAGATAAACAATAAACTGTGGCACACCATGGTCCTTTTCTTCCTGCTCCCAAATCCTCTAGTGCTGGCCAAATAATTGATACTAGTATGATTGCATTTCCAATGCATTTCAGCTATGTCCTCTACCTCGACTTGACTTTCCATGCTTGTTTTACTGCCGCTGTCCGAATGAAGGTTCGCCTCCCCAAAAGAAAAAGCTTTTCAGAATAATGAAAAGCAAAGAGAAGGTCACCAAGTCACCTACTTTTCGGTTTAGTGAAAACTTGAATGTTTTTACAGCCCTTCAGGTTTTGTCCCGGTTTTCTCGATGGCTGGTTCAGAAGTCAGAGAGAACACGAAAAAAGAAGATCTGTTCCTGCTCAGCAGTTTGATAATATCTTTGTTTTGCTTCACAGAGTTAGTCCTTAAAATTGTTCTGTCCCATTTGTTTAATGTTAATGACAGTTCATCTAAAATGGGTAGTTTCTGAGCTCTGCAGTTACATTTGTGTTTCCCCAAACCTTAAATCACTTTCCTTTGATCATTTCAATTCAAATCAAATCAAATCAGATTTATTTGTATAGCGCCAAATCATAACAAAGTTACATCAAGGCACTTTACATATAGAGCAGGTCTAGACCAAACTCTTTATAAATTTATTTAAAGAGACCCAACAGATCCCCCGATGAGCAAGCACTTGGCAACAGTGGCAAGGAAACACTTCCTTTAAGAGGGAGAAACCTCGAGCAGAACCAGGCTCAGGGGGGGCGGCCATCTGCCTCGACTGGTTGGGTTGAGAGTGGGAGAGAGAGAGAGAGAGAGAGAGAGAGAGAGAGAGAGAGAGAGAGAGAGAGAGAGACAGGCATTGGAGGGGTGGGGGGGGGGGTGGGGGGGGTGGGGGGGTGTAGGCAGGAACTTGTTGTTGCATGAAGTTCATGGAGTTGAGCTGTAATACAGAATTCATGCTATATGGGACCAGCAGGTGTTGCAGGAACATGGGATGGAGATGAGTCACCACCTGCAGGATGAGGACAGGGAGAGAGAGGAGAGGAACTGGGAGAGACAGAGACTTTGGCAGAACATGGTTAGTAAATGCAGTATAAATGCTTAGAACTGGGTGAAACTGTTGTTTTTTTGTTTTTTTTTTAAGAAGGATGGTTTTTATCAGCGCATGCAAGGAGGGAGGGAGAGAGAAAGAGGGAGAGGGGGAGAGAGGGTGACAGGGAGAGACAGAGAGAGAGAGAGAGAGAAGCTCAGTCCTTCCCCCAGCAGCCTAGGCCTATAGCAGCATACCTAAAGAGTAGAGGACTTTTTAACGGTACGCTTTGTCATACAGGAAAGTTTTAAGCCTGGTCTTGAAAGTTACTAAAGAGTCCGCCCCCCGGACCGATACTGGAAGTTGGTTCCATAGAAGAGGAGCCTGATAACTGAAAGATCTGCCTCCAGATTTACTCTTGGACACTCTAGGAACCACAAGTAAACCTCCATCTAGAGAGCGGAGTGGCCTGCTAGGACAGTAATGAACTCTCTGAGATATGATGGAGCTTGGCCATTAAGAGCTTTATACGTTAAAAGAAGGATTTTGAATTCTACTCCATATATTTTACTGGCAGCCAATGAAGAGCAGCTAACACGGGAGAGATGTGATCTCTTTTCCTAGTTCCTGTTAATATTCGTGCAGCAGCGTTCTGAATTAACTGAAGGCCTTTAAGAGATTTGTTTGGACATCCAGATAGTAATGAGTTACAGTAGTCCAGCCTAGAAGTTACAAATGCATGGACTAGTTTTTCTGCATCATCCTGAGAAAGGATGTTTCTGATTTTCCTAATGTTTCTCAGGCGGAAGAAAGCTGCCCGACTAGTTTTATGTGAGGGACAAAGGACATGTCCTGGTCAAAAATTACTCCAAGGTTTCTTACAGTGGAGCTGGAAGCCAAAGTAATGCCGTCCAGACTGATGAGATGATTGCATAATATTTTTCTGAGGTGCTTAGGACCGAGTACAATAACTTCTGTTTTGTCAGAGTTGAGAAGTAAAAAATTTCCAGTCATCCAGACTTTTATGTCTTCAAGACATGCCTGCAGTCTGACTATCTGAGTGACTTCATTTGACTTCATTGATAGGTACAGCTGAGTATCGTCTGCGTAGCAGTGGAAATTGATGCTGTGTTTCCTGATAATGTTGCCTAGAGGAAGCAGATAAAGCGTAAAGAGGATTGGTCCAAGTACCAAACCCTGCGGGACTCCATGACTGACTACAGTACATGAGGAGGAGCTGTTGTTTACATGAACAAACAGATGTCTATCTGATAAGTAGGATTTGAACCACTTTAGTGCAGTTCCTTTAATTCCAATTTCATGTTCCAGTCTCTGTAGTAAAATATTATGATCTATGGTGTCGAATGCAGCACTGAGATCTAGAAGGAGAAGTATGGAGGCTGATCCATTGTCTGACGCCATTAGAATGTCATTGGAGACTTTAACCAGCGCTGTTTCTGTGCTATGATGGGCTCTAAATCCTGACTGAAACTCTTCAAACAAACTGTTCCCATCCAGATGCTCATGTAGTTGTTTTGCTACAGCTTTCTCAATGATTTTAGAAATAAATGGAAGGTTTAATATGGGTCTATAGTTTGCCAAAACATCTGGATCAAGATTAGGCTTTTTAAGCTGGGGTTTGATGACCGCAGTCTTAAGTGCCTGAGGTACATAACCCAGAAATAAAGTCAGATTAATCCAATCTAGAATGAACGGCTCAATTACATAAAAGATCTCTTTAAAGAGGCTAGTTGGTACTGGGTCTAATAGACAGGTTGACGGTCTGGATGATGAAACTATAGAAGCTAGATCTGAGAGATTCAGAGGTGAGAATGATTCCAGATATAAAAGAGGCACCGCAGCTGATTCAGGAGTTGCCGTCTTCAGAAGGGGATTTTTATCTAACGTAGGCAAGAGCTGATAAAATCTTTCTCTGATCATGAGAATTTTGAAAAAAAACTAATAAAATCATTACTGCTTAGAGCTAAGGGGATCACTGGTTCAACTGAGCTATGGCTCTCTGTCAGCCTGGCTACAGTGCTGAAGAGAAACCTGGGGTTGTTCTTGTTTTCTTCTATGAGTGCTGAGTAATATGAACTTCTAGCACTGCGGAGAGCTTTTTTATACGTTTTTAGGCCATCTTTCCAGGCTCTGTGAGACTCTTCTGACTTACTGGAACACCAGTTTCTTTCTAATTTCCTTGATGTCTGCTTCAAGGGAGCCATGGTAACTATACCAGGGATCCATCCTCCTCAGATTGAATACTTTCTTTTTGAGAGGGGCGGCATTATCAAGATTCGAACGCAGAGTGGCCATAGTGCTAGTCACAAGGTCATCAACCTGCATATGGGAGAAATCCTCATTTGAATTTAGATATGGCTAATAGATTTGGTGACCAAATGTTCTCTTTAAATTTAGCCACAGCAGCTTCAGATAAACATCTTCTATAGCTGAATTTATTCCTCAATGCTGTGGAGCCCATTAAAGTAAACTCAAATGTAATAAGGTAATGGTCAGACAGGAGAGAATTTTGGGGAAGAATTGTTAGCTTGTCAATTTCAATGCCATAAGTTAGAACAAGATCAAGGATATGACTGTAAAAGTGAGTGGGTTCATTCACATGCTGGGAAAAGCCAATTGAGTCTAGTAGGGAAATAAACCCAGAACTAAGGCTGTCGCTTTCTACATCAACATGTACATTGAAATCTCCCAGAATAATGATTTTATCTGTACTAAGTACTAATTCTGATAACAGGAATTCTGAGTATGGACCAGGTGGACGGTATACTGTAACTAACAGAACTGGTTTTTCACCTTTCCAGTCCGAGTGGGAAAGACTAAGAGTGAGGCTTTCAAAAGACCTGCAGCCAGATTTTGGTCTGGGGTTGATTAATAGGCTTGACTGAAATATTGCAGCCACCCCCCCTCCTCGACCTGTGGTACGAGGGATATGAAAGTTAACATGAGTTGGGGGTGTAGCTTCATTAATGCTAACATACTCATGCTGCTGCAGCCCTGTTTCAGTTATACAAAATAAATCAATACGATGATCAGCTATGAGATCGTTAACTAGTAGAGATTTTGATGATAATGATCGAATGTTCAACAGTCCACATTTGATCGCAGTGTTGTTTGAGACTGAATTTGTGACTGTTTTAATTTCAGTTAGGTTTTTGTTTTTAGCTCCTCTTCTGTTTAATTTGGGTTTAACTTTTCTAAATTTAGGTGGTCGGGGGACAGACACAGTTTCTATAGACCTAAACATAGACAGAGACTCTATTCTATTCTCGGCAGGCGACAGCTCTGACTGAGGCGCAGAGGAGCGTGTTAAACTGCGACTCTGCCTCCTGGTCTCGACCCAGGATTGTCAGGGTTTTCAAGATCTTCCGTTGTTGATGAGGGCAGATTGGCAAAAGGAAAGACTGATACAATAATTCAGGTTGAGTATTTCACTTAATCAAGGCAGCTCTGCATTCTACGTGTTTTTTCTCTGTATATTCTGTAAACTCTTGATGGCTCTATTTTGTTGTATGCATCATATCAAATGCTATGTCTAGGAAACTTTCCTTCAGACATAATTTTTTTGTCTTTCAGCACCCTTTTCATTTAAAACTTGAACCTCTAGGAGTCACTGTATACCTGACACAAAGGATTTCCAGACTTGCACATTGTATTATAACAAAGAAATATGCAATCTAAAAACAGCTCTGCAGAGTCTTTTATCTATGTGCTATATTTGTCTATAATTTTATATTTCATTTTATGATTTTCGTCTTAATGCTGATGATTTAAGTGGCAGCTGTTTCACACTGAGGTGTCGATGACATGTCTGTGTTTAAAACCCTGTGGGACCTTTTGTAGCAAGAGCAGGAACAGCTGAAACATGCCTGCCAAAATAAATAAAATAAATAAAATAGTGAAATGCTTTTCAAGAATATTACCATCTGAAATTTCTCCTCAGTGTCTTCACCCCACTGCCAACTGTATTGTAATTTACACAAAATACTCTGGGTAATGGAGGGATTAAACAACAAGGGCAAGCCCTTGAATGCACACACACACGCACACACAAATGAAGGTGGTTGGTGGTTTTCCGGGCTTCATGCATGAATACAAAGCATTTGCATCAGGTCACCACCAGCAATGACCAACAAGTGATCACAGACAGGAGGAAGCTGGACCAGTGAGGTGCATATATTTGACTGAACATTCACCCTCTTCCAAAGCCAAAGTGAAGATATGCAGAATCAACAGAGAAACATCCTTGTGCAGGCACAAAGCACCCACACAAAAGCAAAACACAAAGCTGTTTAGAACACACTGTCCAGCATTTCTGCTGCTACAGGGCCACTTTAATATCCTGGTGGTTCAATTGACTAAGCAACCTCTAGGCCCATTTACTGGCCTGTTCTGGTGATGGTGTAGTCTCTGGTGTAGTTTCTGAGAACCCCAGTCTGTGTCTATAAACTGGCTGTATGTCATTACACACTTCAGCAAACTTCATAAAAGACTGCCATAAATGGATAGTCATCCTAGGGCTAAAAAAAAGTTACAGTCAGATATAATGAGCTTCGCTTAACAGACAGAATTTATGTATTTTTGTGGGCCGACCTGGAAGTTACTGGAGTGTCACCCTGGTTCCTATAACGACTGCATTATTACATGGTTCATCATTGCAGAAAAACAACTTCAAAAACAAAAACAAACAGATATGATGCTTTCATGATTCCTGAAGCATGAAGATGGTCACAAAAAGAAAAGGAATTTTAGGAAATAAGTAATCTCCCCAGGTCACATGACTTAAACGTTACGACCAGTAGACTTCGACTTTGTAGTTTGATTTAGCTCAAACCCTCATAGTTAGGGTTAGGGTTTAATTAAGATGTTTCACATCTCTGGCAGCTTTAAAATCAAATTCTGTTATTCTGTGTTGTCATTATATCTGGAAGATTATTTGAAATATTAGATATTTGTTTAGTTATTAATAGCCTATATGGAAGAAGCAGATTACAGTGAAACGTTACAAAGCCTGCTCCATCTGCTGTGATTGCAGTTATCACATCTTATTATAATGTCTGTTTTGATAACAATTACATAATGTTTCTATTGGTCCATCTGCTCAGCGTTGTGATTGGGCGATGAAGTTGACATAGCATTCTCTGCCTTATCTACAACCAACATAATCTAACTCCTGCTTCTTCCCATGAATTCAAGCCAATCAAAAAAAATGCCATTTGTGAAGACATGTTCTCTGGGCAAATGTGAATTGAAATTAAACCTCAGCTGTATCTATTTTCCTTCACGTGTAAATCACGTGAGCATGTTCGTGTTTTCATAACGTGTTGGTTAGATGGCTGAAATAAGGTCTGTGGCTCAGTTAGCCTCAAGAGACTGAGGTCAACCCACCGTGACATCACCAATTGCTTTGTGACGCTGAAGAGCCTTAAACCTCCATCCTATCTGATTACCATTAGGGTCCTCTCCATTGGTTGCAAACCGGTTACAAGCATTCATTGACTCATTCATTCATTTTCTGCTAACACCGGGGGGTCCTGGCGCTAATCCAAGCTCGCATTGAGCAGGGGCGGGGTACACACTGGACAGGTCACCAGTCCATCGCAGGGCCAACACACAGAGACGAATCTAGTTATAAACACTTCTATGAAATTCTCCTTTCACATGAAACACGAGCTTGGTTAATGATGTTCTTCTGGCATGCTCATGCTCTTGAAAAACGGTGCATATTGACAGTGAGGCTGTTGAAGAGTTCATATGAGCCTTGGCTGAACTTTTGCAGAAGCCTCTGAAAACAGAAAATGAAAATGAACAATGGAGACCATGCAATCATTTATAGAGCTGGATAAAAGACTCTCAGAAATGGCAGGTTGGGGAAGCACACTTAGTGTGAAAAATCAATGTGATCTTTAAGGCCTGTTCTATGAGAAAATAAATCCTAATGAGGAAATTGAACAATTTATCCACCGTCAAAAATAATGTTCAAGAAAGTGTCTGCAATAATAAGCTAGGCAGCATATTACAAGCAAATAGAGCAAGCTGACTTTCATTGGTTGCATTCATGTTTGTGTATCAATTTAAAAACATCCTGCAAAGCATGTCTTTCAAACACACACAAATACACAAAATATCATTTCAAATAGACCTCATACTCCTCTCCTACTTCTTCAGAAGGTTTTGTGTGTCCACAGTTGGCCAGTGCAGAACTCAAATGGTTCACTTGCCTTGAATTTTGTGATGGTTTGCGACCCACAATGGGCTGCACACACAAGGGATAACTTTAAAACCACAATAGCCCCACATGGACCCCAACAGCTAATGTTTATTGGGATATTTGAACTTATTTTAACATTAACCGAATTTTGCCCACAGCCATGCTAATGGTAGCAAGTAGACACTAAATAGCATATAGCATGCTTACATTTGTAAATGAGCATAGAGTCCATCTGACACTGATTGAAAGAAAATTCAAAAGTCACTTTTACTGGTATTTAGTCTCAAATTAATAGCAAGACTTCAGATTTGTGTCTCTCAGCTTCACAGTACAAATGCATACAAATTCCAAAGCTCATTCCATTCATGCAAAAACATGCACATGCGTGAATTCTGTGTGTCTTGAGACTGAATTGAGAGCTGAAGCTACAAGGGTGCTGCTGATAAACACTGGCCAGCCTCAGGACACTTTGCCCCCACAACAGATTACCCACCAACAGGTCACCTTCCTTTGGATACAGATAAAATAAAAAAATAAATAAGCTACAAAAAATAAAATTATCTGAGGCAGTTTCTGCAGACCTGCAACACTGTGTTTGTTTCCATTTGAGAATGTGTGTATGCTTCCTCTTCAGCTGGCAGGCAAGGCCCATCCACACATTAAGTGTGCTTTTCCTCCACACTCACCACACAGGTCAAATGGATCTAATAAATCATAACTAAAAGGAATGAATTGGATATTTTTTTTCACTGTGCTTTTGTCTGGTTTATTTAGGTGTATGAAGTAAGGAAGATAAGGAAGCCATCAGTCTCCCTATCCCTCCCTCCTCCCTCCTGCACAGCTCAATTTGTTGGCACTGAAACAGCAAAAAAGGGTATGAGGTGAGAAAAAGAGCAGAGACAAAGGAGTGTATGGAGAATTGTTTTCACCTGTTTCTACTTTATTTTAGTCTTTTTATCTGCAGCATCTTGAGCCAAAGATAGTTTTGTCACCTTAAAACGAAAAATTTAAAACTCAGTTTCCAGTTTTAAAATCTTAACTGAGCTTTGGTCCCCTACCTGTGCGTCGGGAGCCATTGGTAGGCCATAAAAGTACTACAAAGCTCCTTTGCAAAAAAGAATACTGTTACTCTAAATAAAATTATTTTTAAAAATAAAAATATTAGAAATTCTCAATCTCACTGAATTCTCAATCTTGGTGACACAAACAGAACTGAACAACTGAAGACCCTTAAACTTGAATTCTATCCAGTAACCATCAGGGATTTAATTTTTTCAAGTCTGCTTTAATAAAAATTGAGTTAATTTTTTAAACAGAAAACAGCCCATAAGGCAGGGAATGTATATTCAGGTGAGGCAATCTGATTGACTGACTGCACCGCAACCACTGGCGACCTGCCTGGCAAACAGGATAGAGTGCAGTACAATCCTTCACTACCCAGCTCCGCTTTCTTCTCCAAATATGGTTCCTGCTGACTGAAAAAAAAAAAAACAAAACAAGATGACAACAGCCATAAATTTAACATTTTATTTGTGAAAAATAAAATAAATTAAAAAAGGTACATAGATCCTCTGTTAGAGATTGTTTTGCCACATCTAACATCCAACCAATATTTAACCATGGCCCAGTGTGCAGTGTTGGGCCTCAAATGTATTGCAGAAAAGTTGAAAAATATAATAAAAGAATTTCCATAAGTGGGCAATTATTGGGAAAAAATGTACTATGAATAAATAATTTAACACAGTCTTAGCTTTACAAACACAAACAGGCCATATGTAATGTTAAGATACAATCCAAGCAAGCTACAGCCAATTTGTGCACACAACATACTCAGTACACTCCTTTTGTACACATTGTCTATTTGAAGCACGTAAACACAAATAACCCTGCAGTCACATTCATGAATAAAGACACACGGTTTGAATTAAGTTTTAGATGGAACAAGTCCTTCTTGCTTTGAATCCCAGCTGCAGCTGTAGCCACAAATACCACATTTGTACCTCTCAAAGGGGGAACGGAATAACAACCAAACACATTTGAATAGCCTTTGATGCATATAATACACAATGCTATTACAACCACGATAATTGCTGAAGTTGAGGTATGAAAGGAGTTGTGCAATTACAGGACCCACTTTTTTTTTTTTTTTTTTTTTTTTTCTGAATCTATTGATGACATTCCCACTCTTCTCCATAACAAAGGAAAAGAAAGATTAAGCAGAAGTTAACTTTTTCATGCTGTTAGATAAACCACTCTTCATCCACTGTATGCTGTGCAAGCTGCGACTTACCTATCATCATGATGCATTCTATTTATGACTTCTATTCTTTTGCTTTCACACCATCTTCCTCCTTAAAAATTAAGTGCTTGAGATGACTGACAGCAACGCAAGAAAGGCAGCTATATGTCTGGCATTATTTCTTTTCTCATTTTGCTCAGAAACATGCAAGAAAATGTCCCTTTATCCTTCTTTTCATGTGACACATTTCCAACAGCTCAATTCACTTTGCTCAAAAACTCTGTATCATTCCTAAGCTTGTCCGTCTCAAATACAAACAAACAAGAAAAATAAGTAATCAGGAGCAATAGGCAGACAGATGGAGAATACACTTCATTAATCTTTCTAACTTGCGTGTTTAAGACACATTGCTAAATATAAACACAAAATCAAATCATAGAAGTTCTAAGTCTAAAGGTAGATCACCATATGTCAATTAATTATAAATCAGGTTCTGTATAAATACTTTGCTCTCTGGGCCGAGCTTTATGATATGATTTTGAAAATGCATTCAGAAACCTAGCCTTAAAACCAGTCATTTGAACTTTTGCAATTTTCTGATGTCATAACCATATACAGTCAGCACCTCACCTCAGCCCTACTTTAAGCCCAAACCCATCACGCCTACTATTGAATAATAGGAAATCTGCTGGGTTGCTCCCTCAGTCAGCTAATCAGTGGAGCAGTTTACAGCTCCTCTTTTAATTGCCCCAGAGAGTAGCATGTAGCTAAAATGTTAGCAAATCATTGTTTATGTGTTCAGCTGTGAGAGCAAGATCTGCTAAGCTCATAACATACCCATGTAGAAAGAATTATCTGGCCTAGAATATGATCCTGTAACCCAAGTCTGGCCCTTGTACAATGTTATAGTCAGATGCTACATACACATCTGGATCAATTGGGAGGTGCATATAGAAAATTTTCCAACTGTCAGTCAACTCTCAAGGACAACAGCCAGAATCAGCTCAAGTGTGGACGTATGTGGGCCAGACTTGGGATGTGGAATCATAGTGTACGCTTTGGGTGGTTGTCCATCCTTTCCAGTGTTGCTGTGTGCTGTCGGGCAGGTAGCAGTTTCGTTCTTAAACAACTGCTTGCTGGTGCTGGAAACATGACTGCACAGAATAGTTTTAAGCAGGCCATAAAATCAAAGCAGGAAGCTGAGGGGAAACAACAAAGCTCCATAAGGCTTTGGGGAGCTGCAGAGCTGCTGATAATCCTCTGTGGGGTTGTCACCAGCAGCAGCAGTGTAAAACACAAATCTGCCCCCTGTACATACACAGTCTCAATGGGTAACTTACCTCTTTAATACACCATTTGTCTGATGGAATAACTAAATAAACAAGCATAATGTAGCACATCTGTAGAGCTCATTGGGGATTTCACCAACCACATGTTACAGACATGTTAAAGAAAGTTCTCACAATCATAGGCAGTGCTCTTTTCTCAACATGCAGTAATCACCTCGGGGCTTTAACTGCAACAAGGTTTTTGGCTTCCGTACTAATCATAAAACAAAGACAAAAAGTCTTACGTACTTTTTACATAATCTATGACCGCAAAACTGGTTTCATCATCACGGTGGCGTAGTGGTTAGCGCTGTTTCCCCGCAATAAGAAATTCACAGGTTTGGTTCCCAGCACAGGGTCTGTGGCCTTTCTGTGTGGAGTTTGCATGTTCTCACCGTGTCTGTGTGGGTTTCCTCCCATCACCCAAAAACATGTTTAGGTTAACCGGTGACTCAAAATTGTCAGTAGGTCTGAGCATGAGTGGTTGTTGGTCTCTGTCTGTCTCTGTGTGTTGGCCCTGTGATGGACTGGCGACCTGTCCAGGGTGTACCCCGCCCTCACTCAGAGTGAGCTGGGATTGGCTCTAGCACCCCATGACGGATAAGTGGTAGAAAATGAATGAACTGACTTCATTGCATAAAAAGACAGTTTACCTAAAGAATGTTTTAATCTGCAACAGACCATCAAAAACAATATCTTGTTTCTGTTGCATATGTTGGTCTCACTCGTAAACTCTTGGTTTTACTTCAGGTTTGGATTAGTTTAATTTAATGTCTATCTTGAGCTATGATTTGTTTCAAACTCTGTACTTAAGGTCAACAAGATCCACTAGAAAGTGAATATTTTTCTCACACCTTCAATCACCCAAGAGCTGTCTAAAATTTTTGTGGACTCAGGTGAATCTTGCTTTCAACCACTAATCACTGAATTAGCTGCTTCAGTTATACGTGCACAATTGCTCACTGAAAGAATCATGAAAATAGAGTGCATGCAAACTGAGAGACAGTGGAGAAAATCAAAGCTCTCAGGACAAGACGAGCATATCCATTTTTATCACAAATTTTCATTCATTTTCTACCAATTATCTGTTTCCAGATAGGGCAGGTCTCCAGTCCATCACAGGGCCAACACACAGAGACAGACAGACAGAGACCAACAACCACTCACACTCAGACCTACAGACAATTTAGAGTCACCAGTTAACCTAAGTATGATGCCTTTGGATGGTGGGAGGAAACCGCAGTACCTGGAGGAAGCCCATGCAAACACAAGGAGAACATGCTCTTCCACAAACTTATAACAGTGAAATTAAAAATGCAAGAACAAAATATTTTTCACAGCTCGTCACCTCCAAGCAACACATGCCTAGTTTCATATCTAAGACTATTGATGACTTAGATTTGTAAACCTTGACTTTTTCTGCTGTCCCAATCAATTCAAAAGCAGGTTTTTAAGCTAGATACGACTGGGACACTGGGTCACTGGGTCAGTTGAACATTCTCTCTCCCACTTTTGTATCTGACTTGTTTTTTCCCCATCTGGGTGTGTTGTTTTTAAGGAAACACCATCTTCATCAAGCCCGGTGGACACGAGAAAGATCCGGGATCTGGTCCTGGCTAGTGTAAAGCAACTAAGGTTCAAGGTTCTGAAAAACACTCTTACTAAAGAAACAATGGAAATAGATCCTCAATTTACATCAGAAATCCTCCAAGTCAGTTGATGGAAATCTTGATCAATAACATTCTGGTCAGGTTCCTGACAGCCACAGAGGGCTATGAATGGGTCTTGTACTGACCCACTTTTCCCGATGACCACTAGGGCAGTGCCCCAGCTTTTCAGGCCTTGGTTGTCCTTGGTGTAACGATGTAGATCACACGTTAATGATGGTTTTACATGGATTCTCTATGATTTCACTCATGTTCACTTTTTCTTCATTCTTGGACCAATTGCTTAATTTTATACTACGCTGTACTGTGCTGCCAGCCATTTGAACCATTTTACTAAATTATATTCCTGGCATCATTTACTGGAGTGTTAATTTCTTTCATCACTTTAAACTGTCTAATGTGTCATTTTGCATGTTAACTGCAGATTTGACCATGTTTCCTAGTTTATCTTATGTGTTCTTTTTTGTTAAAATTATTCATTTATTCGTTGTCAATACCATGCAGCACATAATTCAGTTCAGTTACCTGCGTATGAGGCTACCTTCTGAAACCTTTAGAAATGAAGCTGAGCACTTTTAGCTTAACTTCTTTCCATCAGAGTTGTGTTTTTAGATTAATTTGCCTCATGCTTGACACTTCAATTGTTCTACTACACAAACATTTTACTTTCCAAAATAAGCTTTTGTCACCACATATATTCTGTGAAGAGACCTAAAAAATAAAGAGCAGCAAAATTTTCAACAAAATACGTCATTTTATGCCCCAATCTGCTTTGTCGAATCCATTTTGCAGGAAACATATTGTTACTGGTGCTCAACTATGGTTACAAGTTCTGGATATCTTCTGAGGAGTTAGATTTTAGTTAGATATTTGGAGAGAGCACAGAGTAGAGCTGCTGTTCTTTCGCAGCCGACATTGTGTGGAAAACTTATTCTATTCTTAGTAAGCCTCCTTCTGGGTTGCACCCCAAGCACGACACATTATAGAATATGAACCACATCTAGTCCAGAAACCCTTGGATGGATGAGATCATCCAGGAGAATAGTGTTTAGGCTAACTGACTCATTTTTTTTCATGGGTTTTTACAGCTAAACCCCCCTTTTCAGGTGTATATGTATATAGTTACTGGGGCCTGGAGAAGGTCTAACAGTTAGTAAACTCTACTGGTTACCAACCGCAATTCTATTTTGGATTTCTAGTGGCTTTGTTTCAGGAACTATGAACATCTTTATAGTCCTACCAGAAGTCCACTAGTTCAGTCTCTGCCTGAGAGAATCCACTGCCAGTGTCGAATGAGAACATGATTGGGCGTGAGAGTCTTGCACAAAGTGTCTCCTATCACAGCCATTACAGAAACAGTTTGTGAAATACAAACCATCTTTTTCCAGACAAAACAAACTACAAAATTTTGTGATGGGCCAGACCCGGCTCCAGAAACAAACTTAAGGGGGGATTAAATTTTTTCAGGGGGGAAAACTTTTTCAACCTACTTTTTTTTTTTTTTTGCTTCAGGCTGAACAATTGCTCTGTGACCACTCCTACAGTGCTGAGAGATAATGTCCCTCTCTAAAAAACAAACAAGCAATTGCATGTTTCCAGTCATGGAAACCAGTTGGGTCCCTGAAACACTCTGCATGGGTAGCAGTATGAAGCATCTGCTTGAACAGAATACTCCAGCCAGTGAAAGCTTCCATACCAGGAACTGAGCTGAGAAAAGGCGCGAAGGAAAGCTCTGCATGAGTGGTCTTTGGGGCTTTTCTGTGCCAAGGTCAGGAGGCTGCAATAGTCTGTTGCTGTTGTCGTTGTGGCGTTGGTGTCCTCCTCACTCACATTTCATTCATACTGCTCCCCATGCTCCCTAGCTGCTGTAACTACCTCTCTTAGCATGAATGCTTACCTCAGTGTTACAGTTGTCTTTAGTGCTTATGTTTCCAGAAGATGCAGCTGCTTCCCGCTTGCTCCCGTCATCAAATATTGCCCTTGTACGTATTTTTATTTTTTATTTTTTATTTTTTTTATTTTTGGGCGGGGGGTTGCAGATATCCATACCAATGAAAGAGCGACTACAATGACAACAGCCCGATAGACGTGTTAATACCCTCTCGTAAGCATGAGAAAATGACCCGCCCCCACTACCTGTAATTGGCTAGTAGAACCTTCATTCGGTGGTTGGGTTGGTTGAATTGTGATGATTGACAAATCGAGATAGGAATAATAGAGAGTTGACCACGCACTCTGATGTAAAAAACAAAACACAAATAAAAATAAACAGCTTCCAGCCCACTGAGCCCAGGCCAGGGCGGGCACAGCTCACTCTGTGGGGGGGCACAGACCCCCAATGCCCGCCCATGCTGCCAGGACTGTGATGGGCTACATATAAATTATGAAACAGAAACTGGCCATGGATGCATCCTCTGCTCATAGTCAGACTTTTCATCTTTGATAGATTGATGTCCAGTGGTGTGACATGGCAGTGGTGTGACATGGAACTTCCAGAATCTATCTACTTGATGTTGAGACAAGTGATGCCCGTATCTAGCATTTTTTTTTTTTTTTAAACTGGTGATAAGATCTATGAGGATAAACTGTATTTTGAAGTTGCCAAAGTGCTTTTGTAGAGGATGCTTTCTGGGATGTGATGCTTAAACCATGAGTTTCACCAGCTAATTGGGGACATTCCCATACACGCTGGTAAAGTCAAGGCAATTTTCCATGTCACACTTACGTTTGAGCCTCCGAAAGGTGATCTCTTACAAGGTATACTGAAATATTATTTGGACTTATTATTCAGGAAAAGGGGAATGATTTCCAAAGGCCTTTCCCTAAAAACTTGAGTTGCTAGAGAACTGCTTTAAGCTGCAGATTTCAGTCCCAGCAAAAGTAAATTCAAAAAGACAATACTTGCTGTGAATGCCAGGCACATGTGGACCCAAGTGCAAAAGAGAAACAAGGGAGAAGTACTAAGTCTGTTAAACAAGCTCTTTAATCCAGGAGGTAACAAATGGTCAAAAACCAAAAAAGCTGAAAATTTGACAGGGAACAAGCAAAAATCCAAAAGGTCAAAAAAATACCAAAACCAGTCATACACAAAAAGCAAACAGAGATGAGAAAGCAAGAGAGAATGTACACAGAGGTAACTAAACCAAACTGGGACAGGAGGGAAGGGGAGCACGGTTTAAATACACTAAGAGAGGGGACACAATGAGACAGGTGTAACACATTATAGGGCTGAGATGTAGTCAAACAGAGGAGGGAAAAACAGGAAGTAAAATTAACAACAACAGAACACAAACTACAAAATACAACTGAAGATACATACAAATACATATGGATCCTGGCACTTGCACACTCAGTACTATTTCTTGTTGGATCACATTACAGTGCATGCATCACTTACCATTAAAGTTTCAGAGTGGTAAACTGTTCTCAGACTGGTTTCTTTCTTCTGAAACCTTTTTGGTCTTTTGAAGATTGCTGGGTCACCCGCTGGGACTATCTGCAATATGGCTGTCTCATCAGTAATATCTCAATGGCAGGGATGCCCCTCACATGAGGTGGAATGGTATGCAGCCTGACCATCATGACTCCACAGGCCTATACTGTGTGACACTTAAGGGCTTTTTTGGAGTCTTCTAATTCATACCTAGATGTTTCATCAGTTCACCCACCTTCAGAGGGTTCAAAAGCAAATTCATTCTGAGGCTGCACCCTCAGTCCCATCATCCTTATTATCTCCCAATCTGGTGAAGTAGTGGTTTATGGTGTTTTAGCCAGAGTCAACAATATTTAAAGTTTCAACTGAGATATTTCCTTGCTAGCTAAAATGACCCAGGGCCATTTGTTTTGAATTAAACATATTCTGTTTTGTTGTTTCATGAATGAAATGAAGAATCTCTCTGGATGGACTGCTGTAAAGTCGGAATATGTGTCTTTCTTAACGTGTCACTATTTCCTCTTCCTATAGCAATCAGTGATGGCTGACTTCACACACACACACCCCACACAAATGCACACTCACTCATACACACACAGAGGTGTTCTCATTCGTCACACATCTTGCAAAAAACTTGTGAAGCAGGAAATGATTTTTCTCACCAGCAGTGTGATTAAGGTTGGGGTGATTCTGTGCATGTCCTTCACGGTTTAGGCTAATCGTGGGGTTGCTGCTTTTCTCTCCACTTCCTTCTCTGCCAGATGGGAAAAAACACGTTAGTGAGCATGGAGGCTTCTGTACTGAAATCAGATGCAGGCTGAAAGAGTGGCTCTTTCCAGGAGTAAGAAAAAAAGGATTCCTTGCTTCAAACAGCTTTAAATTTCTTTCTTTCCAATATGCTTGAAGCTACACCACTTCCTGTTATACATACATTAGATTATAGGTCAGTGATTTCCAAAGACATAAAATTACTAATCCTTGTTTCTAACATCTTTTAATGCTGGTTTCTTTGAACATTTTTTTACTTGCAATTCCCTCACAAAAAGGCCTTTTTGTGAGGGAATTACAAGTCTCCAGAAGTTTTCTAAATGTTACCTAGTGAGCAACTTTTAGTATGATGAAGGGGGACTCTTCTTGGGAGTCCAGTTCCATTTAAGTACCAACACAGATATTTAATAATGCACTTTCATAAAGCTGAGGGACTTGTGAGATGGTCAAAATCAAAGAAGAGGCAGAAGTTTCCGGTGTTTTGTCTCCAGTCAAACTTAAAGAGACAAAAATAGATACTACCTTTTTTCCAAGAAACTGTCCATTTCTCTGATTTATTGAGCTGACACTGCAAAGACAGTAAAGGGCTGAAAGTTCTTGGAGAGCAGTTAGGAGAGCAGTCAGAAGGAGACTATAGGAGCAAGACCTCTGTTCTTCCTTTGTGTGTGGCCATTGATTCTTATGCTTTTGAGGTGTCCCTGATGAAATAACAAGAAGGTTCTGGATTTGAAAAATAGACTGTATATAAACATCGACATGGACTCCTGATCTGAAAAGTGAAGCCAAATGTGAAGAGCTTTAACCTCCATTCCATCATGGGGCAACTCCACTGGTTATAAAAAGTCAGTTTATTGAAGTCTATGTGAAGGTTGCCCTACTTCTCACTTGATTCAGTGAATGATTTTATGGTCTCAGTCTCGAGTTTCAAGGCTTCAATACAACTTAATATTCATTTTTAAAAACTATAATAGGTTACTGTTTAGAAGAAAACAGACTTTAAATCATGGCATGTATCAGGAGAACGCTACTGTACAGATTTACCATCTATTCAGGATTCAGACAGCATATCTAATCCAGTCTCAGTTCCAGCTTCTTCGAAAATATGGTTTCTTCTGGTTTGAAAAAAAAAAAAAAAAAAAAACAAGATGCTGCTCACCTACTTACAAACTGGAGGTTTAGGTTTGAATGCAAGTGGTTATCCTTTTTGTCTCTATATGTCAGCCCTGTGACAGAATGGTGACCTGTCCCTGGTGCAGCCCACCCTTGCCCTCGCCCCCACTGTGCATGAGTAAGGGGTATGGATCAGGGATGGATGGATGTTGCTGATCTTAACATGTAGCAAATCAGGAAACATACTGAAATCTTTATGGTGTGTCACTGAGTCATTCAAAAACATATTCAAACATAATCTACACAAATAGTGAACCTACATTCATCTGCAATGTTTCAGACTTATTACAAATCGGCCAAGCATTAATCGCCTGGCAGGATTCAAAACAACCCAAAACAGATCTGACAGCTCGCAGGGCATCAGCAGCAGACTGGCAGCAGTGAAGGAAAGAGTACATTGTGTGAATCCTCTGCCTTTAAGAAAAAAAGGGGAAAGGAGATTGGATTGTGGTCTACTTTAGGAAACAATCCCCCAGGATTTGACTGTTGGATTCTCAAAAGAGACAGAAAGTCAAGTGTAGTAATGGTTCAGTACAGAAGCAGCAGAGGCTCTCTGGAGAGCTCCTCGAATACCACCATCACACTACTGCTGCATGCTGTTAGTACAGAGTGAGCTGGACAAGTGAAGTGTGCAGTTAGGACATAAACCGGAGCTCATGAAAGAATACTAAGAGGACGACTATGGCCGTATTTCTCACAGTCGGAAATTACTTCTTCTGGTCTCAAATTGAGTGAGGCAGATCTGCTCTAACTGTAGACGTGCCAGTAACTGTATTACTGAATATAAGTGATACAGTGATACATCGCTGCAAATGATGGTACAAACAGATCACAACACAAAGAACAAAGAACCAAACATTTATAAAATAAAATAATGACGGTTTGAAATGTTGTGACTGGTGTTATCTGGGATTTAACTACTCATCCACAAATTCTGTTTGCTCCAGCAAAACACAATATTTTCTCTGATGAGTGAAAACTACTTTTTAAGATTAAAAAAAATCAAGCAATATTTTTTCAATTAGTGCAAAACATATTAACCTTGGTCAACATTGCGGCTGGTTCAGACTAAATGGATTAGAGGAATGCTAAAGAAAAGCAAAATGTGATTAACTGAACATTCCAAATAAGTGGATTTTTACAGGACAACCTTATGATTTAGAGTTAAAGTTGATTTTCATGATCATCGCAACAAGAATGGTGATAACTTCGGCTTTGGATGGTCCTGACATGAATTTCTCACATATTGTCACACATCCAAAGGTGACACCGAATGATTCTGATCGTCTGGTTCAAGCTCACTGTGAAATTATTAGATATGAAGGATTGTTGCTAAAAAGAAAATGGACCTTGATGATGACAGTGCCTGTCAGCAATTCCACTTTCTCTTGGCTTCAACATTACAGCATGCTCGCTTTCTCCTTAATGTCACTTCAGTTCCAGCAACTTAACTTCACCACACACACACACACACACACCTTTTAGAAGCACAGTAAAGTTTTCTACCTCTTGGTTTCATGTAGAAAATGGTTTCTCTTGGTAAAACAACAGCCAAATTACAAACTGGAGGCTTCCAAACCACGGTTCACAAATCAGTGGGTGACATCACAATAGGTCGCCACTTGGCTAAATTCACACTACTATGACTAAAAGAAACTGCAGGGGAACATCAGCCTGTTGATAGTTGCAAAGGTTAAACATGTCATTCCCATAAGCACTGTTCTACTTGAGAGAAAATGTGTGAGGGGCCAGGAAAGTGAAGGCGACCACAGGCATGTCTTGGTGTGAAGGCTTATGTGTGTGTGTGTGTGTGTGTGTGTGTGCAGGGATGTGGGCTATCGGGCAGTTGGTAGGAAAGCAGAGGTGGCAGGAGAAGAGGCCATGACGGTCTTCCAGGTCTAAACTGCTCTGCTTAATGTCAGCCTGCTAATGGAACCAGTGACAGGTCCTGTCCTTTGCCACCTCCACCTGTCCCAACTGAAAAACAAAGACTAACAGGCTATTCACGCATTCCTTTGAGCTGACCTCATTGATGAAGGTCCACCAAGAGCAGGGGAGAAAACTTTTGGAAGAAACATCTTTGCCGATTTGGAATTTGAAAAGCACTGAGGCCACACATAATGACCTAACCATAGGCCGTGAAGGTCCCAGTCAAATATCATTCAAATCAACTGTGTTGGCAGCCTTTGTGAGGCTGCCAGACCAACTGGTTTCAAATTGAGTTAGGATTTCATTTCATGTGGGCCTTGACAGCCACTAAGAGCAGAATAGTAGTTCCAAACTACAATTCAATATTGAAACTTCTGCTCAAGAGGCTACAACATAATAATTATGCAGCTTACAGGTCTTATTATTTGTGGCAGAACATTTGTAAAGATGGATGGAACAAAAGAAATCACCAAATTAAAAGCTACAAGAAAAATTAAGTTGTCTTTTTTTTTTTTCTTTTCTTTTTTGTTGCTTTGGATTGTTTTCCTCTCTTTGAATCCTCAGTCAGCACTCCTTGAAGCAACTAATCACTGATGCATGTGTAGCATGCATAACACTGGCCTCACTCCAGTTTACAGATGGAAATGAGTGACTAGGGAACAGCATGGGCACATCAGAAGAGTATAATTCTTCCATTCCGACCCGCCTCAACGCTTTTCTGGAGCTATTGTAATTTTTCTTTTAAATCAACTGTGTGCTAGGCTCCTATGGTGACCAGCACTACAGCCTTTAATATGGCATGCAAGTGGTAATGATATTATTTACCATGAAAGAGTGGGAAAACATGTGGAGTATTCATTGTACTTCATATAACTCAGTGTGTACCAAATGGCAACACACTGTCATGTCATCTGTCGGCTGAGCTGCTGTTTTGAATCCTCCATTTTGTAATCTGGGAGTCATCATCTGGATTTTTAATTCAGAAGAAACAATATCTTCTCCTACACTATGTAGGAGAAGATGGAGCTGAAGAGGAATGAGGGCTAGTTCTGACCAGCACTGGTTTTTTCTCAAGCAGGTCAACCTGCTTGGTACAGTCTGGTTCCGTACACACAGCAGACACAGATTAATACATTACACTGCTTTCATTAAGCAGGTAATTTAATTAAAAAAATTACATTATGTTGAAATTAAGAAGACTTGAAACTAATGACTGAGGCCATACGCTCATTAGGGAAACATTTACTGAGCTTCTAAATTAAGTGAGGGGCAGCACAGCTGCATAGTGGTTAGTGTTGTTGCCCCATAATGAGAAGGTTGCAAGTTTGATTCCTGGCCTTTCTGTGTGGAGTTTGCATGTTCTCCCCGTGCCTGTGTGGGTTTCCTGCGGGTACTCCAGTTTCCTCCTACTGTCCAAAGTTATCATGTTTGGGTTAATTGGTGACTCTAAATTGTCCCCAGGTCTGAGTGTGAGTGGTTGTTGGTCTCTGTCTTTCCCTGTGTGTTGGCCCTGTGATCGACTGGCAACCTGTTCAGCATGTACCCCACCCTCGCCCAGAGTGACCTGAGATTGGCTCCAGCACCCCCTACGACCTGGAAACAGATCATTTGTTGAAGAAGTTGAATTAATTAATTAATTAATTAAGTGAGAAGTAGGGCCATTTTCACATACACTTCAATACAAACATAAACTTCTTTTTACATCCAGCGGCAATCTGCCTCTGATGGTCATTAGGTAAAATGTTGGTTTAACAACACTATCTTTACAGTCCTATGATTAACATCCACTCTTCGATACAAACTACCGTTTCCCCCAAAGTCCTGTCTGAAAACATTTAAAACGAGAAAGTGTGGTTGAACAAATTTAAATAATCAGAATGACAGAAAAGGCATAGTGTGCTCTTGTAATGGGGATGATAGATGATTGCATGCACATACACACCTATGACAATAACTGTATGAAGGGGGTGTTGGATGTCAGATTGTTAGTTTGAGAAATTTATAAAATTGGCAATTGGCAAACATCAGCTGATCCCCATTCTGCCACCAGAAAAGTGAGAGAGAGAGTTTCAGGTGGTCTGTCGATCTGGCAAGTTGTTTTGTTTAAGACAGAGGGATGCCATTAAAAACCAGACAGATTTCACTTTGTTTAGCTACAGAAAAAACAAAAAACAAAAACAAAATCAAACTCAGAGCTGGGCAGTGTGGAGACAGTTTGCATGTTCTCCCCGTGCCTGCATGGGTTTCCTCCAAGATCCCATCACTAATTTTTTAGCAGTGTGAATGCAATTGTACCATGTGTCAGACTGAAGGACCACCTTATCTACTGACACCTTCTGTCACTGTCTAATTGATTCCAATCAACTGTCAGCCTATCGTGATATCACCTGTTGTTTTCAGAGCTGCCAATTTATTATTTGTCTTTCACAATCTTGATTTTTGGTAAGCAGGAGAAGCCATACTTGCAGGAGAAGACAGATCTGACCTGATCTGTAATCTATCCTTCTTTCTAATTCATTTCCTCTTTATTGATACATAGAAAAACAAAAAAAAAAAACATCATGTTGTATACAAGACTTGAAACTACAGACTGGGACCATAAATTAATTCAGAAAATTTTTACTGATACAATAAATCATGTGAGGAATGAAACAATTTCTCCATAGGTTTCAATACTATCCAATTTGTTTTTTGTTTTTTTTTTTGCTTGTTTGCTAACATTCATGTTAGTATGTGCATTGTTATGTGCTGATCTTTGTCTTAAAATGAAAAATATGTGACAATCTCAAATAGTGAATACTAAGTTTCTTTGTTGAGCTGTGTGCTGTTCAACAGCATACAAATACACCCAAGCACGTGCAAAGCGGACCTATGTGCCAGATTTGGCTAAAAGAAAAACAGAATAACTGTCTATTGCCATATAAAGTGGGATAGTGGGATCACATGTGGAGAACCAAGAGCGTAAGAGCTGCCCACTAATTGAACACCAACCTGGGATTTGCTCTGAATCAATGTAAATGTGGCCCAGACTGCATGCGTTAAGGTCAGGGTTAAGTTCACGCTCTTTAGGCCCCATTTGAGCAAACACATACACAGGTCGAACTCTTGGCTGTCACAGCTCCCTTTCTGTGTCCCATTTCCTGTGTCTCTTCAGTGTCCTATCACATAACAAAGACGTAAAATAAATTACCTAAAATAATTTTAATAAAATTAAAATAAAATAGGGCAGCTATATTTTTAATCTATGAGATGGGATTGGCTCGACGGCCCACCTCTGGAACTCTCTGCCTCAGGGCATACACTCCACCTCTCTCACCACCTTCAAACCCCACCTCGAACCACACCTTTTCAGACAAGCTTACTCCCCTTAGTCAGTTTATGTGTGTATACAGGAATGGAATGCCTTCACTTTCACTTTCATTTTTTACCATTTTAATTCTCTGTTCGTTTATTTCACTGCATTTTGTATTTGTATTTGCCATTTCCTTGAGTCACCAGAAAAACAGCTCTAAATAAAACGTATTATTATTAATAATCTTATAATTATCATTACACATTCCTTAACCACAATGCAACACAGCAAAAAGACCGTTTAGTCTTAGCTTGTGTGTGTTGCAGCCCATTAGCACATTGGTAGTGCTTAATTTAGTGAATTTAGCCTGTAGCTTAATGCCAAGCTTATAGTTTTCAGGCCCATCTAACACTGACTCAGTTAACAATTGAGGACATTTTTTTGTAGGTTAAAATTAAGTAATTTTCATCAATTTAGTGATATTTTCCAAGCCTCTCGTTTCTCTCTTTTTGTTAAAATCAGCCGTTAGTCAGAATGAAACTGTTTTTCTTCGTCGTTGAACAAATAAAATTAAGGTTTGTGACATTTCTATTTTCATCAGATGTTGATATTTGGGTGAATGTAGATTTCAGATGGTAATTTATTGTAAAATACTGATAAATGCTGATGTTTTGTTGGTTTTAACTTTAAATAGGTTGGTAGCAAAATCCCAGCATGTTCCAAATCATCCAGCTTTCAAAGATCAGCTAAATTTTGCAATGTAGTGCAGGCAATGTTTGCTGGTTTTTAAGTTGAAATGAATTCCTTTCCTAGTCAAAATTCAATATCTGTCTAACATCAGAGATGTTAACAGCAAACATCTTTAACAATATTACATTGCCGTACACGGCCAGCGTTACTGTCAGCTCTGTCTATTAAATAATTTTGAATAAACCTTATTTTTACTCTTGAGTAAAATTTATGAAGAAAATATTCGGCCTTATTGGACAAAGAATACAGGACATTTTTACTCACATTATCATTATCATTAAACTCTGATCGAACCATCAACCGAGCACTTCCAGAGATCAGGAAAAGGAAACTTATTCAAGGCAAATACAGAATTAGAAAGTAGTGATATTCAAAATTGTCCTCCAGACAAACCACAATGATGAGATTAAATAAGCCAAGAAATTGTAAAAAAAAAAAAATAATGATAATAATGTGATCAGTTCTCCATTGTAATCAATTTGATCAAATAATATGATATATGGATACAGTACAGGCCAAAAGTCTGGACACACCTTTCTACTCATTTGAATGAGAATGTGTGTCCAAACTTTTGGCCTGTACTGTATTAAATATAGATATATGAAATAAACAGTGTTGTGCATGAACGCATTCGACATTCTGTGAACTGAGAACTTAAGGTCTCAAATTAAGGACAAAAACATGAGCAGTGTTTACTCTTGGGAGAGACTAAAGGGCATTCACGTTCATGCTCTCATTCACCGTTTCAAAGGTTTTGCAAGAGTGGACATTGGAGGTTTTTACGACATTCTTTTAAGGCAAACTTTGCATGCCAAAGGCTGGTGAATCAGATACTAGTACATCGCATCCGGGAGCGTTTTATGGACAAACAAATTTGCAGCTGGTGACGGATGGGTAGGAGGTGTTTTTACTGAAAAAAATGTGGTTGATTTATTAAAAAAAAAAAAAAAAAGTAGGAAAAGAAAAAATAAATATGAAGTAGTTAATATTTGGGACTGCGAATTTTGATTGATCTTTGTTAAAAGATATATTGCCCAGTATTACCTAATTTTACCTAATACATTGGTGTATGACGACAATAGAAACTTATGTCAGGTTTTCTTCACTGTTGTGATGACCCAAGTGTGGATCAAGCTTTTTCTGCAGGGTGTAGTAACAGCAGGGAAAGAAAGGAAAGATGTATATTGACCTTTCAGCTTCTGTCAAATGTGTCCATCGAAGGAAAATCACCACAGACGCATTTCTATGACTTGAGAACAGTATTGGTTGGAGAGAGCGAATGAGCCAGTGTGGATGGGACTCTGGGTGTAACAAGGACAGAAATAGAGCAGTAAGTTGGAATCCTGGCTGTGCAGAAGAAGAAATAAACAGGCTATCCAATAAAACCACAGTGTTTTATCACCCAGTGGGTGGTCTCTTAATGTAGTCTCCTTAATGTTTCTCAACATAGAAATACAGGCCTTTCCCGTAGCAGGCACAGTGTGGCTAATGGAGAGGCACTCGATGATTCCTGGTGGGCCGGGCTCGTTGTTGGGCCAGTTACTGGGTCGGTAAACACAATCATTTTGTGAATAGATCATGAAAGCTGGCACATTAGGTTCCTTAAATAAACTCTGAAGCTATTGGAGCAACGGTTCAAAGAATAAAGGGAGAGGGCGCGAGGGAGAATGTATGGTGATCAATCAGGCTGCACAGCCCATTGTGGTTGTTTGGGACCTTCATCCCTGCTCTGCCTGCACCAGCAAACTACATTTGGTTTGGCTCCATCCTCTGTTTTACAGGTGATGTGTCCATGCCTCTTATTGTTCATGCCCCGAGGCAGCAGTGCGATGTACCTGATCCGATCTATATGAGGAGCTAGTTTGAATAACTCAGGCAAAGAAAGATGAAAAACAGAAACAAGATATCGATTGTTTAAACACCAGCCTGGAGGAGCAGAGCAGGACAGTTCAGGACTACAGCTCCCAGGACAAAGGCCAGAGAGTGCAGTCTCACGGAATGGGCAGGAAAAAACAAAAGACCTTGCAGGAATCTGGTGTGATTTTATCTTGTAGGATAATATTGTATAGCTTTGTATACGGTTCTCCTAATTCTTATAATTCAAGGTGTATTCTTATAACCACCCTTGCTCTTAAGGTACGGTACAGGATTTGATTCCTCGGCCTAGGGCCTTTCTGTGCAGAGTTTGCATGTTTTCCAAGTGCCTGCATGGGTTTCCTCCCACCATCCAAAGACATCATGTTTGGGTTAACTGGTGACTCTAAATTGCCCACAGGTCTGAATGTGAGTGTGATTGGTTGTGTGTCTCTGTCTGTCAATTCTTCATAGAAGAAATATGATGGGAGAATTTACCCCCTGATGGGGCAAATACACATTGTGTAATTGATAATTTATAACAATATAAAGTAAAAATCCAATGGTAACCAAAAATTATTATTGAACTTAATGTGGGAATTAAATATCTTTGAATGTCTTCGCTGCCATTATGAGTTAACAGGAAAACTAAAACTCTGTTAATAATGTAATTGTTTTTGTTTTGTTTTGTTTTTTTGTTGTTGTTTTTTTTATGGTTATGCTTATACACTCTCCAGTTGCCTACTCTTGTATTTAAATCAGACATTATGTTGCCAATTTAGAGAAACACAAGAAACTTGTGCGACAAAAAATGGACCAGACTCAGTGATCACCTTCCTAGCAACAAACTTTCGCACTATGTTCCCTACAGATAATATCCAACTAGGCCAGTGAGCGGTGATAGCTATCATGTCTTTGGGGTCATCAGGTGGGAACCTCCTTTCACCGGTGTTTCGTCTAGTTAGGCCCACAACACCTCCAGAAGGCTAGACCGTGAACACTGGCGTCCCAGAGTCACCCCCTAATGCCAGCCATCACCACTCCTCACACAAAGACAACTATCTCAAACAGCACGACTGTCAACTACTCTGACCTCTCACCAACTGCACCAGTGAAAGTGGGGTGGGGATACAGACCCTGGTTCGGGTAGGGGGGAGAAATAGAAGAGGTGGAGATAAAAGTAGGGATGGGATACAGACCCTGGTTCAGGTAGGGGGCATGAAAGTATAGAGGGTGCAGGAGGTGGAGGCAATACAAGCTGCATTAGTAGATTCAGCAACTAAACTCACCTAAATGGTCCTCTCTCCACCTACAACCCACCTAGAGGCTCTAATCATTACCTCCATTGCCATTGTGAATGCTAATGGAGAAATCGTACACCCTGCCATAATACCTATTTCTAACTTCTGCCAACCTGTTGTAAATAAATAAATACAAAGTTACAGATGAATTTTACTGATAAGCAGTGTCAAGACCATCGTCATTATTGATATTTTTATACAGAAAATGTGATAGCACTGTCAAAAGGATAAGAAACCTCTGCATGTTTTATTTCTAAACTCTCACCCATAAACCTTCTTTCCTCTGCAGTCTTCAGAGGCAAGGGGAACTACTTTCATCCGCTATTTTGGAACATGTCAGGAGAAGAGGGGGAATCAATTATCTCCCTTATTGATCAGAAACTTCCGTCTTTTTCAAAGCTCTACATTGATTCCCTAATTGAAACATTTGCTGTGTGTTGAGCACAGGTCCTGTGGCAGCTGCTGTTCAGGGCCTGTTTTGCATTTTGCTTATTGACGTCTTATTGTGCTACAGCACTCACTTGAATGCTAAGAGGATGGAGAGGTTGTAATGAGGAGAAGGAGAAGGAGAAAGAGGAAGGACACATTATGCTCTCATCCTGAGTCAAATGGCTATGCCTGTAGACTTACAGCTGTGATCTAAAGTCAGCTGTCCGAGGGTCAGGGTTAGCTTTTGTCAGTTTTTCCTGTCTGGTAGAAATAAATGGTGCATCATCAGTGTAGATACTGCTCATATATTTTTGATTTACATTTTTATTTCACCATTTATTCGCCATTGTTAAACAAGTCTAATTTATAAATCCATACTGGATGTATGATGGGAAGAAGGCAAAGTAATGATTTGGGCAATCTTCTGCTGACACAACAGCCAGTTCAAGGTGTTGACTTGGCCTCCAAATTCCACAGATCTCAATCCAATCCAGCAACTGTGGGATGAGCTGGACCAACAAGTGTAATCAATGGAGTCTCTGCCTCAAAACTTCCAGGACTTAAAGGATCGGCTGCTGCTGCCTTGGTCAAGATACCACAGCTAACCTCCATAGGTCTGGAGGAGTCCGGACCACCGCAAGTCATTATTGTTAACCCTAACCCTGTTGTTGTTGTTGTCACACATCAGCCCATCTCATTCAGGCAGACTTAACCCACCCTGAATCCGATTTTGATGGAGGTTTCTTTCAGTTTTCTTTTTTGTTTTTTCTCTCTGTTCACTATTGCCATGCACCGCTCATTTTGGAAAGGGTCTCTCTCCTCTGACTCAAATTGTAGACTTTCATTGAGGTTGAGGTTGAGATTAATTTTATTTGAAACTATACAAATAAAATTGAACATTATAGTAATACCTTCAAAAACAGAGTTTACAAAGTGCTTCAACAAAGGAATCAGAGCAGGATAGAAATAAGATGGCGTTACAGAGAGAAGACAGACAATATACATTACAGGGCAAAAGTTTGGACACACCTTCTCATTCAAATGACTAGGAAAGAAACAGAAACTTTTGGCCTGTACTGTACTTCAGTAGAATTACACTGAGCAGTTGCCACATACGCCATACAAATGCGCATAATGAAAACAATAAAATGACAATGCAGAGACGATAAAAATATAAAAGGATAACATAAATTACAAAAATTCATCCCATTAAAGCAAATCTATAAACATTTGTTGAAGGGAATCATTTTCCCTTAATTCTTCCTCTTCTCTCCAGACAGGTTCAAAGTGGAGCAGCCACAATGGCAAAAGCACTTGATTGTACATTATGTATTGGTTCTCCTCCCTCTTTACCTTTCAGCAGGAAAATGATCTCCATGACTTAGTGGGGTAAATACATGAAAAATAAATACAGTGGGAGAGTGGATTTGTCTTAAAATAAGGGCTGACAATCTGAAAACATGAATGTAATTATCACCTAAATCTGCAGCTATTCTGAGCTTTACAGAGTGAGCTTCAGCTCCTTCTTTAATTTGTTTGGTAATTTGTTCGGCTACATCCAGGGTTATATTAGCTTTGGATTTCTTATTTATTGATTTTTTTTTTTCTTTAATTCCATTCTTTTTTTTCTTTTTTTTCATTTTGGCTTTTTGCTTTCAATTTGAGTTTAGGTTTTTTCTTCTTTTAAGCATGGTAGCTTGTTTGTTTAATCATTCGTTTATTTTTCATTGATCAGGAGAGACTTTGTCCTGAGTTAGTGAAAAAAGTTTATTTGCCGTGTTCAAAACAAGAGGAAAAGTGACCGACCAGAGAGTCTTTGGCCATTCAAACCTTTTGTGATCTCATCAAACGTATAACTGGGTGAAGCGGAGGGAAGTCAGCTCTGCGGAGGTAGGGATCGGTGCACGATGCACTGAAGCCAATACCAGTGAAGAGGACAAATGATTTCAAAGTTCAGCAGGGACAATGCAATTGGCTGATTGCGATGGATTCTAATTGGTTGCCAAAAAGATCTTAAGGTCAGCTGATAATAAGAAATTAAGTGAGAGAGGGAAGAAAGCTGTCCCCATTGAACGTATAAAGCTTCATTAGTTGCAGGGTTAGTTTTAGTTTTTTTGGAATATTTGATATTAAGTCAAAATGGTCAACTCAACAAAATATCACAGCATTCAAAAAAAATATATATATATGATGATCAACCAACAGCAAACAGCAACCAGAAATTTGATTGGACCCAAAAACAACTGAAAATAAAATGTAAATATGGTCATAAACATTTAAACTGATGGCTCAAGTGCTATTGTTTTTCTGCAGAGGAGAGAAAAACTCAAACTGGAGAGGTTTGAGTCCTTTGACTGTCTCATCATCACAGTTAATGAACAATAACATATTTAACATCACCAATGAAGTCAAGTGCTCATTGCTGAGAGGCATTCAACTGTCAGATACTGCTCCATTGAAAAAAAACAACAACAACAAACACACAAAAAAAACCCACTCAAAACACTGAAGCTATTTTAGCATAAATTATACTGTTTATGATAAATGTTACCCTACTGTGGTGGAAGAGCATTCAGACCTGTTACTGAATTATAGTTTTTTCTGTTGTTCTGTTGTTAATGGTGTGACCAGGCCATTACACTGTGCATGAAACTGTAGTTTATATTCAATTGATCCCACATCCATCCTGCTGCCATAAATACAAACCAGGGGGCAAAGGTTTATGACTCTAACGCTGGAAAATGCATCATTTCCTCCTATTCTAGCTATAAAAATTAAAACCACTCTATCTGAGGTCAGACGCATAAAACTATGTCCACGCCAAAACCAGAAATTAACCATGCTATTTTGGATTTTAAAGGTGTGCATGCTTTGGGTGCATGGGCACAAACACAAAGCTGATTTCCAGTCTATGATTAATCATCAGTGAAGACACTGCCATAATGTTGAGTTTGAAAATAAGCTCACTGTCTGGTCCAGAGAGCTTCAGATCTCAAACTGAGCCCAACTTTCACCTCCCAGGAGCAAATAACGTTTTTCCTTTTGATTAAATATTAAATATAAATTCTTTTTAAGATTTAGTTGTCACTCTTTCATTATGGGATATTGATTGAAGAATGATGAGAGAGAGATTATTTTTTTTTAACATTTGAACAAACATTTTCTGTACCAATTTCACCACCATATTTATGTTTGCTACGCATGACCATTAATAGTTTAATGAACTGCAATATACAACACCGATAACATGTACTCTATCTGCCCTAAACTCGCCTCCAACCACAGAATATATAACTTCCTCTTTCCCAACGCTCCGCTGTACACCTGAGCAGGCCCGAGAGCAAAGTCTTGAAAAATGTGTCCACTGAAAAGGAAAAATTCATAGTAAAGGTGATGCTTTCTGGTAATAAAGTGTGTGAAGTGGAGGTGGCAATAACTCCTGACCCCATTCAATTAATTAAGCTGCAGCTTATCATAATGGTGGGATGGAAAGAAAGATGGGGGAAAAAAATGAGCGTGGTGGAGGCTGGTGGAAGTCCCTTTGAAAGCCTCTCGCTGATGAGGCTGGAGGGTAGGCACACAGAAGGAGCGCATAACTTATTAAATTAGTGTCAGTCTCCATGGGATGCACAATAATTGTCCTCCATTAAATTTAGCCTGCTTTCGACTGTACTGCACAGGTCTCTTTAGCCAGCCACACACAACGGTCCACAGCTACTGATAGCTGCAAGCTCTGGTGCAGTGTGTGTTCGTGTGCGTGTGTGCACACGTTTAGTTTAAAAGTTTCAGTTAAAATTAAGTTGAAGGATGTGTTTCAGGTAGTTTGTCGATCATTGATATTACTATTGTAGTCCCAAATTGAATTTGTTGTTGTGCCCCGATCAGTGATAAGATGATGACCACTATCAAGTGAAGTGAATAATGTCATTAGTTTTCTGGTTACCATGGCACCTTACATTAGCGGGTGGGATGTATTCGGAGGCAGGCGAATATCTAGTCCTGAATTTGATGTGTGTTGGCCTCTTTGCAATGCTCCCTGCCACACAGCAACAATGATCTGACAAACAACAACCAGTTCAAGGTGTTGACATGGCTCAGAATTCCCCAGATCGCAATCCAAGCATCTCTGGGATGAACTGGGCCAATGAGTTTGATCCATGGAGGTCTGATTCAGCTTCATCATGTGAGTGAGAAGTTTGGTTTTCTTGTTGCACATAAGACAAGATTTTCATAATAAGACAAAAAAAGACAAAAATAAGACAAAAAAAAAAATTAAAATAAAATTCTATATATATATATATTATATTACAGCTCCATGTGGAAACATTAACATTAAATTTAGAATTTAATTTAAAATGAAGAGATAAAGGTTATCTATGAACTCCATGTACTATATAGGCCTGAAGATTCAGCCCATGTTAACAGTTAACTGGCTATGAAAATAGGCATTAACTCTGAATCCGATATCCATTTAAACTTATCAGGGGACATCTCCACTGAATAAAAAAACTGAAAGAAAGAAAGAAAAATCTGTTCATATTGAAGTCTATGGGAAACTACCTCTCACTTGATTCATTAGCTCATCAAATACTTTCCGACTGAGTTTATGATCTTAGTCTCTAAATTTAAGTCTTCATCAATATAACATGATGTTAATTTTTTCTTTGAATTAACAATCCCATTGAGATGAAAATAGACCGTAAAACAGGGTATGAAATTTGGCATGGCTGCCCTTTCTTTGATAGACTGCACCACACTCTGATCTGTCGTTTCACTACGATGTAGACGCTGCTTTCTACCTCACCACTCAAGTGTCCAATGCCAGTTTTAGCTGCCTCATTTGTGGCTTTGTGTGGTAATATCTGGGTTATGTACCATTAGCACTATTATGATAAGTGATGAGGGGGGAGGTGAGAAATGTGGCTGATTATTGTGCTCTGGAATTTTGACGACAAGCCTTATTATGTGCTGGAGTGTGTCTTTGCTGAACTGCTTAAACACAATAATGCCCTCGTTTCTAAATTGGGTCTCCATGTGTGTCTGACATGATGAGGAGGAATGGCCTTTTAAATGGAAATATCCAGCCACGCTTGCCGAGGGAAGAAGACTGCTGGGATCAGACTTTTTTTTTTTTTTTCTTTTCGTTAACCATCACCTCCCCTGCGGAGATCTGACAAGCATCTGAACTCTTTCCTTCCTAATCCAATAAAAGTCACCTTTTGTAGAACAAATTAGTGCCAGTGGATCTAAAATGATCCAGAGGACCCAGAGTTTGTTGGAGATCCTCAAACATGGCAGGGATTAGAAATATCTGATGTCAGATCCTGAGGAGGGGTAGGATTTGGTCGCATTTGAATCAAGAATTGTGTTTCAAATCCACTTACTGAATCTGAATCCTTGCAAATTCATTGTCAAATTGTTGTTGCTCACTTATACTTACAGCAGCACAGATTTTCAATTTCTATATACTTCAAATTTCATTTTCATTAAATTTAAACTTGTCTATGTTGCCTTTAAGTCAGTATAAGAAATTTGTCCAATTTAAGATGGTTTCATATATAATTTTACCAATATTATTTTATTTTTATGTAAATCTATAACATATTGTAATTAATAATATCTATGTAGATTACAATTATGTTTGGGCTGTATGCAACATTCATTGAATGTCCTGACTGCTGTGAGGGGCAGTGTTTAAAAAATTAATACTTGATTTTGATTTTTAATTTTTGCCATTTTAATCAAACCAATCAATTCTTAAACTGTTTATCATAACAAGATGGAGGAAACATGTCAGGAATAGCATTTCGGCTCCATGTTGCTTTCTCACCATAAATAAAGTGAACCACTGCTGAATTGAGAGCATGCTGTAACCCCCTTCCATAGACACACAGGGGGACCAGATGCTTAACTCTAACAGTGTCTCTTATTTTGAGACACTGTCTTTAGCTTTTGAAGTTAGTAAAAATCTTTTTTTTTTTTCTTTCTTTTTAGCCATGGCTTTTATTGTGAAACTCTGGCAGATGTGTCATGTGCAAAATTTAAATTTGACAATGCAAAGTGGATCATAAGAGATGAATCACATACTTGAGAATGGTAACTAAGAGCAACAACCTTTTGAAAACATCCTCTTGATTAAATAGTTGAATATGTTAAATTAAGGCTGTGATTTCAAGTACTTTGAGCTTATTCCACTGGCTCCTGGTCCACTTCTGCATTAATTTCAAGATTCTCCTTTTCACTTTTAAAGCCATCCAGAATCTTGCTCCTCAATACATCTCTGGACTACTTGACATCAATGTAACCACATCTTCTTCACCTCACCTCAGTGTTACTTCTTCCTGGATTTCGGAAACACAACCTTCAGCTTCTCTAGGGTCACTCAAAGCAGTGAAAGCTCATCCTCCTCATTTATAGATATAATCAAAGGTACCTGAAGCTGTTCCCCCTTGGTTTGGTTAGGAAGGTCTTCTGTGCATGGACTTAGTGACTTTAAGTGATTCTTTGTATTTATAGTCAATTGATATTATTTGCAACAAGCCCCTGCTTTTCTAATGAGAATAGAGACAACCGTTTTATTGGAGTTGTGCTTCAGCTTTGCAGTTCCTTCAGTTCAGTGACTGGACAGTTCACCATCAGGTCTAAGTAGGTAAACGCATCTAGAATAAAGCATACCCTCATCTCCCCCCCGGGTCCACTGGAATATCACTGCACCCTGAGACACCACACTGTAATCTCCAACCTGCTCCACCAAGGCAACCGATATTGTTGTCAAGGTCACCAGGGACAACAATGCCAAGATAAAAACACTCAGATGAGCCCAAAAAAAGTGGAATTTGTGTTTAAGTAAAAAATGTTTTCAAACCAAATGTTTTGTTTTGCTACCATCCAAGGTGCACTTAACCCCACCTTGCATGGATAAGTTCTACATGAATAATATTTATCATACATTTTGGATCTTAAAGACATTTCTGGAGAATAAAAGCTATCACAAATTTACAGAACAGGCCAAAAGTTTGGACACACATTCCTATTCATTTGAATGAGAAGGTGTGTCCAAACTTTTGGCCTGTACTGTATATCTCTATGCAATCTTCCTGTCTTGTCTTGCCATGTAAAGCACATGTTCTAATCATAAAATTATTTTTCTCTTTTCTCATCACCTCCTTGTTTGTAGTTGCTGTTGGTGGAACAAGGCATGATAAAAGTTCTCTCTGTAGAGCTACCAAATGTCAACATGGAGAAACATTGGAACAAACTCTCAAGGAGAGAAAGTGAGAGCAGTGAGACTGAGAGGAGAAAAAGGAGATGAACAATAGAATGACACAGAAAAAATGAGATGCGCGGTGAAGAATATGTAGTGAGAACTGTGGTGACCTATAAATCGTACAGGAGTTTGGACAAGGAGAGTTAAAAAAGACAAAATTAGAGCTACTTACTGATGTGGAGCTCAGCAATCGGATGCTTGGCTGCCCCAACTAACAAACAAACAAACAAGAAGCAAACGAGGAAAAGTCGCCAGGAGAGTTGGCAAGAGCTGATAATGAGGACTCGCCTGTAAACAGTCTCTGAAACACTTTATGAATTTGATATGTGACATACACAGAGGGGAAACAGACACGTTCTGTTAATTAGCATAGCTAATTAGCCACAATGCAACAATAATTAATTTAAAAAGCAATATTTAAATTAATTATTGATTGCATTAATTAAGTCAGAGGGGGTAAAATGGGAGTGTGGGTAATTAAGATAAATGTTAAATGTGTTAGTAATTAGGTTAGGATTGGAGGGAGATGATGATGATGATGATGTAAAGACAGAAGGCAGGAGGATGGGGGGTGGCAAACTGTCATGTGACTGCTCAATTCATCAGCAGCACGCGAGGAGAAAGAGATGGAGACAGATGTCTAAAGACAGACAAGCCGTGAGCAGCTGTATCTCCATAGTGGCCATCTTGGTGATTGTCTCTTGACTGGCCAGTACCCAGATTCCTGCTGGATGGACACACAACATAAGCAGCTGATAAGACTTTACCCCCTGTCTTCTCTCCACCAAGGACACAATGTCCCTCCACCTCACGATCTTCAGTGAGTCTCCGTAATGCCCCTGCGGCTATACTTATTATTTATGTATTAATTGTTTGGCGTTAATATGTAAATGTTCTTTTACTAAGACTTCCCTGATCTTATTTGCTGAATTTTAATAAAAATTTTAGATTTGCTCATCTAAATAATTAATTGTTGTATAAGACTATGTTTATCCAGGCCACTGACATCTACCTTAAATGATCCAACTTCATACGGACACCTCTGGTGTTGTTGTGAGCTAATGATAATAGCAAAGTCATTGGCAAAAGACCCCTCCATCATGGTCCATAGTGCCTGGAAATAGTACCTGTGTATTTGCAGTCAAATGAGACCTGGTCACTAGATTTGCTTGAGGAGAAACATAGTGCAGGAAGTGATCTGACCTGTGCGAGTTGACTTGTGATCAAATCACTTGGCATGCTTGACAGGGCTGAATAGGACCTGTAACTCTGTTTATCTGTGATGAATTGGCAACCTTTCCAGGGTGAACCGTGCTTCCACCCAAGGTCAGTTGGTATTGGCTCTCGCCTCTCCACAACCCTAAAAAAGGATAATGAGTGAACATTAAAAAAAAAAAAAAAAAAACAACTGTTAAATGGTCTTGATAATTATGGATTCAGAGTTAATGATGGCTTTTGCAGAAGCGTTGGCTTGAAAGTGGAATGACACTCTAACATTGATTACTATTCTATAATTATTGTCACAAAGCCCCGGGAAACAACACTGTGAAATGTTATATTCAAACTCAGGTTCATATAGATTCACAAAAACCAGACTGGTAAATCTGTCTCTGTCTTTGTCATTAGAGTTACTTTGTATCAAGCCACCCAGTAAAATCCAAGTCAGAGAAAAAACTCAAGCCATTCTGTCTCATCCGACTAAAGCAGAAAGTTTGTCCAAGTGAAAATGAGGAGAACAGAAGGCAGCTTTACCTCCAAATCTGTTGACAAGCCAAATGATAATGTGATGGAGTGAGAGAGATCGAGCCAATGCCAGTGAGAGGGTGATCAGATCGGTTGGGAATAGGGAATAGATATGCAAGGTAACTCAATTAAGGGAGGCAATTTCCACCCTCCCCTCTTGCCCTGAAAGAAATAGAGCAAGTGAAGCCACTTACAATTGTGTCAGAGGACAAATGGAACACAGCGGCAGAAAAAGGCTCAAACATTTGAACAGCGGAGAACTGAGAAATACAGCAGAACCTGCACATTCCGACAAATGAAACCAGCTGGATGAATGCTAGGGACTGGAAGAGAATCAACTGTTATTGTAAAAATAAAAGTCCAGCAACAACTTGAAAAGGAATAAGATAAAAGGAAGAAACAGATGATCATGTCTGAGAGATGACAAAATTATATTTATTAGTCACAGCCTGTTATCGGTTATTTCTCTGTCCTGCAGAGCCACCTCCTCTAAAAAAAAAAACACCTTACATTCTTCTGATATTTTGGTGTGATGGTGGCTGGGAAAGCAGAGACCAGGGACCAGGGACAACAAAACACATACACACACACACAAAAACACAACCAGAAAACAACATTGGATGTTTGTTCAAATACCACATCAAAAATCCAGAGATTTTGATCTTAATGCTGTGGCCACGATGTGCTGAGGTATTGGCTTTGCAAAGTTGTAAAGGGGAAAGGCACAGCACGGCCAGCTAAAGCTAATTTTACGTGTGTAATATGTGTTTCCAAAGTTAATAACTGCAGGGTTGTTGTATTTGATAATGAGATTTGTATTGAGGTCAACCCCAAATCACGTTATTCTGGACAACAGAGCCCTGTGCCAGCTGTAGCTGGAGGGAGTGGCAGCAGCGCTGCTTCGGAAATCAAAACATCATAAATATATATTTACTGAACAAACTTGATAGCTTAGAGCATTAAATCACTGTTAACATCTTAACTTGATCAATTCAATTCATATTCGTTTTTTTATTATTATTATTAAAATTTTCATTATTATTACCAGTCTGGGTATTATGTTGAAATGTATCATGAGAGAACATGATTATTTTCATCATTATTATAACAATGTTAAGGACCTTTGACCCATAACAATGGTGAGGACTATTTTATGCTTATAATTAATGTTATCATATACATATAAGTATTGTTATAGTTGTTCTTATTAGTATCTTTGTCTAATGTCGTCACTTTTCTCAGCATTATAGGCAATTAGGCAATTAGGCCCTAAGAGGAAGTGGTACAAGCAAATGTGACTCCTGATAGAGGAGCATTTCTCTCACGTAACATCTCAAACATCCCCGACTTACTACAAGCTCACTACTTATGTTGTATCACTTTTTTTCTGTCATTCCTCTCATTCCTTTATCACCTAAAACTGAATAAATGCAGGATCTATATTGCATATATTGTAAACCTTGCTGATTAGTGGAGTTCAGCACGGTTCCAGAGCAGACTAACTGTTAGCTTCATCCACATTGTCTCGCTGATCATTTTTGATTCAAGCATACCAAGCTGGCTGCTTACATTGTTGAAGTCCAAAAAGTCTGTAGAGAAATCCATCCAAAGTCTGAGTCCATTTAAAAATTAAAACAGCACATCCACATCAGCTGCTAAGAGGCTCTAGGTTCACTGAAAGTCTGAGGGGGACTGAGTCTCAGTAATGCCCCTCCAGGATCGGATCATCTTCACAAGTGGAAAGCTTCTGAATGGATGGTTTTGATTATGGAAGTGGTCAGGCGTATGCTTCCACAGGTGAGTTGGAGAGGGATTGAAGGAAATGCGCTTCGGAAAACTGAAAATGTCAGAATGAATGAGCCACAGGCCAATAAGCCCAGACAGTTACTGCATCCCTCATAAAATTGGCTGGAGTCAATCCCTGCTGACTTTGGCCATTGGTAAACCTTAGGTTTTGGACTGGGGAAGGCAGCCTGAGCTCCTGGAAGCCTCCCTACGGCTCATCCTTGATTAATTTATTCTTCTACCACTTATCTTGGTCACAGTCAGGCGCTGGATCCAATCCATGCTCATATTGGGCGAGGGTGGGATAAACCGCAGGTTACCAGTCCAACGCAGAGACAAACAACCACTCACACTCACATTCACACTCAGACCTACCGGCAGTTTGGAGTCACCAGTTAACCCAAACATGAAGTCTTTGGGAGAACACGGAGAACATGCAATCTCCCTAGGCCAAGGAATAGAACCTTCTTGTGTGAAGCAACAGCACTAACCACCGCTCCGCCGTGCTGCCCCATGGGTCATCAATTGATCCCAATGGTTTCTCTACTGAGCCTTTGTAACGTATTTTTGAGCTTCATTAGATTTGATATACTTAACTCAACAACAAACGGGATATATCATAAATTATGCAGTTTAATATTAATGTTCTGACTAATTGTCGATCAGGTAAATTTAACAAATCTACCGGGCTCTTTATTGCCTGTCTCCATCAGTCTTGCTTTTTCTGGTTTTACCTCATACTTTTTTCCTTTTTTTTCCCTTCATCTCTCACACACACGCACACACACACACACACACACACACATGCTCACACACTCACACAGACATCCCATCCATCTCCTCTCCTTTCTCCTCGGTCTCATTTTCTGCTCTAAATAATGATGCAGCAGACTCAAATCTCAGCCAGCGAATAAGAATGAATTTCTGCGGCCTGCCTCACAGATGGAACCTTTCAGCAGGCCATTCTATTTATGTTCCAATCCAATCCAGCCGTGACTCACTCACACCATTACTTTCATTCAGGATTATTGCAGTATGCTTGTACGCTCTAACTAGAGAATATACCTGGCTGAAGTTTCGAACAACCTAAATGCAGCCCCACGCTGTGCAGACGTCATTGCAATCATACACCTTCACAAAGAAATAAATAGTGACTTCAGTTTACTTTAATGAACAGCAGTGAGCTGTCTAACTCTTCTGTCTGTCCATAGAGAGCTACAAGTAATCATCGTTTCTTTAACTCAAAATGCCATCTGCTCCTCTTTAGGCTTCAACTTCTGTTTTCAATTTCAAGTTTTTTTTTTTTTTTTTTCTTTCATGGTTTTAGTTCAATTTCGTAAATCTCAATTAAAGGGATAATTCCAGTTTATTTCAATATGAATCATAAAAAGTTCCTATTATAAAAATACACAAATACTTTTAAACCCGTCTTCTATGTATCTTAAACTTTTCACCCAAATCTTTTCAAATTTCATGACCACAAGAAAAGGATGAACCATATTGGTTTTCGACCCCATGACCTTTCATTTACTTATTTCTATTGCTTTTATTTACTTTTTTAGGTACATATTTGTGGTCAGTCACCATAAAGTCAAAGATTAGGCAACAGTCTAACCATTGTGTCATTATTCCACTGTGCTTCCTTGCAGACGTATTTTTTTTAAATGAGCACAGGTCATACTTGTCTTTGAATCCTTTTGGGTGGGACAAACCTGGCACCTGCCACATTACCTGCCTGTGGCTTGTACCATTCGAAATGTTGGGGTTCCTTACCAGGAAGTAAGATGTCCTTTAGCCATGTCAAGTACAACTCCCGGAGCCTGATTTTTTTTTAGTTGTTTCCTTGAGAGATTTTGCTAGCGGTCCAGCTAAATTGCAGACATAGCTGGACTCTGCATCACATGCTGCACAAATTTTGATGCAGGTTTGCTCAGCATATATTGTCAGAATGGAGACAGCCCATGAAATGCAACAAAGCATTCATCAAAAGTCACCATGCAAAGAATCAAAGTTCTCGTTGGAATTATGCTTTCCCTCCCCAATTGTCATGTATCATCTCAAAAGTATCAATCCTGCACATGCAGGGGTAGGGACGTGAGTTTACACACACAGACAGACATGTTTTACACAGCTTGAACAGCTTGGGGTCAAATTGGCCCCAGAAGAACACCAATGCTTCCAAAATGTGTAAAGCAAAATTAAAAAATATCATCATTATATTTTTTTGCATAATTAGTTGCCCCCCTCAAATGAGGAAAGTCATGAAATATAAAGCCAGAAAACTACAATCAAGGACAATTTTTTTGAATGATAACCATTGAATGGGTCGACTTGACCCCAAGGACAATCGGAGGATTAAACAATGATCCAGTTTAAATGACAATAACACAAGTATAGCATAAATACTAAGCAGCAAGAGGGCGTAGCAGCTGTGCGATTAAAAGACAACACCACACAGCTGGTCCTCAGCTCCCCCTTTTCTTCCAAGATCATTTCTTTTGATTAAAAAAAAAAAGAAAAATCCAAAAATAAATGCAAACAAAAACAAGATGGTAACAACCAAAATAAAATCTACAGGCTTCAACACAGCATTTTACAAACCAATGGGTGACAATTTCACAGCAACAGTAAACTGCTGAGACTGGGGACATCTGATAATAGCCTGAATGAGTCTTTGTTAACTCTGCAGGAATGGCCACGGTCACATAACTGATGGCTCAATAAAAACAACATATCCAGTGTGTTCAAACAAGCATTTAAGAAAAGAAGTCAACAGAATAAGGAGGTCAGAGAATAAGCAGGCATGGTCTCATCTCCTTTTAAATGTTGGTTTTAAATGTTTTGATATTGATTTTAATTACATCAACCAAAAGAAAAAAAATCACAATATGTACATCACCAAGAATTCTGCATATTTAAGTCTTTCAAAACTGCATTCAAAGTGACAAAAATCTTGGGGAGAGAGAAGAAACATATTTTTTCATTGACTTGGTGGCTGCTTGAGTGAGATGTGTCAGCCTTCAAAAAAAATGCATACTTTTATGACACACTCACAGATTTTGAAAGTTAATGTTAATTACAAAGAGTTCAGTTGTTAAAACTCACCCCAACTCTCACGGAGTTGACTGAGCTAACATAGACAGCCAACTTTATTTGCAGGTATGTAATTTCATCATTTCAGTTCCCTCAAAATAAATGGGTTTCGACAATTGGGATAACCAATATGGAGTTGATGGAAAATTAAGAGTCATCCCAGCAAAGGACACATTTATGTAGTTGCAGGATTTTAGTTTAAAAGATTCATCGGGGGCAGGTAGAGGTGTCAGGAAGCAGCAAATTAATACCAGATGCTAGATGATTGCAGAGATGCATAAATTAAGATGATGATGATGTAAATACATAACCTAATCGCATGCCTAATCTGGTTACACTGTTGGTTTGTTTACAACCTGCCTGATCATCTGCCTGCCTGTGTTGCCATTCCCCTCTAACCTAATTGTAGGGGGTCTTCAACAAAAAATATGTTATTATTACTGTTATTATGGTGATAGGAATGTGGGCTGCATAATGCATAAATAATAAAACAAGTGATCTGTCCTTTAAACTTGATATTTTTGTCTCTGTTCACTGTGTCTCAGCCTACAGGAGTGTTATGCTGTCAGGGTAAGTGAGGACACAAATGCTTGGTCAGTTAAAGCTAAAAATGGACATCAGAATCAAACTGAAGTGAAGAAAGAGTTGTCCTTACATCTAATCCCATATCAGCTTTCTGCTCCACAAAGGATTTGTTACCTGCTTTCATTCATACTTTTTAAATTCATTCTTGAAGATTTTTGCCCTTTTTCTAACAGCGACACTAAGGATTGAACAGAAAAGATTGGAGAGAGATGGGAGGCTGACACGCAGAAAAAGGTCACGATCAGACATGAACTCATGCTGCTGCAGCTCAGTCATTACCATCATGGTACACACTCAAGCAAGTGAGGTGCTGTGTCCCGCTGAGAAAGATTGGCAGTGTGATGCACGTGCACTTTGAGATGTTTTTAAGCAAATAAATGCTAAGAGTCCAGGACACAAGTCTCCCCTTGCTCCATTTACAGTCCAGCTGATGATCCAAGACAAGAGTCCACATTGTCAGTGTGTCAATCCATTCATCTCCCCATTCCATATCTTTGCATTGGACACAAGGGGAGCTGCAGCCCCATTTGATATGGGGTGAGGGGCATGGTATACCTACAAGGCTAATGTACAAAATAGAGATGCGCTCATCTTCATACCTGTTGGCAATTTAAAGCTATCAGTTAACATAGCCTTGGCTTGGTGGTAGCCTTGGTGGTTTTCAGAAATGTCATGTGTTTACGTCAGTTCAAAAGACAAATTCCAAAACCTCTGCAGCAGCAAAATGGAGGAGAGAAACGTTCAACACAGGAAAGACAGACAGCATAAAATTGGGAAACAAAAATTGCCCTGAATTTAATAAATTACTTGCTGCTACTACTGTAATGAAAAGGTCTCCAAGGTCCATATTTTTGACGAGCAGTTAACAGCTGAATCCCTGTTTGAGTGTTTCTTGGCTACTTGCCTCTGCTTGCCTATCTGTAAAAGTCACCCCATAATTAGGATGTGTGATTGTCCCAAAGCTGTGGAAGTTGGATTACCAATCAGGCAAGGCGAATGGCTGTATGGGGAGCTCAGATCCTCAGAGGGCCAACAGGCTGCGGGTCAAAGCAATGACTGGAAGCCCAGAACGACTGAAATCAGTGACCTGAATAACTTTGAACTTCACGGTGCAGCAAAATCAAATACCAGGATTGAATCCAGATATGGATCACACATTGATCAGATTAAAGTAGGCTCAAAATAAAGTGTTCCCATCAAACACTGGCTGACCTACCCTTTCCTGTAGTTCAAACTTTCTCAAGATTCCTATGTTAAAAGGATTTGATGAGATGCCTGATTCTACCATCTGATGTCCATCTGTGTGCACACCACTCCTCCTTTCTTCTTTCCACAACTCCCTCCATCTGCCCACTCATCTCTGTTTCTGTCTCCACATCACACTCTCTCTTCGTTGCGAGGCGTCTCACATTGGCTTCTCTCTCTCTGCCTTTTGCCGGCAGACTGAAGCTCCCATGGCTTGAGTGATACTATCATGACAGTACCGTCCTCAACACATGCATAGAGATTTTTTGCAAAGTTAGCATTTATGTGGCTGGAACAGCAGATGAGTCTTTGACATTGGCAATTGTTTTTATTGAGAAGCAGCCCAAGTGGTGGTTTCATTAAAAATTAAAGTACTTGGTAGTGCGCATCTTTAAGGTGTCACATAGAGTCTGTGAAACCGGATTTGGAGTGGGACTAAATGAGCTGAGATAATAGGCAAAATCTGGGAAAGCAGATGAGCTTTGACAGCTTCCAGACAGTCCTTTCAGTCTGCGGCACTGTTTCCAGCTCTAAACACCATCAGCTGGATGAAGTCATGTTCAACCTTTTCAAAATTTTCATTTTAGCACGCCTGTGCATCTGCACTGATTCACGAAGTGTCAACATGCCGCACCTGATGTGTATTCAAACTCTCAGAAGGTGGAGAACATGCAGGGTGGAGTTCAGTCTGTTGAAGTGTGAATTACTCCAGCCCCCGCATCTCTGTGCTGTTGCAAATGCAATTACTTTTCTGACACGTTGTGCATTGCACTACTTTAACAAATGAGAATGGAGTCAAGGTGACAATGTTTCTTTTTTCTTTTTCTTTTTTTTTTTTTTAGCTGTGTGTTGTAACAGCCTAGCTTAATGTTAACAGGTTATTTAGAAGCTGCTGGAAGTCGCACAAACACACACAGAGAATACAGAGGAAGCTGAAGTTCTTTGGGTGAGAGGAGGTGAAGTCATAACACACAACTACTGGCAGCCTTCAATGAGACATTGCCCTGTGCTATTTATTTTACCCTGTAGTTTGGGTCATTTGAAGTGCCTTGTAGATTTGATGTCTACAACTGAAGTCTAGATTTTTGTTTCCATTACTATTGTATTACTTAATTAAACATTTTTGAGTTTGCAGCAAGTAAAAAAAAAAAAAAAAAAAACAAACAAACAAACAAAAAAGAAAAAAAATTAAATAAAGTCAAATATGAACAACTGATTGTTTTACGATGTTATTACTCACCTCAAAGAAGGCAACAAGTCTGCTGCTGTGCTAAAGCTTTATTCTAAGGACAAAATGTTTTCATCAAAGCACAAGTCCCCATGAAAGAACAGCACACACAAAGTCAAGAAAAAATCTAAAGCCAAGGGTCTCAAGCAAAGAACCAGAATCCTGTATCAAGCAATACCCCCAAAAAATCAAGTCAAGTCGAAGTACCACACTTGCTATTTCTGATGTGATGTAAAAACAGGAAGAAGTAGAAATAGAAGAAAAGTTATGTATGATTTAATTTTAGTTGAGGACCTTTTTGCTGAAAGTAACCATTCTGTCTGTTTTTCTGTAAAGAAAATATCATTTCTTCTGTCTGAGTGATTGTCATGCTGCATCAGTTTGTTTTTCACAGCAGACTCTTGACACTTTAATGAGATTATATGAAGTTATTTTACTGGCAAACACTTTCATCTCCTGCTTGTGTAAAGTGATTGGCTGCTGTCAGTTTGATTTAAGTCTGTCCGTTGCCAGGAATATAATTTATTTACTGTGTAACTTCGTACAACAGAGAAGGATATTAAATTTATAAGTTAAAAGGCAGATTTTTGAGAGTGATCCCTGGCATTGGAGTCATTTTGATTTGGTCCCGCTGAGCCTACATCCAAGTCATGTGAAAGGAGTTCACTGCACTGTCTTACTGGTAGTGCCATTACAGTGCCAGACTCCTGACTCACGCAAAAAACTGACTCCCAAGAGCTGTTGAAATGTCAGATTTGTCAAAACATGGTCTCTTGCAGTCTTTAGACATCCCCATTTTGGATGTTTGCCACAGGACTCCTATCACCCTTTGTTATCCCTTACTTGGCCAAATGGTGTTTGTCTTTCCTAAAACCAAGGAAGTGACTCCACTTGTTTTAATTGAAAGTGTGACTGTTGAGGCTTACAGGAGAGACAGTGAGAGAATATCTGGTCCCTTTAGCTTTACTGCTTGACTGACTTACTTGGATTGACTTACATGCTGTTTCTCCTCATCTAATTATCTTAAAGCTGGGACATCTTTAGCGTGCTCTTTTTAGATGCTCAGCTATTTTCCCCCATTTCACTACTACAGTGTGTGAAAAAAAATGCAAAAAATGTGCCAGATGGCCACTATTTTTACCAACTGCAAGGCAGCGATTACTGTTTGCAATGGTTTATTTTTAGCTCTAAAACAGGTTTCAGTATCAGTGTTTGCCCTGTCACTGATCTCCGTGTGCATTTTCACATGCTGAAATGTCCTCACACACTTCCCCACTCTTTCTCCAGGATCACTCTAGCTATCTGAGCACATAGTGATGCATGTCTGACTGCACCACTGCCTTCGTAGGACTGGATTTAGAAAATCTCTTCTTGGAGCCAATTCACGTTTCTCCTCGAATGGCCTGTAGTGCCTGCGTGTGCGGCTCTGTCCACAGACAGTATGAATCGTACACTTAACCTGCTGTGTGTGTGTGTGTGTGTGTGTGTGTGTGTGCGTGTGTGTGTGCGTGCGTGTGTTGTTTGTGTGCGTTTTAGTCACTGCATCTCATGGATGTGAATCTCTTTGGCCGTCTGGATTTCAGCACATCTGCCAGATTCAGCTTGGCCCCTGGAAGACTGGCAGTGTTCAGGGTGCAGCAGTCTAAAGAGGTGTAGTGTTGGAGCCATTCACTAGGGGGAGCACTCAGTCTTGACATGAGCTTCTCTCCTCCACTTGGCTAAATTCACATTTCGAATGAGCTCGAGTTGAAGGTGTCCTGTTGTGACTAAGGTCAAGTGTCAACGCACAGAAATTAGAAAAGAGGAAGAGGTGATTCATGGAGAAGAGAAATAATTAAAATTAAATCAAAAAATTGTTGTGGTATTGGTCAATTTATTGATGCCATTTTGGTCTCCAGCCTCCACCAGATCCACAAACATGCATCATAAAAAAGAAGCTGCATAAATTATCCAAAAGTCCACACAAGGAAATCTGTTATCATCCAGCAATATTCACATGTAGTCTGTACACTTGAAAGTCACATTTTTTGGTCTTTAAAGTTTCATTTGTGTCATTTTCTAATCAACAAATTCCAAGCAGTAAATAAATTGTAAAGCAATGACATGTGCTATTGTAACTTTTGTTCTCATACTAACCCAGTATAAGACAAGAAAGACCTACTCCCAGTTATATGTGCCTTATATGTGCCTGACTGAATTCAAGACTATAAACTCCATGCTAAATGACTCATTTCATACATTATATCTGTTCTTATTCTTGTAGATTTTTAACAATATCCCAGCTTTTGTCTTTTTTGTATAGTTAAAAAATTAATTCCAACCTTGGGGGGACTTGCTAAAATAATGCTGATACAAAATTGTATGTTTATGTTGGCATTTTTATTTTTTTAAATATGTCATATGTAGTGGATTGTTCAATCAATCTTGTATAAAGTTGCCAGAGTAGTGACCCCCTGTACTCCTTTGCAGATTCTGTTTCTGTAGGAAGCTTGACAGTTCCCGCAACCGTAAATGAATGACCACGTGACCGAGTCTAAATAGGTAAGTAATGGTAAAATTAGATCTTCTTTTATAATCTGTCAAATGATTGTAAATTTTCAGGCCAAATGTGTTGCTGTTATCATCAGCAAGAGACCTTTTCCCATTTCTCCCCATTTCTTAGCATTTGGAGTTTTGTTGCTAAAACGTACAAATTTTCTGGCCCCAGAATCAGTCCGAAAGACTGAATTCATGACCTTAAATAATACTAAAGGGACAGAAGTGATCGTGGAGATTCATTAATAATTGTTTTATGTATAGGAGATACTCTATTGTTACATATCCACGTGAGTCCATGGGCTGTAATTGTGAATTTTGACTATTCTCTTCAAGCAATAAACAATTTCAAATCAGGGCACATTTCTCTTTTATTTAATACCAACTAGTCAACAGATCCCATTATAGCCATATTACAAAAACAGAATTCATACCCTCAGCTAGATGGAGAGTAGTTCCGAATTTCCTGGAGAGAAATCCAGGGGTTTGTTGCGCTCACTGAAAAAAAGACCGATTTTCCCGATTGCCTGCGCCCACGCCGTGCCGGTCCGCACCTCCAATAACAGCAACATGGATAACAATGACCATAAAAGGCCCATACACGCCCCCCGCCCCCCGCCCCCAGATTTGATTTGCATGATACCCCTGTTCGCCTTTGTGCCGCTAGGGGTCGTGTGAGGTCCGCGGATGCGCCGCCGTGGCTGCCTCTCCGTCTGTGCCTGGCTTTCTGCCCCGCTGCTGCACACAATAACGTTACTACTACTGAGTGTAATTATAGCGCACAGCCTCGAGAGCAGCGACATGAATGGCGAATGATTCGCTGCATACATATCACAACATTTGCATGCATTTACCCGGCCTGTCCCGGAGTTCACACGGGCCAATGCCACCGAGTCAACAAGTCCTCCACTCACTGTAAGCGAGCTGTGGTTCATTTGATGGGACCCCCTCTCCGTGGAGTGTGGGGGGCAGGGGGTGAGGGGTGATCAGAATTTGGCAGATGAAGGGTTAAGTAATAAACGCCCAGCCTCGTCAGTGTATCTCTCTCTCTCTCTCTCGTCTTTCCTTTCAGATATTCTAGAGAGGAGCAAGCCCGAGCTTGGAGGGAGGTAAAAAGAGAGAGATAGCCCTGAGAAACAGTGAAGAAGAGCTGGGCAGGGCGGACGTTGACGGGCAGCTCCGCCGACCAATCGGGAGAGAGCTATTAGCGGGATTTACTGCCGCTGGGGCTGCGAGGGGGAGGCGCGATGCGGGGAGGGGGAGGAGAAAAAAAAAGCAAATTGTTGAGTGAACAGCATCAGTAGAGTGGAGTGGAAGGGACCGCAGTGAGGGAGCAGGCTGCCAAAGAGGAGACAGAGCCAGAAAACAACAACAACAACAACAAAAAAGAAAAAAGCAAGAAATAAAAAAGAAATATTTTAGAATAAGGACCCATCGCAGATTTAAACATGCATTCAATCTTTTTCAAATATGGATTATGATTTTTTTTTCTCCCCCAACTCCTTTCCAGACTGGCTTCATCACTCCAGCGGCATCGCGCTTCAATGGAATGTGCGCTGTAGCTTTACCGGGACGCAGCCGAAAACTGAGATAGTGGCGCTAGAATAGATTTATTTTTTTATTTTTATTTTTATTTTTTAAGGGAGGGGGGGCTTGGTCAGTCATTAAAACTCCTTCATTTCTCTCTTCAAATATCTTTCTTTTAATGGGACTGATTTTTCCTGACGCCTTACATGTTTTCGGAGACTTTTACGCATTTTGGAGACTTTTACCTCCCGATTGAAAAGGGTGATGGGAATTGACATTTTGTCCACTAATAGAGGATAACAAGGTTTATGATCTTTATTACCTAAGTGCACTTGTTTTTCCGGCGATGATTGTGCTTGTGCTTGTCCTGTGCATCACGAATGGAGTGCTCTCTCAAATACGCTACTCTGTGCCCGAGGAGGCGGACCATGGCACCTTCGTGGGGAATATCGCCGAAGACCTGGGACTGGACCTTACCAAACTGGCCTCTCGCCGCTTCCAGGTGGTGCCCAGCTCTCGCACGCCGTACCTGGAGGTAAACCTGGAGAACGGCGTCCTATTCGTCAATGAGAAAATCGACCGGGAACAGATCTGCAAGCAGAGCGCCAGCTGCCAGCTCAACATGGAGGTGTTCTTGGAGAACCCACTGGAACTGTTTCGGGTCGAAATCGAGGTGGTGGACATTAATGACAACCCGCCCAGCTTCCCGGAGACAGACATCACGGTGGAGATCTCGGAGAGCGCCACTCCGGGCACCCGTTTCCCGCTTGAGAGCGCGTTCGATCCGGACGTGGGCTCTAACGCTTTACGCACGTACGATATCACGACTAACAACTACTTTTACCTGGACGTGCAGACCCAGACGGACGGAAACAAGTTTGCGGAGCTGGTCCTGGAGAAACCGCTAGACCGGGAGCAGCAGGCGGCGCACAGGTACGTGCTGACCGCGGTGGATGGCGGTCAGCCTCCGCGGACTGGCACCGCGCTGCTGGTGGTCAAAGTGCTGGACTCGAATGACAACGTGCCGGTGTTTGACCAGCCTGTCTACACGGTGAGCCTCTCCGAGAACGCACCGGTGGGCACGCTGGTCATCCAACTCAACGCCACCGACTTGGATGAGGGGCTAAACGGAGAGATAGTTTACTCCTTCAGTAACCACATCTCGACCCGCGTAAAGGACCTGTTCGGCATCGACCCGCGTACCGGGCGCATCGAGGTGCGCGGAGAGGTGGATTTCGAGGAAAGCAGTCTGTATCAAATCTTTGTCCAGGCCAAGGACCTAGGGCCAAACGCCGTGCCTGCGCACTGCAAAGTCCTGGTCAAAGTCACCGACATGAATGACAACGCACCGGAGATCACGTTCAGCACTGTAACCGAGTCCGTGAGCGAAAAGGCAGCTCCCGGGACTGTGATCGCCCTGCTCAGCGTGACGGACCGGGACGCGGAGGAGAATGGCCAGATCCACGTGGAAATCCTGGGTGATGTCCCGTTCAAATTAAAATCTTCCTTCAGGAATTATTTCACCATTGTGACGGACGGGCCATTGAACCGGGAGCAGGCGGACTCCTACTCCGTGACTGTAGTGGCGCGGGATAAAGGGACACCTTCGCTCGCCACCAGTAAGTCCATCAGAGTCCAGGTGTCAGATGAGAACGACAACGCGCCAACATTTACGCAGGCCATATATGATGTGTATGTAACAGAGAACAACGTGCCAGGGGCGTACATACACGCTGTGACGGCTCTGGACCCGGACATAGGACAGAACGCGCTCATCAGCTACTCCATCTTAGAGTGTGACATCCAGGGCATGTCAGTCAAAACCTATGTGTCAATCAACGAGGAGACTGGCTATCTGTACGCGCTCAGGTCCTTTGACTATGAGCAGCTGAAGGATTTCACGTTCATGGTCCAGGCCAGAGACTCGGGCACCCCTGAGCTCTCATCCAATGCTACAGTCAAAGTTATCATCGTGGACCAGAATGACAATGCCCCCTTGGTGCTGGCCCCCGTGGGGAAGAACGGCACGGCCAGGGAGCCTCTGCCCCGCTCAGCTGAGCCGGGCTACCTGGTGACGCGCATCGTTGCCATGGACTCTGATGACGGCGAGAACGCGAGGCTGTCCTACAGCATCCAGAGGGGCAACGAGAACGGCATGTTCAGGATGGACTGGAGGACTGGCGAGCTGAGGACGGCGAGGCGAGTGTCGGCCAAGAGGGACCCCCACCAGCTCTACGACCTGCTGATCGAAGTGAGGGACCACGGCCAGCCGCCGCTGTCCTCCAGCGCCAGCGTGCTGGTAATGCTGGTGGACAGCGTGGCTGAAGGCCACGGCGGCGGTGACCGAGGAGGCACCGCCAAGGCCAAAGATGGCACCCTGGACCTCACGCTGATCCTCATCATCGCCCTGGGCTCTGTCTCTTTCATCTTCCTCCTGGTCATGATCGTACTGGCTGTGCGCTGTCAGAAGGACAAAAAGCTCAACATTTACACCTGCCTGACCAGTGACTGTTGCCTGGGCTGCAGCTCTTGCTGCTCCCAGCAGGGCCGAGCCCGCAAGAAAAAGCTCAGCAAGTCAGATATCATGCTGGTGCAAAGCGCCGTTAACGTGAGTGGAGCCGGTACAGCTCAAGTCCCCGTGGAGGAGTCAGGGAGCTTCGGCTCCCACCACCAAAACCAGAACTATTGCTACCAGGTATGTCTGACTCCAGAGTCTGCCAAAACCGACCTCATGTTCCTAAAGCCCTGTAGTCCGTCTAGGAGCACAGACACCGATCACAACCCGTGCGGGGCCATAGTGACAGGGTACACAGACCAGCAGCCTGACATCATATCAAACGGCAGCATTTTATTAAACGAGGTAAGAGCCCTCTCATACCCTCCAGTTTAACCCCCCTCCCCCTCTCCCTTCCATCCAGAGACCCCTCAGCATGTCTAAAACCTGATTCATACCCAGGTTTCCCCTCTGAGACACACCAAGTCTGCCTCTTTGACAATATTCAGATACATCACTAAGTGACAGAGAGCAAACATGTTTCATACAGGAGCCATCTTCAGTCCATACATCTGTTTCCCTCTGTTTAGTGGCATGCCAGGCCTGAAAATGGCTTTTAGTGAGTGTGCCGCACCATCTTCTGACTTATTTCAGGGAAGGCATTAAAGCCAGAGAGAGAGAGAGAGAGAGAAAAAAAGAAAAAAGATTAGACCACTGGTTGCTGACATGTTTCCTTTAACAGTCCTCGGGGAGGTCAGCTGTGAAACAGCAATCATTGCATGTTCATGCTGTGATCTAAAGTCTTTGAAACGATAAAGAAAAAAAAAAAAAAAAAACGGAATAAGAGAAGTGTATAAGCATAATAATCTATTGTGGCTCAGTGCTGCTGGTTGCTGTGGGTACATCTGACTCTGTGCGTGTGTGTGCGCGAGCGTGCGTGCTTGTGTGTGCACATGAGAAAGAGACTGAATCCTTGGAGAGAGGAGTGTTCGCATTAAGCATACTGGTCACAATGTTGCTGAGTTGCACTAGAACAAAGATGCGTCTCTTGGCTGTGCAGTGCTTGAATAGGTGCACTACTTTATCTTGCGCCTTGGCAACGTATCTGTGAAGCTCACATCCTTGTGGGATAACACACCTCTTCAAACAAACTCCTCACTCAATATGAGTGATATGTGTAATGGTTGATACCTGAATACAGTGCAGGTTCACTCAAAAACCAACATAAACACGGGCTCTCTTTTTCTATATGCTGTTATGTCATGTTACCTAGGGTTCTCAGGTAACACACACTGAAAGCCGCCCCCTCTCTTTCAGACCAAACACCAACGAGCTGAACTCAGCTACCTGGTTGACAGACCAAGACGTGTCAACAGGTAAATATGGAAATCCTCTCTTCAACCTTGCTCTGTCACATCCAGCTGTAGTAAAACTATTATCTCTCTCTCTAGAGGAAGAAATGGGACCACTAAGATTACAATTGCTGTGAGCTGAAAACATCAAAATACTCAGTGAGGCTTTGATTCACTATTTTTCTCTGGTCTCAGTTCTGCGTTCCAGGAGGCAGACCTGGTTAGTTCCAAAGACAGCGGCCACGGAGACAGCGAGCAGGGAGACAGCGACCATGACGCCACCAATCGAGGCCATTCCTCCGGTAAGAATTTGCTTTGCACAAAGTCTTTGTGACCTATGTCTTGTGAGTTTTTAATATTCTTATTATGATTTTGTTGTTGTTTTTTTCTGCTGCATGTTCAAAGGGCAAATCAATGGCTGTCTAGCGTCCGTGGGTCTGATGTGTGCTGTGTTGAGTTTGGCTGTGTTGTTGTGAGGGGGGGTCCAGGAGCACCCATTTCCCGCACTCCTGAAATCAGGACTCCTTGTACAGCTACAGCTCGGTGTGTAGGCCTGAGAAAGTGAAAACTGTCGTCACACATACAGTATCTGGGGTCACCTCCATCTCTTTTTGATGACGATGGCGATGATGTTTTGTACTTTGAGAAGATTCTGACTTTTTTTCTAGTTCCACTGTGGACTTTCATGTTGTCCTTGTAAAGGAAGTAGAGGAAGAAAAAAAATCCAACTGGGAGTGGTATTATCAGATCCAGAGATGTTGCCTGTAATTGGAAAACGTTTCTTAATATTGGATGGCGTAGCCTGTGACATGTGATGATGTAATGTTAGAGCAGAGAGCGAACCCTGCTGCTGCTGTTTGTAAATACGTGGCAGCGTTAATGAGGAGCCCGCTCCCTGTGAGCTCGGCCACTCCGTGCTGGAGACCACTCAACCAGACGTGACAGGCTTTTTAATGAGGCCTCGCTGGCACCGGAGTGCTGGGATGTGGACCAAATAGGTTGCGGCCGTGGCAAACAAAACAGGCGATTCATCCGTTCATTAGATTAATTAATGCATTCATTCATGCAGTTATTCTCCGGCCACACTCCCCTTCATTTGTCTCCTTTTACCTCATCCCTCATCAAGGACCATTTTCATCTGTACCCATCTTCTTTTTTCTCTGTTTCTTTTTTAATCTTCCCTGCCTAAGGGAACCCATCTGAGATCGTACAATAGGGCCCCACTGAGTTATGAATGGTGGTTTTATGTCTTCATTCAGCGGCGGGCCCTCTGTGGATGGAGCCTGTCATCATGTCTGGTCAGCCGCAGCAGGGGCCCTAGCTGTGCCAAATGGACTTTTCCTGCCACTTCCACTCTCACTGCAGCAGGCTGGATGGCTTACACAGACTTCAGTCAACTCAAATACACCGAGCAGAGCCATTGTCACAGCCCCCGACTCCCAACCCCCACCTTTTTATTTATTTACCTTTTTTCCCCCTTTTTATGTCAAACAGTCTCAGAGCTATCACTTCACAATGACTCCAGGTTTTTCTTTTTCGCCTCTGTTGAGCAATTTTACTCCTAATCGGGACTGAGCCAGTCCCGCTCCTTTATGTGGATGGAGTTGTCCTATTTTGGCTGCATTTGCATTTCATGTGAAGGCTGCCAGCCAGAGTTCACATTCTGTCATGAACAGAGGAACTGGGCTTGCTGTTTGAAATCTATGCTTGACTATTTTGATATCTTTACTTTATCATAATTTAACAAAATAAAAGCTGTGGTTGTCAGACTTTAATCTGAAAAATTAACCAAAAAAATTTAATTATGACTCTGACTTTTGAGGACGCTCTCCCTTAATGTAGAATAGATGCATTATAGTTGTTAGTTGTTTTTTGTTTTTTAGTTTTAAGGTCATTATCAATATATGGTTTATTTTATCCAGTGTGGCAGTCCAACCAGCTGCTGTACATAGATGGACTTGTCCTATATCAGATGTATTAGCATTTTGTGTGAAAAATCTCCCAGCCCTTGTTTTTCAACAGCAGAAGAAGCGCTGAGAGGACTCTGCTGGTGCTGATATCCCAAAATAAGATAAATCTGCCCAAAATATTAATTTGGAACTCTCTGACTGTGAACAAGAAAAAGAATCTCATCACGTATTAATTGGTAGCTTATGACTCTTTGGGACTCTTCACAGAGAATCCAGTTTTTGATACTTGGTGCAATGGACATGCCAGTTGCTGTGATAAAAACAAGGCATTTTATAAAAAATTTAAAGGTTTTATATAGTCTAATGGTACATACCAGTGGCTGCTTTGATTATAAGTGATGTCCTGGTTCTATATTGATATGAAAGTATCAAAAGCGTCAGGCCACAGAGAAATGCTCACAGTCTGAATCACAGAATTGAGTCTTAAAACCAGCCACCAGGCTTTGTGTAACTGCGTGATGTTAGAACAACACAGTCACTGCACATAACTGTATCCCTGACCCCAAGAACATTTCAGACTTTACCTAAAATTTATATTTATTTATGTTTTCATTGGCCAATCAACCAATTCGAAGAGATGCTTAGAGTCCCTCTTCTGATTGACATTTTGATCTCTTATTAAAGAGCGCTTGAGAGAAGCCTAAGACAGGGCATGCTACGCTACAGAGGTTCTTAGTGAAGATAGATTTATGGTTCTTAAAAACACAAATATATCTTCTTATGGACATAACCACTGAAGTTAAAGGGCTGGAAAAGTGTAAAATATGGGATCTCTAAATGTCACTTTGTAGTTCTTCTCAGTTTTTGGCAGTTTATGCTGTGAACATGTCAACTAATGTGTCAAATAGGAGCTGTACAGGACCTTTAAAGGTCCCATATGATCTAAAGGTAGATTTCCAAGTCTTGCCTTATAAAGCATTTCTATGTTCTTTTTTAAGGCTGTAAAAGTATCAAAGTGCTGAGTCCACACAGAACTGTACTCAGAACCTGATCTTAAAAACAATTCTTCAGTACTTGAGTAAATTTGTGATGTCACAGCAAAACTGTCACCACTATAACTCAAGCCCAAGGGCAACCTACATTGCGGGACCCAAAAAACAATGAACCAATCAGCATGATTAGCTTGTGTTCAGATTGTCTCGTTGCTTTTTCTTCTTGAGTTCCATTTGCAAAACCGCACAGAGATGGTTTTGGGCTCATAAAAACCGTTAATATATTTTCTTGCAGATATCGACACTATGAATTGTGCTTGTTTTAAGGTCTAGTTTTTGAAACTTAATGTTGTAAACACAAGCAGCTGTGCTTTGGAGTGAAATATATTGCGCTAGCTGAATTCGAGTTCAGCTAGCTACAGTTCATCAAACCAATCCACTTTCAGGTTTTGACACTTGGTACTAACAGAAGTACCTAAATTCACTTGTGCCTCATCTTTATTTCCTTAGCTTTGTTGAGTGTGTTGGAGATCATGCAGTACTCCTTCTCACATAGAAAGTTACACCAACTTGTGTGTTCATTCTTGACGCAGCATCCAATCCGCACCACATTACAGCAGACTTTGAGGTGTCCTTGGTGTGGTAAATGCAGTACAGTTAACACTGTACAGTTGCACTGCTATCAGCCAGCTTAGTGCCTTTTAAATAGATTATTGGCTGTGCATCAAGTCTTTGTTTGATTAGGATAATTGATAGTGTGGCTTAGTGTTCCACAATGGCGGAAAAAGAACTTGGGCTTTTGCTCTGTGTGTGCTAATTGAGTTTGTCGTCAACAAGGGTGCAGTTCAACTCTGGTGGTATTTAATAAATGCTCGCATTAAATGTACATGGGCACGGAATCCGTCACATTGCTGCGTGGGTCAGTTCCCTGGATTTGACAGGAGACTGTCATCAGCTGGGGAGGAATTTCAGGTTTCACTCCTGTCTTCCAGAGAATTTTTTGTGTGCGTGTGTGTGTGTGTGTGTGTGTGTGTGTGTGTGTGTGTGTGTGTGTGTGTGTGTGTGTGTGTGTTCATGTAATGAGACTTATGGGAACATATTAGCTTTTATGTGGCACTAAATTCATTGAAATATAAATTAAAGCATCAGCATTACATATTGGCAGAGAAATGTTTTGTTTGGATTTTTTTCTGACTGATGGAAATCACTGTTTACCCTCATTGCCCCATCATTCTCCTGTCTTTTTTTTTGTTTGTTTTTTTACTGTATTTGTCATTGCTGTCTTGCCAACATTTTCTGCAGTTTCATCAGGGCTTTGTGATATCAATTATTCCTTGACCAAAAGCCACTCAGCTTTTCCTCATCAAGAATGCACTCTAAGAGGCAGAAAGAGCCCTGAAATCATCTGGAACAGGACGAAACTCCGCAAAATATAGATTTGCTTCTTATAAATCCAGTTCAGATTATACAGCCGTTGAAATCAACTGAAAATTAATGACAGTTAAGATAATTTTGGAGCTTTTTTTTTTTTGAGGGTGGGTAAGGCAAAGGACTTGTTGTTTGAATGGGCACCAAGATTGTTTTCAGTGTTCAGTGGAGAGTGACAGAGAGGGTGGAAGGATTTGCAGTAAAGGTCAAACGCAGGATTCAAATGAACAAACACTGCATTTTCTGTGCCACCGCATACACTGCAGTGGGAGGACATACGTTGCAGTTGGTGGCATCGTGTCGGTGTGGACGGGTGTGTTAATGTGGCGAAAGGCTTGTGAAATGCAGAAATCTTTACAATTATTCCTTCAGTAGCTGCTGCTTCTGTTATCTCCTTTACACCTACCACTATCACAACCACCGCCGCTGCTGCTGCTACTATTCAACATATCCATGTAAAATATTCATAATGTGTCATCACAGGAAATATGAGCCCTTCATTTTTCTGCTGGACCTGTAAGTCCCAATTCTCCTGCTTCGACTGTAGAAAAAATTCAAAAAATGTAAATGAACTCATTTTTATTTTAACCAGTGTTTAATTAATATAATTGATATAATTGTTCACAAGGTGCTGGGCCAAGAGTAACAACAGCAAACATAAGGCTGACTGTGATATAGATAAAAACTTATTACATAATATCCTCCCTCAATCAACAACGTATCACATATTTTACTGCTCACAGACATGTGCTCATATTTTGACTTTCAGATTAGCTATTGAAAGTAAGAATGTATTTTGATGTAAAATCAAACAGCATGAATGTATGAATAGATGTAAAAGAAAGCCTGCTGGTTATGTATTGCATGCTCACATTCATATATTCACATGACTTCATGTCTTTTCCCTCTTGCATATATTCAAGTTAAATAGATAAAACTTAAGTCAATGAACTAGATAGGTTGTGATTTGGGGACTGATTAAAATTAGGGCCAGTTCATCTTCTAATTATGGATTTATACAATTGGCTAATTTCACTTCAACACGTTGAGATCCTTATTCCATCATGTTCAGAGGCAGGAGCTGTCACTAAGCATAAGAGGACGGACTGAAAATGGCAACACCTGATTTCCCCAAAACAATCTTTATTATTGTGATAATTGTGAAAATCTACTCGTAAGTTTACAAACAAAAGGGATATAATTATTGAATTATATATCAAACATCTTTTTTTTTTCACCTGAAATTTTCAAAAATTTTTCCTTGAGGAAAAATAAAGAATAACTGGCATTGTGGCTAAGATTCAAACTGACTCTGTTAAATTTAAATTTTCAACTTGCCCATGAGGATATTAATGATCTGCTCCATTCACCAGTATCCTGATGATGGAAAGTCACCAAAAGCTTGTTGAGTGTTTTTAATTGCATTAGGTGATAAAATAATATATTGTCTCATCACATTAAAAACACCTCTGAAGCAGAGATTAGGACCTTGGTGCTTGGTCGCAGAGGTTTTTTTCTTGGTGCTGGAGGATTTTCAATTAAATTTATTTTTGTTGCTTGTTAATGTGAAGTCTTAGTAGTTGACTGCTCTTAGTTACAAAGGTCATTCTGTTCATTTTGTTTTGGGGGGACATTTGCCCGTGAAAATGAATGAAACTGAAATTACAGTGGGATTAAAATACTCCTCATTTGCTGTCACTTTTGCAGCCAATGGAGTCCCGACACCCACCTCTCATTTTCTGACCAGCTACATGTGTAAAGTTCATATTATCAATATAGCCGATGTCACACACTTGGGGAAGATAGAGTCAAGACACTTAGGCAACTCCCCCTCCACCAGTCCCTCCAGCCCTCACCAAATCCACTCCCATCTCTCTCCTGCTGCCATGATAAATTTCTCCTTAGGCCTGCAGTTCATGTTATTACCGTGGTAACAGCTCGCTGATCAGTAATTCATTTTTTCAGACCTCTGCATACCAATTACCAAATGAAGGTTATTATGAAGACTTTGCGTTTGCCCCGATGTGCCCCCCAGGTGGAAAACGCTAAAGCAAGATGAGGAGTGCAAAGTAACAAGGGTCAGCACACTTCAAATCCCCACCCCCCTCCCATGTCTTTGTCTACTCTTCTCTCTTTTTCTCTTGCTCTCTCTCTCTGCGTCCTTGCTGGCCTCTTTGCTTGTGTTTCGCTTAGTGCGATACATGTTGACAAAATTTTGACTGTTTGCTCAGAGGTAAATTCTTGGCAAACCACGTACACGCGGAGATAATAGTCATAGCCTACATGTTTTATGTATACATTTGAAGCACAGGCTCAGCCTCTGTGTGTGGTGAGTGGTGCAATTTTACAGCTGAAATGTTTTTATCCGGCTGATTCGATAGACACTGTGTAATGTGCCATGGGAACATCTAATTTTGCCAAAATGTCAAGAAATATCAAGATGTCTTGACCTGGCTTTATGGCTTAAATTACCCTCCCTCTCCCTCTGTTTCTCTACACTCCACCCCCTCTCTCTCTCTTTCCCTATCTCTCTCTCTGTGAGTCTTATCTCTCTGGCAGAGTCTAAATGCCACATTTCCCGTTCCCATTTTGAGAATTAACACAGCATCCATTTTGTAATGGAAGCAGCACTCCGTGTCCTCCTTCCCTTTTTTTTTTCTCTTTTCTTTTTTAATGCTCACACTGCTGTGCTTCCCTGCATGTCCAGGTGCTCACGTACTGTATGTCTGCATACCCCCCCACCCTCCAATCAAGCTACACTAAGTTGTTTCCTTCCTTGTAAGAGGCCGTATTAAAACATAATGTGATGGTATATTTATGGCATGTTGGTTAATATTTAATAAGAAACCCTCTTCTCTCGATAGGAGACTGGGCACTTTTCCAAGCTGTTAGTGATGGCAAGCCAAATTAATCCGCTTTGTAACAAAGCAAATTCCCTGTTTGCTGACTGCCACAGACACACACACCACAAAAACACACTCACACACTGCTTACTGAGAAGGCAGCAGTCTTAGCCTGATCAGTCTGTATTCAGAGGGATTAGCAGTAGATAGCCCGAGCTGGACAGTACAGATTTTAGCCTCAAACAGCGAGTCAGACAGACACACACACACACACAACAAGCAGACTTGTGCTGCAAAAAAACATGCATACACAGGATCTAAGCCCTTCAAAAAAAAAAAAAAAAACATATGGAGCGACAAAAACACAATTTGGCTTAAGGCTTACACTCGGCCTAAATAGCTGTGGAGAACAGCTAATGTTCCTGGTCGCTCTGTCCCCTTCAGCCCTGCTCCCCATGCCCTCTGACAAAAGGTGATTCTCTCAGACAATTTTTGGCATTAAAAAAAATAAAAAATGCAAATAATTAGATCCACATGAAAGTGAGTATGCCAAAACTGGTTTCCATTCATACCTGCAAAAAGTCTTTCATGGAGGACAATAGGTTTTGAAAAAGGAGAAGGCAGTGGTGGGGTGGGGGGGGGGGGTCAGCAGAGGCAGGCCAGTAATCCAATATCACTGAGTTTGTGGTTTGGTTAATCTTGAAGGAGCATGGGCAGTTTGCTGGCAATGGCTTTGAAGACTGCACCAA